>NC_031986.2:16156695-16478230 GCF_001858045.2 Oreochromis niloticus
ATGTGGCTGGAGTGTGTCAGCAGTTCCTGCAAGACAAAGGCTGATGCTGTGGACTGGCCCGCCCATTCCCCAGACCTGAATCCAATTGAGCACATCTGGAACATCATGTCTCGCTCCATCCACCAACTGCACCACAAAATGTCCAGGAGTTGGCGGACACTTTAGTCCAGGTCTGAGAGGAGATCCCTCAAGAGACCATCTGCCACCTCATCAGGAGCATGCCCAGGTGGTGTAGAGAGGTCATACAGGCACATGGAGGCCACACACACTACTGAGCCTCATTTAGACTTATTTTAAGGACATTACATCAAAGTGTGTTTTTCCACTTTAGTTTTGAGTGCGACTCCAAATCCAGACCTCCATGGTTTACTAAATTTGATTTCCATTGATAATTTTGTGTGACTTTTGTTGTCAGCACATTCAACTATGTAAAGAACAAAACATTTATTAAGAATATTTCATTCATTCAGATCTGGGATGTTTTATTTTTGTGTTTCCTTTATTTTATTGAGCAGTATATAATTATTGAAGAGTTACTGAATATCTGATTATTGATTTTAAACACAGAGGATCAGCTAAACTAGAACTGCACTAAATCAAGGTTGGCATCAAATTATCTGAGAGATTTCAAGCAGTTGTGGAATAGAATAGAATAGAATAGAATAGAATAGAATAGAATAGAATAGAATACAGCCCCAATTCCAAATAAGCTTGGATGCTGTGGGAGAAGTAAACACCGTTGATACCAGACATTTGCATATACTTCAGAAAAACACAAACAAAGACAAAACATGTTTTTCTTTACTGTCCAAGAGAGAGAAAATTGTTATGTAAGTTTTAATACTTTCATCAAAGGCAGAAGTTTACATACACTTCCTTAGGATTTAGTGGACTTGTCCGAAACTGTCTCACGTGGGCCAAACGTTGACAGAACTGGTGTGTCTGGGTCGGGTTTGTAGGCCCTCTTGCTCACACTTGCCTTTTCAGTGCTGCTCACAAATCTTCTATGGGATTGACATCAGAGCTTTGTGATGGCCTCTCCAGTACCTTGACTTAACTAATTTGGAGGCATGCTTGAGGTCATTGTCCATTTGGAAGACTCATTTATGCCCAATCTTCAACCTCCTGGCTATCTAGCAGCTATATAATGTATATATAGCTTCAATATGTCCACATAATTTTATATTGTGAAGTGTACCAGTCCCACAACATAATGCTGCCATCCCCATACCTCACAGTTGGAATAGTATCAAAGCTTCCCCCTTTTTCCTTCAAATATCCCATTAATCATTATGGTCAAACAGTTCACTTTTTGTGTCATCAGACCACATTAAATGTCTCCATAAATTAAGACTTTTGTGCCCATGTGCAGTTGCAAACTGTAATCTGGCTTTTTATGCTGGTTTAAAGCTTTCCCCTCACAGAGTAACCTTTTAGATCATAGTGGTACAGGACTCGTTTTACTGTGGATAGTGACACTGTCTTACCAGTTTCAGCCAGCATCTTCACAAGGTCTTTCGCTGTTGTCCTGGAGTTGATTTGCACATTTCACACCAAAAAACGTTCCTCTCTGGAACTGAGCAGTGTGATGGTTGTGCCTTCCTATGTTTTTTGGGCCGTTTGGTACTTTAGCAATCAGAATTATTGTCTGAAGGCCAAGAAAGATGCCCAACTGATTTATTTCACCAAGTGGATCATTATGGCTTTTCTGTATTGACGATTTGATTGACCTTTGTTATTAATATTTTATTTATTTATTTATTTAAGTTATTACAGATTGGACAAACATCACTGGGGAATAGGAAAGGGAGACTAAAATCTACTGGATCACCTGCTGAAAGAGATAACAAAAGGGAACAAGCAAAAGAGAGCAACACAATAGGGAGACCACAGCAATAATCTAGATACGTGTAACTAACAGTAAATATTGAATGTTATTGTGCAGCACACAAGACCAACAGCGCACAATGTGCTTTGAGGTAGCAGCCAAGACAGATATAGTTTGTGTCTGTGAACACCCGTGTGCATGAGCACGCTTGTATTCAAAAGGTTTCTCCATGTAACAATCTTCTTGCAGGGTTAGGGTTAGGACACCGGCCCTCGAGGCCTGGAGTAGGGATGCAATGATACCAATTTTTTCAAACCGATCCGATACCGATACTTGGATCTGAGTACTTGCCGATACCGAGTACAAAAACCGATACTTCTACCACACACAAGTTAAACTTAACCAGTAGTAAAGAAACGACCCCAGACAACTCTTTAACACAAACGAAACGTTTACTGAATGTAAGGGCAGAGACAAATACTGTACAACACATCCCTTTTTTAAACTCAAATGATATTCCAATTCCTTAACCAAATGAAATACACTGTATAAATGAAATAATTCCCTTTCAAATTATATTAAACAACCCAACTTATGTTATCACCTTTTGGTAAGTTACTCACTAATATACACTCCAAAACACGTTATATAACTCCACTAAACATACAATATTCACACATGGGCCCCACACACACTCACATTCACACTTGTTGCAGGCCTGTTTGCTGCTCATGCCGGACGATGGAGAAAAATCCTCTTCTCCCCAGTAAGAGCACAAAAGTCTGACTTACAGTTCCGTTGCTCGGTAGGTCGCCGTTCACTAGTCCCACACTAAATCCACTCCCTGCGGACCCGATGCTGTCTCTGCTACAGCACGTTAGCCAGTCACTGTCCAGCTCTCCGACAGTCCTGCCTCCGTGGCGCAGCCAAGCAGTCCGGGCTAGCCTTTAGCCTCGGCGGTCATGGCTGGAAACACAGTTTTCCACGGTGGTGCGACCGTTGAAACAAAAAGTCACTTCACCCACACTCTGTTGTGAAGCTCTCACACGGTTAGCTTTCTAGTCACACACTCTTTTGTGCTAGTTAACCTCAGTAAAACTAGCCGAGTCTCTCACTTTGGTTCAGCTAACCTCATGCATCTCTCCATGCCGTTCTCTTCTGTGAACTGTGAACACCTTATGTGGCGTTCAAGTCCATGGGAATTATGAGTATCTACTCCCAAATTCCCATCCGGGCTACATTAGTATCGGTTCATGGTATTGGTTGACTTTTACGAGTACGAGTACGCACACATTTTACAGTATCGGCCCCGATACCCGATACCAGTATCGGGATCGGTGCATCCCTAGCCTGGAGTTCAACACCTGTGTGCTAGAGGGTATGGGAGCCATAGCCCCGCACCCCAGGGCATGAAGCAGGGGCAGCTGCGTCACCCTCCTGGAAAGAGCTGAGGAGAGCCCTCGACGTTTGGGGTGTGCCACCAAATAACTCAAATGGACTCAATCAACCTATCAGAAGCTTCTTAAGCTCAGAATGGAATCATCTGGAGATTTCTTCATGTTCAGAGATACAGTAAAGTTAGGGTATATATACTTCCCCCTTTGATTATAGTAATGAAAAATGCTTAACCATTTTCTCTCTCTTTATTCTTACATTTCACAAATAAAAAAAATATGCTAATATTTATTGATCTAGAACAACAAATTTACCCTGATTTGATGTTTGACAGTAAAGAAACATTTTTTTTTCTGAAGTGTATGTAAATGGTTTAAATGCAAAAATAGAACGAAAATATTTGTAAATCTGATCAAACCATTCTAAATTCATCACTGAACATAGAAAATAAACAAAATGTTTAAACTGAAAAAACAATTTTATGAAAAATATTTAGTCATTTTGAATCTAACAGTTGAGACAGAGCCATGTTTCCCACTGTGCAGCATCTCCTCTTCTTTTTACAACAATCTGTAAACATCTGAGGAGAGCAGCTGCTGGACTTCGCAAGGGGAATTTGGTCTTGCTCTTGTCTGATAGAGGATTAATACACGATTGAGATTCTTGTTCCTCACTTCTGACCTGTATGTAGAGTGGGTTTTATAGTGTGTTGCTGACCTTTGACCTGCAGCTCTACTTGTGTCAGTGTCCGTGTGTTTCCAAATGCAGTGATGGTGCAGGTGTAGGTGCCGCTGTCAGAGATGATGGGGTTCCTCAGAGTGAGGCTGAAGTCTCCAGTCTGCAGAGAGTCCGTCTTCATGGATGTTCGGTCTCTGTAACGCTGGTTTTGGTCTCCCAGTTCATCTCCTGCCAGGTTACGCTGGTGGACCATTGGAGGACTGAGGTCGTGGCGGTTCCACATCAGAGTGGGATTCGAGGTACAGAAGTGTCCTGACAGGTCAGCAGGACAGACTCCACCCCCTCATACACCTCCACAGCCGAGGCATGCTGGGAAACTGAGGACAGAAAGAAAACTGTGCTAAGAAACACATAGGACAAGAGACACTAGACAGTTTCCTGGATGATGGTAAACAACAATCCACTTCTACAGTACCCAACATGTTCGTGGATGATGATGACCAATCAGACACTGTGTCACTTATGGAGCAGAAGAACACTGAAGCAGTTGAAGGTACTAAAGTATCCGTAAATGTTCAGTGTTCTTCAAGTAAAACAGATGCATCAACCCAGACTGAAACTAGAAAAATTTGCATTTCCTGCGAAAATGCTGTGTGGATGCCTTAACGCTGAAGTTGCCTGCTGAAAAAGCTGAAAAAGTTGAAAACTTGCAAAAAGTTATGTGGCGGTGAAGAAACTGAAAATTCTGCTGAAAACAGGTGAAGAAGCAGAATTTTTGTGCTGAAAAGTAGTGTAAAGACAAAAATTCTACTGAAGGGGATAAAGACAGAGAAATTTTTGCTAAAAAGTGGTGGAAAAAAAAATGTTTGGCAAATTTGTTGAACTGTAGTTCACATGTAAACAAAGCTTCGCCATCACAGTCTGCTCTGAGGTAACTCCCCTCTAGCTCTCTAGCTCCCCTAGATTCTGGGCGTATTAACGACGTCAAACTTGATACTAAGTATATATGGATTTGCTGTTATCTACGGAGCCCCCCAAGGGACATGGGAGAAAAAAAAATTAAGATGAACTTTTACGAGATTTTGCAAAACTAATTCGGGATCTCGCAAAAGTTTTGGCCGCATTCTTTGGAGGCCGCCAGCTCAAAGCTGACTGGGAGGTCGAGGCACGATGTGCCAGGAGAGCGGTGTTCCCCCCGGCTGTAGTAGGTCTCGACCTCCCGTTAGCTTCGAGATGGTGGTGTCAGACGTCTCCGAAAACGTCGGAGCACTTTTGCAAATATGTGATGTCTTGTAAACCAAGCAGATATTTGACGTTTACACAGCAACATTCACGCCTCAAAATATCTTAAAAGTTTATTTTGTGACCCAGAAAGAGTAATATTACAACTAAGTAGCTGCTGCCATTGTTGGAATTCCTATTTTGCAAGATCTCGCAAAAGTTCATCTTATTTTTTTTTCTCCCATGTCCCTTGCAGTGCTCCGTAGTTATCATTACATCTTCCCTTTAAAATAAATAAATAAATGAATAAAATAACTCTACTTTCACAAAGGTAAACAGTCTCTGTTTTTACTTCTTAAACCAGGCTTTGTCAATTTAATGTTAACAACACATCTAGTTTTCAACAATTATGGTCAGTTCGACAATAGTAGGCAATCATAGTGCAACTTGCACAGATACCATGACATTATCATCTTCCAAACAACATGTCAATACATTTACATCTGTTCAATCAGTCTCATAGGTGGCTTCACTTGTCTTACAGATCTTCTCAGTGTTTGTTCTTGTGTATGTGTAGGTGTTTCACGTGATAGTGTCTCATGTGTGTGTTGGGGTTGTTCGGCAGGCTCGAACCTCTGTTCTACTACTACTGGTCCCTTAAGAAGATCTTGGCGATTTCGTCTCAGCATAGCTCCATCTTCTGTCTGAATGATGTATGATTGTTGATGGTTGATCTTCCTTTAGAACAGTCGCTTTCTGTGCCCATATGTTGTTTTTGTCTTTGAATCTCACTTGATCCCCAGCATGCAGTTCAGGTAAGTTCTTAGTTTCTAGGTCATAACAGAACTTCTGCTTTACTTTTTGTTGCTCTTTGAACTTTTTCATGCTGTTTCTCTCCTTTGTTTTAAGCAGGTGATCCTGAATGGGTTTGGTTTTGGGTGCGGCTTTAGTGGCTCGCAGGATTGCTTGCTTGATATGTCGGGCATGTTGAACAGTTTGACACTTTATTTGTCACATCCTGATTAATCCGTGGCCAGTAGATAACCTCACTCGTGCTCCTTTTGCATTTTTCCATGCCTAGATGCCCTGCGTGTATCTTTTTGAGCATCTCTCCCCGCAGGCTCTTTGGGATGACTATTTTACTTCCCTTGAACACCACATCATCCTCTACAGACAGTTCTGCTCTGCAGTTCCAATACTCTTGAATAACAGGTGAACAGTTTTGCCTCACACAAGTCTGTCTTTTATCAAAGAGTCTGTCAGTCCTCCAAATTCACACTTTTACTCCATTTCTGCAGTTCTGTTACATACTGATCTACTGTCTCCCCTGTCTTCTGTACACATGTGAAGAATCTGTGCCGCTCAAATGTCACATTTCTCTTAGGTATGCAGTAAGCCTCAACTTTCTCCATTGTTTTATTCAGCGTCATTCCATTACCATAGGTAAACGTGAAGTTATTATAGTCTATAACAGATTTACATCATGAGTTAAGTTAAAACACCAACACCAGACCATAGATAAGATGAGAAAAAATGCAGAAATGTGTTTAACATGCAAATATAAAAGTGTGTTATAAAAACATGTGTCTTATAAAGCCTGTTAAACCCTGCCTGGTGACAAATGACTTACAGTCTGTGCTTTAACTCAACCTGAAAGCTGCTGCTGATTTAACAGCAGATTTAATGCAGCTGTAACTATTAATTAATATTAATAGTTAATACTTCAACTATTCATTTGAACTCAATACTTTAAATATTTACTGTTTACTGAGCAAACACACTTCTCCTCATGCTGTTGCTGTGCTGTCAAGTTTAAAATTTAAAAATAAATATTTCTATTTCTTCAGTAACAATACTTGGATTATATCCCCTGTTTATTCAGAACCTACTCCTCTCTGATAACAAGTGAAATAATAAATAATTCATTAACAAAGAGTACTTCCTTCTTAAAGAGAAGATAAACTGTTCAAGAATTCTCAGCGCGGTATCGAAAAAATATTATTTATAATCAGGTGCACCTGTGCTGTGTTTAGTGCGGAGAAACGGAGCTCAGAGGGCTGAATGAGCTCGGCTCAGACCGGAAACAGCGCAGACACGAGGCTACTTTAGCATGGTCAGCTAGCTCTGCCATACCGGAAGTGTCCAATCTGTGACTACAAAGTCCACAGTCTGTTAGTCTGGTCTGTTTCTAACCTTCCCTCATACTTTTACTATTAAAGCCTCGTCATTAAATCTGTATTTCCAACACTGTGTGAATCTCCATGACGTCAGAGGCGCGAGCTGCACCTGAGTGTAGCACTTCCGCTCACAGAGGACTGTCTGCGGAGCTGCTGCAGGTTAAACAGAGACTTTCTTACCGTTCATGAGGAGCAGGAACACCACCAGCGTCTTCATCCTCCTTTAAAAACAACTCAAACCGACACAAAGTCCCGTTAAATCCTCTGCTGACCCAACGAACCCACACCTGGACACACCTGCAGCTCCCAAACACGCCCACGCACCAAGTTTACTTTCGGATTAACAGGAAGTCTCCGTGTGTCGCAGATATCAGATAATAAAATGTGTGTGAAGTAGATTTTAAATAAAACGTATAAATGTGGCACATGAACACAAACAGCTGGATCATTGTGGTCTGACAGGCCTGTTAAAGAAAGTCTGTGAATAGTTCATGGAGCTGTGGATCACCTTCATGCATAAAGCGAACTTTGTCATGGTGAAATTAGAAAGTGTTTTCTATTTAAAACATATAATAGCATAATCTGAGATCTGACATAACCTTTAATAAATGCGAAGTGCAGTACAGAGTCACACATTTTCTGCTGAGTGAAAATGTTTTACCCATCTAAGCTGTATCTCAATGACATCATGACAGGTCTAGCTGTAAAGTTACCACAGTGCAAACTAACATTTCACTGGAACGTTCAAGTTTTCACTTTGTGATGCAGAAAACGTTTAAATATTTTCTCTGCTTGATTCTGTTCCGCTGTAATTCTAAGAAGACACACGAAGAACACCGATTGATCAATAACAATCATTTCCCTTTGATTATCCAACCAATCACATTCCTCTCACTCTGATCTGAGACTAAATACAGTGATTTCCACATGTCCTTCATTAGGCTGTGGGAAGCTTTAGTGTTTGAATGGATCAGTTTAAAGCTTCAAAGTCTAACATGCAGTCTTAGAAATAATAATGCATTTTACTTTCATCTTCATCTCAGCTCTGGGATCACATATTTATGGTTAAAGTAACAGGAAGTTAATGCACCGTGGTAACAGAAGATCTAAATGCTTCACTCTGAGACTAAATGATCATGTGATCTGATGTTGATGCTGGAGGGAAGTGCCCACAGCAGTGCCCGTTGACCCACACCAACATCTGGGCTTCATGTTAAGCAGCTGTTACTGAGAAGCTGTTTGTACCTGTTTGGATGGTTTGCGGCTGATTTCAGTCCAGTTTGTTGTAAAACGTTCTAAGGTTAAAACGCTGGAATATTTCTTGAGTTCTGACACTGATGTGTGAAACAGTCCAAATACGAAGCATTAAAGAGGGCAGCAGCCGCTCTGACCTGTGTGTCCGTGTCAAACATGGAGCTCCACAGCCCACAGTGGGGCTTGTTTTACACACTTAAACTTATACTTGGCTGCTCCACTGAAATTAAAGTACATGTTTGTTATCCTGTGATCTCATTCTGTGTTTCAGGATCACTTTTTAACCTTTATATCTGTTTGAAATCATGCTTCAGCTGCACATTGATGTGGCCTCACAGCCATCTTCTGCACTGATGCTAAATACTTCTACACGATTCTTTCTCCATGAGGATTATTGTGATTTCTGAGCTGATCTTTGGTGTCACTGTAGATCATCCATCATGGATGAGGTTACATTTCATGGAACCAAAGCCATCAAAATCTACTGAAACAGGACAAAAACACTGTGAGATCAGGAAATCCAAAGCGTCCAATCAGGTTCCCCACAGTTCATTCGTGGTTCTTTGCCTTTACCTGCTCTCACAAACTAAACACTGTGTTTATATAACCTGTCCTGTCTGACAGCTTTTCACATCTGAATTATGATCTGAATGTTCTGTTGGAACAAACATGTTTGTCTTTGCAAGACCAGAAACTCTCTACAAGCTCCTGTTGGTGCTGTTTATCTCTTTATTTATTCATTTCTGTTATTATTATTTATATTATTACTCACAGCACATGTGCAATATAACACTGTGAGAGCCGACAGGCTGAAAACAGGAACAGGAAACTCTTTGTGACACTGTGATAAATGAAGCCACAGCTTCAATGAAATGTTGCTCTTATTTTACACTTTGTTTGGAATAATCTGGATTACAGACATTTTTAAATCAATCTAAACTCTGTGTTTTACTTGGACATCACATCAATATTTATGCTGCTCATTGAAACAACATAAATATTTGAACACGTGAAACTTTAACAACATGAAGGTAAAAGTTTGTTTGTCAGATTTGACGCTTTCTAAAAGTTCATTGTTCAGCTGTTTAAATTAAAGTGTGATCATCAAAAACATGGTTCAGCTTCTCAGTGAGTCTCATTCAGTGTGTGCAGCCAAACATGATGGCAGACTGCCACAGATCACTTCTGAGGAAAGAGGAGGCGTTCAGCTTCCTCATAGTTTCACACCTGCATGAAGCAGCCTCACCCTGACACTGTGTCAGCTGATCACTTCCTGTCCTGTGATTGGCTGGCTGGACTTCATCCTGCTTTCAGGGATTTGAACACTGTGGACGTCCAGTTCATTGAAGAGTTAAATCCATGGAACAAAGATCAGCAGAGGATTAGAGATGAGTTTGTGCAGGGATCATAAGGGGCGTGGCTCAGAGTCGTGAAGTTTTTATGATGAAAATATAGACAGAGATTAAAGAAACACATTTTCACTGTTTGTCAGAAAGATTCAAAAAGGATATTAAATGAAAAAGCTCCAGATAAATCTAGGTAAATGTAAATGTCTTCAGATCAAAGTGGGCTGTATGTGGCCACCATGTAAAATCAGTTGGACATTTCTGTCTTAGATACATGAGTGACTGGAGCCCACACTCTTCCATGAGTGGGTCAAGAACCACCCGTGTCAGAATCACTGTGTTTTTATTTCTTTTTGTCATTTTGGTCAAGAATAATTATTTTTATTATACTTTGGTCCACACAGAAATGATGACATGTTTGAAATAGTTTCTATTTGACATTTTTACACTTTGAAAATGGAAACAAAACTAATGACACAACAGCAGAGCAGCTGTTTAGCTCAGTGTAATGAGCAGGTGCTACATGACCTGAGAGCATTAGGCCTGAATTTGAATCTACGCTGCTGCATGTCCTCCCCTCTCTCTCTCTATACAGTTGATGTGTGCACACATGGAGGTTTGTAATGTCTATTATACTCTCTACAGGAAGTGCCCTACCTATTTTAATGGTTCAGCCCATATAATGTTAGCTGGGGGAGTTCAGCTCTTAGTTTTTATCATCATCACATGTTCTTTATCCGTCTCCACAGCAGCACTAACTAACAGTTTGTAGCCTCAGTATCTGAATGATTTCTCACATGTTATCTCACCATGTAAACCACAGCAGCCACTGGGGACATTTACACACTTCTTCTTACAACCAGCAGATTTTACAAACACAGTTTATTAGAAAACATGTTTTACCTTTGACTGGTACATAAATATGAACATTTCACAGGTTAATGTTGGGAAAACGAGACAGAACACCATCACAGACTTTTGATATAATATTAACAGAAACAGGCTCTTTGTAAAAAAGTTCATCTGGATTTGAACATAGTTTCATACGTCGGGAATATCAGGCTGAAGTTTTCTGTATTTAAGCGTTAACATGTATGAAACCAGTCTGATGATTTTTAAAGAAAGTGTCTCGTGTAGAGCTGCAACGATTCATCGAGTAATTCCAATAATTCGATTATAAAATTCTTTGCTTCCATGTTTCACAGACCTCCAATAGAAACGTGTTTATGAGCAGCGTGTGAATAAAAGTCTGAGCACATTAAGCCCACACAGCCTCCAGTGTTAAACACAAACACTGATAACAGCAGCAGTGATGATGATGTCACAGTTTAACGTGGAGGCGGAGTCTGTTTACACAGAGAGGCGGAGTCTGTTTACACACTAAAATAATGGATAGCTGCAGGCCTGGTCTCGTGTGTGAGAAGCTGTAAATCAAATATCTTCTACCTGCAAAATTCCTTCAGTTTTATTTCTACAGCAGCAAATGACAACGACAGTCACCTCCAGGAGTTTCTACTGTAAAGTAAAGACTCGACAATAACAGAGAGAAACTCCACCAATCAGACGACCCCCCTATGAGAACGGTGACGGTGGGATCATCCTCATGTTCTTACAGCGTGGTTACAGCGTGGCTATGAAAGCTCCACCATGTTAAAGAGTTTTTGGACACTCGATGGGAAACTGCCCGCTCAGGCCCAGCAGTTTGCTTCAATGACCTGGAGAAGAACGCAGGAAATCCTCCAAGGTTTCAAACATGTTTCAGTCCTGGAAATGTGCAATACTACCTGCTGCATTATGAGCTTCAGTAATGAGCACAGCAGTGGACTCAGTGAGTGTTTCCATCACATCCAGGCCCAGAAGACTTGGAGGAAATGAAGATTTTGTTCTTCCACTTATTTCCTGTCATATTCTGCACTTCTTACTTCTTTCAGCTGCCCATGAAATAATGAAAGCTTTCTGCAAGAAAGACAATAAAGATCAGTTTGATTGTCAACATGAAGTTTGTTTTTATTTGACAGCATCAGCTGTTGCATCAAGTAAGGAGTCAAAGGCAGCAAAGAGCTGTTTGTGTGTTTCTGGAGTGGATCACTGCGGCTTTATTCACGTGTCCTCTCTACAGAAGCTCACTGGCTGTTGGGAGGACCCGGACATTTCCCTCTGGGTTGTTTGGCTCTGTTGGAACTTTGAGGAAGAATAAATCTTATAAAAGCTGATCTCTAATAATTCTCTCTGTAATGTTCAGTATATGTGTGCGTGCTGTGATTGGTGTTTTCCCTGTGAGTGTTTGATGTGACACCTGTAGCTTTAGCTCACCTTGAAAACAGAGGTTATGTTTTTGGTAGCGTGTGTGTGCGTGTCGTTCTGTGTGTGAACACGAGAGCTCGAATAGTTGTGAATGAACTCTGATCAAACTTTGTAGGGGTGTAGAGCGGGCTCATGTTAACAATCTATTCAAATCTGGCTCACATCCACCCAAGTCTTCAAGGTCGACTTCATGATTTATTGATGGAAACTGAGAAAAAGCCTCAAACTTAGAAACTAGGATTGGAACAAGTGTGCTGTGGATCATCAACATGTAGAAAGGAGCACATGAAGGTTTCAAACATCAGCTCACATCTGACCTCTGACCTCACTTTCAAGATCAACAGATGGATCTGAAGGTCAAAGTGATAATAATGCTCTTTAGAGCCATTTTGGAGCTCTGAGCTCTTTTTCAAGGTCAAATAAGGTCAAACTTCCATCAAATGTCTCATGTTTCAAACTCTGTTTATAATTCTACTGTCTTTGTTTCTAATGGAACATTTACTTTATTAAACAATGAAATAGTGACATGTTCTACATCCACATCAATCACAATCATAGAAAATGTCAAATAAATGTGCTTGTGTTGTGTCCATGATGATGTTAACAAACAAACTGTGACAGAGCCTCAGACGTGATGAAGAAGCTGAATCAGCAGAAAGAGCAGAGCAGGAAGCAGCATCATCCACACAGGTGTGTCTCAGGTGAGTCCTGCTCCCACACTAAACACATCCACATCATATTAGCATGTGCTAACATGTGCTTCTGCTTTATTTCAGTCTGATATGTTTCCAGTCAATATGTCTGCTGTGTGTCTCTCAGCACTTGCACTAAATCTTGCCGTGTGTCTGTGATACTGCGTGATGCTAACAGACTGTAACGTCAGTGAGTCTGTGAGTATCTCTGTCACCTACAGCTTCCCCTGTGGAGCTCATTTCAAATGCTCAGGTTTACACTCAGGAACAGGAAATGCTGCGTCTGCAGTTTGTCTCCTTCAAACTAAAGTGTCTCAGACACGTGCAGCACGTGAGCACAAAGATGTTTTTGGTCACGTGGTGGGCACGAGGAGCTCTCAGTGAGTTTGGAGCTGAAACATCTTTGACTCCCAGAGTTCAACTGTGAAAGTGAAACAAGCAAACATGGATATTTAGGAGCCTCAGACGGTGTGATGATGATCATGAACCCAGGAAAGAAACAAAGAGAGAAAAGAACAGATTGGAGATCAGAGCTGAACACACACTTTTTTAAAAGCATGCAGGAGCCGTGAGGACGAGCACGGATTCATTCATATCTGCACTGTAATCTGAACTCTCTCTCCCTCTCTTTCTAATCTCATGTCTGAAGGTGAGAAGGACACCGTCTCCCTAACAGAAAAGCTTCTCCACCCACACAGCTGAAGAAGAAGAAGATATTTACAGTGTGTACAATGGCATCACTCTTCCACACACAGACAATCACTTGTTGATGCAGCGTGGTCCAGCTGGGAGTAAGGAGGTAGGAAAGCTGAGCCAGTGTTCCCGCTTTAAAGAAGGCACCTTCAGCCAATCACTGACTCCACCCACAACTCAGCATAGTGACAAATACTCAGTACAGGCTAAACAGCACCACCCTCAGGCCAACATGGAGAAAAACATTCACACTGAAACAAGACAAATGATGATCTGGGCTCCAAACATTCATATCCAACACATGTAAAGCCTTCAAACGTCATCTGCTAATGTTTCTGTTTATTCTATGATTATTTTAAAATGAGCTCACAGCCACCTGTCGTCCTGCTGAGCTCCACCAAGGGGCCACTTTAAGGACCTGTCAGATAATCTTATTAGTCAATCATTATCTTATCATTTTACAATTCTCTTTAAACTTTCAGCAACAGCCGTTTAACTTCAGTGATCCTCAGAATGTCTTTGATATCCAGGAGTTTTACCCACGTCCAGTGAAAAATGACAATCTGGACAAATGAAAAAATCCACACTTTTTCTTCTTTGAGTCGGTTCCTGAAGAGGGTCTTATATCTGCCAGACTCCCAGAAACTCAGTGTGTTCAAGAGTGAGCTGACAGTCAGAGTTCCTTCAGTCTCAGCGTGATCCAACCATATTTGTGTGAACAGCATCACAGAGGATTCAGCTGCTTTAAATGGGACAGTGTGAGTAAATAACAGGGACTAGAAAGAGAGAGCAGAGTTCTCCTCAGTAACACCAGGATACCTGACCCCCTCGGAGTCTCGCTTCCCCGCCTCCATCATTTAGTGACGGCCTTCTCTACCATGTCTGTGCCGAGCGCTTTGGTCAGGGCCAAACCTTGTGTAACCATGGCAACTACAACATGACAGCATCCAGAGAGAAACTTGTGAGCCCACGACTACATTAGATGTTTGCTCTGCTGAATCCAGCAGCCCCTACCTGGCTTTAGTCATATGGGATAAAAGGGTAGGGCCAGAGGTGGGAAGTAACAAAGTACAAATACTCTGTTACTGTACTTAAGTAGGATTTACAGGTATCTGTACTTTCTACTCCTTACATGTTCAAACAGGCTGGTTACTTTAGGTTTAACACATTTGAGGGGAGTTATTATTTCATCAGTGCGAGTCTTCAAACATCAAAGTGATTTGAGCCTAAACAGAAACACATGAAAGGAAATCCTGTTCATTTATTAATCACATAAAAAGAGACCAAAGAGTCAAACTGTGAGTCACAGTCAGGGCTTAAAGTGGGCCATGTTTTTATTTGATATGTTTTTGGGACGACACCTGAACGACTGCAGGTGTCTGTAAGTTGTGTTAGCGCTACTTTAGCATCTAGCTAGCCCTGCTGAAGAGGAGCGAGCATAAAGGGAGGAACGTTTTTGAAGTGTCAGCTCATTTCAAATGCAGCGTTTCTATCAGCTCAACAAACATCAGCAAACACACAAACTGTTTATTTGCAGTTTGTCTCACAGTGTGTTGCAGCTAAAGGTCCAGCAATACAGACTGCAGCTCAGACAGTGTGTGTGTGTGTGTGTGTGTGTGTCTGTGTGTGTACTTTAACTCCTTTATTTCACACAGACAGCTTCAGCATTTGTTCTGCTTTCTCTGCTTTTATTTGACTGTAACAGAAAAACACGACTAGAATTTACACAAACGTGTTTACAGGCTGACTTTAATGTGTTTCTATGTTACACCCCTGAAAACAGGGGGAAAAGAATCACGAGAGTGATTTTGACTTGCGTCTCTCATGCAGCGTTTATTGCAGTGCAAATGAACAGAAACGTTTGACATTCTGTACTGCTTAATGTCACATGGTGGAAGAGAAACACTAAAAAAATAAACCAAAATACTAAAGTGCTTACTATACATATACTTGAGCAGGTTTCCTAATAAAATGGCTGACAATAGCGGCGTTTTTAGCTCCTGCCGTTATCTTACTGGCCATTACACAGTACAAAACCGAGGCTCAAAGCCGCCACGTATATGTGCACAAAACTGTAATATAATGCTTCTAAAGCTTACAAAACAACGAAGGATTACCTCTTAAATATCTTAACAGTGTACACATCGGAAATATATCAACTTTTAAACACTTTTACCTGAAAACAGGGGGAAAAGAATCACGAGAGTGATTTTGACTTGCATCTCTCATGCAGCGTTTATTGCAGTGAGGAGAACGCGCGAAAGCCCCCTAGTGGAGAATAGAGACACTACTAATCGATCCCAGAAAAGGCTTACTAGCCGATCACTGATGTATAGATTGCAGTTCTCTTAAGTAACATGAAAGCCATTAATATAACATGAAAAATAATAAACTCTTAACCATTTTCTTACCATATTTACATTATTTTTGTCCTTATATCAACTGATATGAATTAGTATTAAGTGAACAGTTTTATATGCAGTAGTCCTTCAACAGTAGTCCTTCAACCTGTCACACTCTCCCCCACTCAAAAAATGTCGTCCCGACATTATACCAACAAATTGCTTTTCAGTCTATATTCTCTTGTAGTCAGGACATCAACAGTAGAGTGAACCAATGTCCTCAATTCTGTGGGTTTAACAACAGTTTCACCACAGTCCATCACTGGTGACTGAAGACAAAGTCTATAACCAGTCCATATGTGAGTCTTCACAAAGTCTATTGTCTATGGTTATAATCCACAGATGGGGAAAAGTTAATGTCTTTTTCTTGATGACAGTCTGTAAGTACAGTTTTCAAGTCATCCATTAAAAAGTGTCAACTTACATTTGCTAGAGTCCATACAAACCAATGGGCTGGGTGCAGTATGACTGCACAGCTGGAAACCATGGGACCAGGCCCGGGTACACAGGAAGCAGTTGCGGTGCTGGCTGAACACTGTAGCAGGATGGGGTGCCCAGTTGGTCATACGTCATCCGTCTCGGTGGGTGTCTCTCTCGCTGTGGCCGCTGAGGTGTCTCCTCCTCAAGTCTCTCGAGTGCAACAGGTGAAGGAGGGGCAGGTATGTCACCTGCACAGGGCTCTGCCTCCTCACAAGTTGTCTCCACGACAGCTGGGTCAGGCGCCTCCAGATGGTCTCCAGCAAGAGGCTCTGGTGTTGGTGCAAGAGCAGGGGCTGAAGCTGCCGGCTGAGACGTTGCTGTGAGAATTTCTTGTTCTGATGGCTGGAACACAGGTTGAGGTGGTGCGTAATGACAGCGGTATTCATCAACACTGCCCTCATCATCAGAGTCTGGCACAACAGCGACGGGTTTATCAGTCTTTTTCTGTTCATGTCTTGTACGATTATCTTTTTCAGGCACTTTTTCAAAAGGTAAGTGGTCACATGACATAAGCAAGTTTCTGTGAAGCACTCTAGAGCGCCCTCTGCCTCTCTCCGGTCTTACCTCATAGATAGGGAGGTCAGGCTCCATTTGTCTGACTACTGTATGAACAGTGTCCTCCCAATAGTCTCTCAGTTTCCCTGGGCCTCCTCTAGGTGTCAGGTTTTTGACCAGAACTCTCTCGCCAGGTTGTAACACAGAACTCCTTACTTTTGTGTCGTAGTGTCTTTTGCTCTTTTCAGCAGCTTTCTTTGCAGTCTCATTTGCTATAGAGTATGCTTGTTCCATGCCCTTTCTCCATTTTTCAACATAGTCTCTGTGATCACTAAAATCTGTTTCTGAGTACAGTCCAAAGAGCATATCTACTGGTAGCCTGGGTGACCGTCCAAACAGTAGGTAGAATGGGGAGTAGCCAGTGACTTCACAACGTGTGCAGTTATATGCATACATTAACTTGTTGATAGATTCCTTCCAGTTTGACTTTTGTGTTTCAGTTAGCGTTCTAAGCATTTGCAACAATGTCCTGTTCATACGTTCAACTTGACCGTTCCCCATTGGGTGATAGGGTGTTGTCCTAGAACCGGCCATGCCACACAGTTTCTTGAGCTGACTGAATAGCTGATTTTCAAATTCACCTCCTTGGTCATGGTGAATGCAACAGGGGAAGCCAAACTTTAGGGCATAGTCATTGAATATCAGGTTTGCAGCAGTTTTGCCTGACTTTGAGGTGGTGGCATAGGCTTGCGCAAAACGTGTGAAGTGGTCAGTTATCACTAGAATATATTCATAACCACCTTTGCATTTTTCAAGGTGGAGAAAGTCTATACACACCAGCTCAAAGGGCTGCGTAGTTACAATGTTTGTTAAAGGAGCTCTCATTTCATGGCTGGGCTTTTTCTGCTTTACACAGGAACAAATGTTGGTCACATAATGCTCGATGTCTGCCTGCATGTGTGGCCAAAAGAAGCGTTCACATATCAAAGACACTGTGCGGTCAACACCTTGATGGCCCATATTATTGTGCAGCTCTTCAAGTACAGTCTTTTTGAACTGATCTGGCAGGACTAGCTGTTTCCGGGCAGAAGTGAGTCTGTACAAGATGCCATTGTTATCTAGCCTCAACTTGCCCCACTCTCTGAACAAGCATTTTGTCTTAGGGTCAAATGTTCTTAGCTCTTTGGGCAGTGGTTTTGAATCTGTCTGTTTACACTGTAATACAGGGCTTATAACAGGATCAGACTTTTGCGCTTCATTAAGCTGTTCTTTTGGTATGGGTGTAAATGTTGCTTCTGCTGGCTCACCTTCTGCTGTGACTGACATTGCTGCAGCTGAGAGTGTCCATGTGGCAAGTGTGTCTTTCTGTACCTCAATGGCCTGGATAGCAGCTGCGATAGTGTCCGGTGGCACTTCCTCAGAGCAGTCTCTCATTAAGGTTTCTACATCAAGTGGCATTCTTGATAAAGCATCTGCATCACTGTTTTCCTTCCCTGGTTTGTACTTAATGGTGAAGTGAAAATCAGCAAGCTCAGCGACTCATCTTGATGTGGTGGCATTCAGTTTGGCTGTTGACAAAATGTACGTTAGCGGGTTGTTATCGCTATAGACCGTAAATGTTGGGGCATAGTACAAATAGTCTCTGAATTTGTCAGTGATAGCCCACTTCAATGCTAAAAATTCTAATTTTCCTGCATGGAAGTGGTAGTTTTTTTCAGCTGCTGTCAGAGTACGGGAGCCATAAGCAATAACTCGCAGCTTACCATCTTGTCTCTGGTACAACACGGCGCCTAGCCCTTTGTGTGAGGCGTCTGTGTGTACGATGAACGGCTGTGTGAAATCTGGGAATCCCAGCACTGGGGGGTGGAGCAAACAGTCTATTAGTTCCTCAAGCGCACTTTGATGCTGGTCAGTCCACATGATTTGTTTTGAGGAGGGCACAACTTGACTGGCTCTCTTTGGTCTTGCCTTTGGCCCTTTTGTGGTGTCTGAGTCCTCTGTGGTTTTGTCAGCTTTTAACAGTTCATACAAACAACCTGCTTTTCTGGAGAAGTCTTTTATGTATTGTCTGTAGTAGGAGAGAAGGCCTAACATTTTTCTGAGCTGACCAACATTTTGTGGTTTTATACCTTTGAGCGCTTTGACTGCTTCAAAGTCTGCAGGATCCACTTTACTGCCCTCTGCAGACACTATTCTGCCCAAATAGCGCACCTCAGACTTAAACATGTCACACTTACTTGGCTTAAGCTTTATGCCAAAACCTCTCAATCTCTGGAGCACTTTTCTCACGTCCTCCAAGTGATCTTTGAACGTTTTGCTGTAAACTAATGTGTCATCCAGATAGGGGATGCAGATGTTGTCGCGCAGCCCATCCAGGCACTCTTCCATACAGCGCTGAAATGCTGCCGGGGCATTCATGAGTCCAAAGGGGATGCGAATCCACTCATATAATCCCCAGGGGGTCACAAAAGCAGTGAGTGGACGACTTTGTTCTGACATGAACCCCTGGTGGTACGCTTTCCCCTGATCTAAAAGCAAAAACCAGGAATTTCCACCCAAACTGTCCATAATGTCCTGAACGCGTGGGATGGGCTGGCGGTCAGGATGGGTTTTCCGATTCAGGTCTCTGTAGTCTATGCACAGTCTTAAAGTGCCATCTTTTTTTCTAACACAAACGACTGGTGAGGAGTATGACGAGTCTGACTTTCTGACCCAGCCTTGTGCTATTAAATCATGCAGGTAACTTTTCATCTCTTGGTAGAGCGGCCGTGGCACAGACAGGTATGTACGTTTGACTGGTTCGTTGTCTTTGAGTGAGATGGTCATTTTCAGTTTTTCAATACAGCCTATATCATTGTCTGTTTTGGAGAAAGAATGGCATTCCTCTCTGAGCATCTGTTTTGCTAATACTCTCTGCTCTTCACCCAGGTGGCTAAGATCTACAGGTGGATCCCACTCTTCACTAGAGCTACACTGGGCTTGTGTGTTTGTCTGGTTAACAGTAGCTACAGATGTGGCTTTTTCAAACATCTGGGCAGGTAAAACAGCTGTAATAGTCTGAACCGAGCCAACTAATGTACGGCCTGGAATGACAATTTCATGGTCAGTGGGGTTAGAGACACCTAGTGTTATGACTGGTAAAGTACCCTTCTTAACTTTAACCAAAGTGTCAAAAAACTCAAGATTGTCTGGCCACTGAGGGTTTAAGTCTGGCTCAAATATCATGACCATGTCCTGTTTAAATGGCCCTGCTGCTATACGACCCTCAACATGCACGTGGCTTTGTTTAGGTACAGTAATACAGTCTTTCTTCGTCATCACTTTGTACTCGTCAACTGTATCTGCACTAACAGCCTGTATAAAAGCTTTCACCTTGTGTCTTTTGAGGCTGGGAAATGCTTTTCTCACTGTGCTGTACAGTTTAGCTTGGTCAGTCTTATTCACAATGTATTCAATGACATTGTAACCTATAATAGGGCATGTGAGCTGAAAACCTTTCATTACCAACATGGGGATGGTCAATTTCTCCGTTCGTTCAGTTCCGGAAACAAGTTGGAAGGTTGTCTCAACCCACCCAAGATATGGCAAGTTGGTCCCATTTGCTGCGGTCAGGGTGAGTTCAGATGTGTCCATAATATCTGCTACATCTCTCAGCTCTGTGTGTGGCAAATAGTCGTTTTTCCATTTCTCATCGATGATCGACACCTGTGAGCCTGAATCCCATAGAGCTTGAAGCCTCTGGCCGTCCAGGAGACACTCAACCAGACATTGCCTGCCCACCAGAGATGTGACTTTGTGAGGGGTGTCTACATGAGCTGGCGGCAGTGGTACCTGAACAGTCTCATTGTCTTTGTTAGTCTTTAAGCCAGTGCATTGTCTCTTATGTTGTCTCCAGTGTTGTTTCTGGCATGCTTTTGAACAATAAAGTGCGTTTTTACATGCTGAACACCGTCTCATGCCTGACTTTTCTTGTTTACAGTTGGAGCAATGTTGGGACTTGTGGATGATGGGCATGGTTAACACTCGTCCCTCGGTGGTAACCATTGCTGGTTTAAATGTTTCTCTTTATATGGTCTCATACCTCTGCTTCTACATCCAGCCTGAAAGTGTTCTCTACTCCCACAGAGGTAGCAGTGTGTGCAGCGCTCGTTGGCTCCATTCTGCTGCCAAATGTGGCACCTCCTCTCACGGCGGGCTGGACTACCTGTGTAGTGCTGTACAGGATACTGAGGGGGTGGTGGTCTTTGGCGGGGGCCCTGGAAGCCATAATACTGCTGTTGCTGCTGGTCCCTATCATACTGCACAACTGGTGGTGGGACATATGACTGAGGACCCGGCACCGGCTGCTGTAGAGTCTCTTTAATCTGCGCTCTCTCTGCACTGAGACCTTTTAGGCAGGCTACACCTGTCTTAAGCTCCGCTAACTCAGTTAAAAGCTCGGGTGGTATCTTAGCTTTAACTTCTTTCACAGGGTTCTTAGCAGGCGACACATCATCTGACTGCACTGCACTCACACTTGTAGCAGTCTGTGATGCTAGACATCTTTTCTTGTTTTTCCTTTCTGCCTCATTGGCACAAGCCATATTTAACCTCTCTAACAGCAGTTCATCAGGTGTCTTAGAGTCTAACAGGAGTGGCTGCATATCTATCCTGACACTGTCACTCTGGAAGCCTGTGAGTATGGTGTGTAAACACATACGCTGGACTAAAGCTGGGTCGTATTTGAGTCCTGACTCTGATTCTTGGGAAGCAAATAGGACTTTCTGCTTTAGATCTAAAACTCTCATCAGGAAGCTTTGAGCAGTCTCTTTCGGGGTCTGTACCTCAGAGGCAAGTTGTTTATAGAGTTCGGTGGCGCTCTTCTCCTGGAAATGGGAGCGCAGGATGCGGCGTAGAGTCGGAAGGGTGAGTTGAGCTTTTCCCTCCAAATAGCTACGTAGTTGTAGACCTGGCAAGATAGCTCTGATGACAGCATCTACAATGTCAAGCTCTGAGTAGCCTCTGCTCAGTCCATTTTCGATCTGGTGAGCAAGACTGGAAAATGTCAGTTTGTCTTTTTGACCTGGTTCGCCAATCTGGCCTGATATTTTGAAGTCTCTCTGCCAGTAAGGGCTTGGTCGTTGGGGGGCACTTGACACAGATGAGTTAGGGACAGAGCGATTAGCTTGGGAGTGAGAACTAACCGCTGTGTTAACTGCATTAGCTGTTTCTGTTACCAGTGAGGTTGCAGTGTTTAGTTGATCTCTGTGCCCTGAATAATCCCCTTCATTTGCATTTGGTTCAGTCTCAACAATTGTCTCTTTCATTACTTCAGCAATCTTATCATTAAGCAACAACAGTTCTGACATTCCTTCATCCTCAAGTACTGTTATACCTTCTCTTTCAATGTGTATTTGGATGTGTGTTAGCAGTGACAGTCATGTTTTTCTGCTAACATCTATTTTCTCTGCAATGCCAAGGAACTCGCAGATTGACACTAGTTGATCTTTGGACAGAGTGTGCATTTCACGCACAACCTCTTCTCGCAGGTCTTCCACCGAAGACATTGTGGCAGTAGGCAGGAAGAATTTTGCATGTACAGGTGACGCCGAGCTGAGTCGTTTTTGCAGCCCCTGATGATCTCTGGCTGGCCTCAGGAAACATCCGCTAAAACACAGCTACCAGCTCGCCTCGACAGCAACACTTTCCTCACTGCAGTCTGCCTGGGTTGTATGGGGGGATTTAGCTGGCTTGGACTACGATGTGCAGATTGTGGACACCGGACATCTAAGCAGCAATCCCAGCGGTGCCTCCAAATGTTACACCCCTGAAAACAGGGGGAAAAGAATCACGAGAGTGATTTTGACTTGCGTCTCTCATGCAGCGTTTATTGCAGTGCAAATGAACAGAAACGTTTGACATTCTGTACTGCTTAATGTCACATGGTGGAAGAGAAACACTAAAAAAATAAACCAAAATACTAAAGTGCTTACTATACATATACTTGAGCAGGTTTCCTAATAAAATGGCTGACAATAGCGGCGTTTTTAGCTCCTGCCGTTATCTTACTGGCCATTACACAGTACAAAACCGAGGCTCAAAGAAGCCACGTATATGTGCACAAAACTGTAATATAATGCTTCTAAAGCTTACAAAACAACGAAGGATTACCTCTTAAATATCTTAACAGTGTACACATCGGAAATATATCAACTTTTAAACACTTTTACCTGAAAACAGGGGGAAAAGAATCACGAGAGTGATTTTGACTTGCGTCTCTCATGCAGCGTTTATTGCAGTGAGGAGAACGCGCGAAAGCCCCCTAGTGGAGAATAGAGACACTACTAATCGATCCCAGAAAAGGCTTACTAGCTGATCACTGATGTATAGATTGCAGTTCTCTTAAGTAACATGAAAGCCATTAATATAACATGAAAAATAATAAACTCTTAACCATTTTCTTACCATATTTACATTATTTTTGTCCTTATATCAACTGATATGAATTAGTATTAAGTGAACAGTTTTATATACAGTAGTCCTTCAACAGTAGTCCTTCAACCTGTCACATCTACACATGCTTGTCCTCTGGTCATGTGATCATGTGGTTTGTAGGAACGCTCCTCTTCCTCAGAGGATCCAGCTGTGCTTCCTCTCCTCTCTCCTCCACCTGTTACAGTGAGGGAACGTCCTCCATGATGGAGGAGCTGCTGGAAAGTGCTGAGAGTTTCCTCCAGAGTGAGACCTCTGTCACAGTTCAGAGGATCTACGGCAGCAGAGACCTTCATGGACACTAAAAGTCTCAAACACACAACAACAACATCACACTGACTCCACTCTGACATCACTGATCAATAATCAAAGAACACACAGATCAAACTGATTGATCAGCCATCAGAGGAGTCGGATCAATGGAGCTGCTTCTGTTCCTGATGTCCCCTGTTTGATCCTGGACCTGAACTCTCCCTGCAGAGGAGACACAACACAGTCAGACACACACACACACACACACACACACACACACACACACACACACACACACACACAGAAAAATAAACAAACCTTTGACTTTGAGCTGCACTGTTTTCCATCTCATGATGTCTCCATTCCTCCAGACTCCACATCTATATTCTCCACTGTCTCTCTCTGTGGGGTGTTTCAGGGTCAGACTGAGGTCTCCAGTTTTCAGCAGGTCTTCATTCATCTTCGTTCGGCCTCTGTAAAACTGGTGCTGTTTGTGAGGATGGTCAGAGCCGTTTTTATACACGTGAACATTGTTGTATGAATTGTCCATCCACTTCACTTCAGCATCTTCAGGCAGGTTTTGTGAGGTTTTGAAGGGCAGCTGGACAGACTCCGCCCCCTCCTCCACCTCCACCTGACAGACTGAGAGGACAACAAACACAACATGAGCTGTACAAAGTGTGATTGGTGTTGACAGAGCAGCATCATGTGACTCTTGTTCTGCACTAAATGAAGCGATGGAGTGGCGCCTCCTTCAGGCAGAGAAACAGCTCATGGAGAGAAATAATTATTAGAGCAAAAACAAGAGTGGAGCTGCAATTAAGACCGAGAGGAACGCTGCAGAAAACTGTTCATGTGTGAATTCATCACTTCATAGATTTATTTGAGCACTAAAATCAGAGCTGCTTCTATTTCTAATATGACAGCTGTACATTAGAGCTGGAACACTTTAAATGTGAGCCATAAAAACATGATACTCTACAAGTGCATTCAGCTCTGACACTGTCACATCATGAAGGAGACGTGGAAATCACTTTGTTACACAAATCAAAGTCAAATCAATTCTATTGATGGAATATTGTGTGATCAATAGACTGATCAGTTTCTAATCTGTCATCTATCAGCTGGAAATCCAGCAGTGTCAAACAGACTTGGCAGCAGATTAGGACCAAACACAAACACACTGAGACTTTTTCTTCATCAGCAGTTGCAGGTAAATTGCAGCAACAATGCGACTCAGACAGTTTCTCTATAACTGCAGGGCTTCCTGCGCTGCTGTTAGTCAGATACGGATCAACAGGTTGTGGATAGAAAGCAGATTCCTTCAGCAGAGGATCCATATCACACTTGAAGCATGTCGTCGGGAAACAATCAGTGAAAATGGGACACTTTGAGCCAATTTGAGCCTCAAACTCTGAACATAACCTGCTGCAGACCAGCTGATGTGTTCAGTTACCATGGTGAGGAATTTCACAATAAAGGAGGCGTACGCTCTGTCTTTTCCCGGCCCGACGCTCTGGGACATTTTAGACAAGTTTCCTGGCAGAATACGATCCCGTCCGGAGGCCGACACCATCCTTATCCACATGGGCACAAACCGGATTCCAAACAGCGCTCCCACTTCCTCAAACTGGACTTTGTGTGTCTTTGTGAGGCTGTGAAACAAGCCCACCGTAGTGTTTGTATCTGCGGCCCCACTCCCACCTGTGGCCGTGGGGCGTTTGGGCGGCTGCTCGGCCTCCACACCTGGCTCTCCTCTGTGTGTGACTCCCACAGCCTGGGCTTTAGAGACAACTTCAATGTTTTCTGGGACAGGAGGCATCTTTCTGCAGCAGATGGGCTCCACTTCAACCAATCAGGAGCCAGATCCTCTCTGCTAACATATCATATGGAGTCCAGCGTGCAGGAAACACTCCATCAAGTACCTGTCCACACCTGCCCACACCTGCTGACCGCTCCGTCACTGACTGACGTCCCCCAGGTCCTAGTCCCTATCATCTCAGTTCCACTCTAAACACTAATACATGTTCAGCTGGACTCGGAGCCTCTGGAGACATTTTGGATATTCCAGTCATAATAACTAACAGGACAGTTTGTGCAAGGTGGAGAAAATCTGCTGCATCATCCCATTGATGAAGCATTCAGCTCCACCCTACAGTTTCTCTGCTGCCTCCATCCACCTTGGTTCACTTTGCTCTTCTTAATGTTGGAGCTCTGAATAGTCAGGCTTTTATTCTGAAGGATTTTACAACTTCCCATCAGCTTGATTTGATGTTTTGAACAGAAACATGATGAAATCTGGAGAGGACTGTCTAGTCTGTGAACTCTGACCCCACATATGATTGTTTCAGTCAGCCCAGAGAAAGTGGCTGGGTGGGTGGAGGTTTGGCTTCAAATGCTCCCCTATTAAGGTGGATGAAGGGTGTAGTTTGGAGGTGCTGCTTGTTAAAGTGTGAAACAGCTCCTATCTGTGCAGGCATCTCCGCCCTCCTAAGACTCCATCAGAGTTGGAGCTGAACTCTCAGATGTTTCCTGCTCCATGGTTCTTATGTGTGATCACATGATCTGAGCTGCTGATTTTAAGATCCATGTTGATGATCTTACTGACTCATTTGCCACAGAGTTCCTCAGTACAGTAAATTCATTGGTTTCAAACAGCGTGTTGTTGGCCTACATATAACTGTGGGCTTCAGTATGAACTCCAGGCTTTGAGCTGATGTGTTTCTATCTGATCATTGATGGATTCTGTTTGAGATCATTTTTCCAAGTGATCAGGCAAAAGAAGCTGTGTCAGTACGCTGACGCTCTTTTCATGAGGAAACAGGAGAAACATGTTCATCAGTGTTTCCTACCACCACTGGTGTTCCTCCTCCCTCACACACACAAACACTCTGAATGATCTGAACCTCCTTTGTACATCCACTTTAGATTCAACTGCACCTTTTAAGATCAGGACTAAACGTGGTGCTCGCTCGCTGCCCTGGATTCACAAAGACATTCACAGTCTGAAAAGACAATGCCGGAGGGCAGAAAGGAGACGGAAGAAGGTGAATCTTCAGCTCCGTCATCAAGAAATGAAAGCATGAACGACTGCTTTCAATGAACAGGTGAACGAGGCGAGGGCCGGCTATTTCTCTCCTTTAATTCATTCTAATAAGCACAGCCCAGAGCTCTTTGGAGCTCAGTGGAGCGTCTTTGACATCCTGCAAGTTTTCATCAGATTACGGCATCGAGTGAGGAACGTCTTCACTTTCTAAACTTTCTGAAGGATCAAATGAATGAGAGGAAATCCAAACCAGCAGCTCCTGATTCTTTTCTTGATGTCCCCGACCCCAGCCACAATATCTGATCTTCTTTTCTGCCAGTCTCTGTGGAGGAGCTTTGAAGGACTGTGGCACAACTGAAACGCTCATCAAGCTGTGTAGATATGATTCCTCCAAAGTTCCTGAGTGAAGTTTGGGATGTCCCTGCCCCTCGGCTGCTTCCAATAATGAACACTTGTCTGTCCTCTGGCTGTGTCCCAGAATACTTAAAGACAGCCTGTGTGCAAGCACTCATCAAAGATCCAGCCTCCATCCTTCTGACTACAACAATTACAGAGCCAGCTCAAAGTTTCCTTTTAGAGCAGAACTTTTGGAGAACACTGTCTGTCTGAAGCTTCTTGAAGCGTTACGTCCATGCTAGAACTCCACTTTGACTCTGACTGTGGATCCTGCTGAAGCTTCTCCAAATAGTGGAGAAATGAAGACCTCCACAAGATCAGCAGACCCAGCTCAACAATGTCTGCAGGTGCTAACAGGTCAATCTTTGAGACGCTGAATGTTCCCAGTTTCCTGCTGTGAAACTAGAAGTGATGACTATTATTGTAACAGCACTACAGCTGGAACTGCTGACAGGGCTGGAGATGAACTGGATTCTGATTTCAGTCACAGTTTTGGCTTTCAGTCGTCATCAAAACACTTTGTTTCATTCATGTTGCTCTGAAGCTTTCCTTTCTTCTCATTGACGTGTTATGAACCAATCACAGCCCTTTCCTTTACAGCGCTCTGCTTTCACCCCTCCCTAAAAGCCCAAATTCACTCTCAGTTTAGTTCAGCTGGAGCCAAGATGACACAGAGAGCCTTTGGTCCATGAGATCTATCTAGGAGACATCAGTAACATCAGGTTTGTGTGAGCCGTCCTGTAGAACGCTTACATACAGCTGCTTCTGTCTCTGATCTCTGAGTATCTCTCAGCTTCAGCTGGGACTCCACCCAGGTGTTGGTTGGTTGTTGGCACAGGTGTAGAGCTGCTGCAGTGACTCACAGCTGCTTTCATCCAGTTTAAATTCAATGGTGACTTTAAGCGTGTTTCATGTATGAAAGCCAATAAAGACAGAATGAGTGGTCAGAGGTGTCATAATGAGATTCATGGTCAGATTTACTAACAGTTCAAAAGCTGCTGTCTGAATTTACTAAAGAGCTGCAGGTCAGTCTGGGACTGAAACACGAGGAGCAAACTGGTGCCATGCTGCAGTCACAAACATGAGCTGATGGCTGATCTACCAGCAACGTGCTGCTTTATATACAAACATGCAGCCAATCATGACTCTGTCAGAGCAGCCAATCAGAGGAAAGCAGCAGATGAGGGAGTGTGAGGCAGAGAGTGATGGAGCAACCAGAATAATCCACAGTAAGCTCAGGTTTCACTGATGAGTTTCTCTGTGGAAACAGTTCAGATCAATGAGAGGAGGCTGAAGGAGGATCAATATGTTTGTGATATCAGGGAGAACTCTGCTGATAGAAGCTGCTGGGACTGTGTGAGGTCCTGAGGACTGAGACTCAGGTGGAGCTCAGGATTGATCAGAGGAGAGCTGCATGATTACAAAGTGAACTGTGAGGATCAGCTGACTGTACATGAACATGATTTAGCATCAGATCTGATCAGTTACACACTCTGATAACATCTCCCCCTCTCTGTGCAAATACATGAACACTGCTAGAAGCAACAATCACAACCACATCAGGATCAATCACATTTTGATTGCTTTTTGTGTTCCATTGAGAACAATCTGCAGTAAAGTGTGCGTCACAGATCTGATTTATTTACACACTTTACTCCAAACTTTGAAAGTGAAACTCCTACAAACACATATGAAATAATCCAGCCACAGAAACTGTCCACAGCTTTCAGTCTCCACATTTACTGTGAACCTCTGCAGGAAACCCTGACAGCAGCTTTTAGCTCCAAAGCAGGTTTAGCTCTGGTGCAGAGTGTTAGTGACTCTGCCCGTGGACACAGTTATTTCTGCAGGTGACCTTGTTACAGGTGGATTTGGAGGAGATTCCCTTTCAGAGCACTCAAAGCTTTGTGGCAGGGAGTTTACTGCAGACTGCAGCATGTTTCATACCAAGCATGATGTGAGCCTGATGTGGCTGATAGCTGCTTCTAGCAGTCTTCATGTATGTGGAATGAGAGGGGAGATGTTATCAGGACCAGTTGCTGATTGGACGTCTCAAAGCTGTGAGCGCAGTGCTGAAACTTTGGCTCTGTCCTGTAGCTCTTCACTCAGTCCTCACCCTGAGTGTTTAGAGCCCAGCCCCACATATTCCTGCTCCTCAGGAATTCTGGGATTTGGAGGAAACACAGCTAAACTGAGCTGAAGCTAAGGGGAGGAGCCACAATACAAGCTGCATCCAGCCAATGGGTGCACTGTTGAGCCTGAGCCCATGGATGTGCAGAGGGTCACATGTTTAGTCCCATTTGTAGAAATGTGTCCATAATGAAGACAAATGCAGTCACACAGCTCTGCAACAGCACAAATCACTTTGATGGAGTTTGTTTGTGCTGCTCTCAGATCTGTACAACACTGACATGTGTGTCAACATGCTGCAGACTCACAAAGATGTGCCGTGTTAGCTTCATGTGTCCATCTGACACTATATTATAGTGACTTGAAGAAATCCCTGCAGCATCACATGCAGAACAAACAGAGGCCACGTGTGGCACAGTTCCTGTAACGGGATGAATCCGTGGATGTGTCGAGATCTGACGCTGAATCATGTTGCTGTTCTTTTCCACATGGTACAGGTCAGCTGTTCCACACAGATTTCAGCTTTCTAGAAGAGTTAGTCTGGAATAAAGCAGCTCTCCTCTGGACCAATCCTGCCTCCAGCTGAGCCGTCACACACACACATTCACACACAGTCCCAGCAGTTTGTAGCACAGCAGTGATCCTTCTATCAGAAACATGCTGCTTCTCCTTCATCCTCCTCTCATTGATCTGAATCAGCTGTTTTCACAGAGAAACGCTGCACAAATCCTTCACTCCACTATTTCTGTCAGCAGATGACTCGCTCTATCATGGCTGCTGCTCCTTTTTCACTCATTTGTGCTTTGAATCAAATCTGTTTCTCATCATCACCATGAACAGGCTGCTCATCAATCAGCACATTAGCTGTAGATCAGCTGCACACTGATGAAGATGCTCAGACAGACGGGCACACAGAGGACTTTATGATCTGTTCTTACATTCAGTCCAACATGGATCATTTCAGAGTCCAATCATCTCTGGAAACTTGTGCTTACATGGCACACGGTGCGCTGGGCTACTTCAACAAATAGCACTACACCTCTGGTTGTCAGCTTCATCTCTCCATCGCTCTCCCCGTGGCTACAGTACAAGTGAGCTGACACATCCATCAGTGGAGACTGTGGGCCAGTAAGGAGCAGCAGCTGCCTGCAACATGGGCTTTACATTGAAAACAGCCACAAGTCTGGGCCTAACCACGCCTTTGGACTTCTTCTTCATTTCCATCAGATTTACATTTCAGGGAGTTCCCCTGGAAAAAGAGCCATTTTGAAAGCTGTTTGCTGACTTCATCAATAATCTGCTTCAATCATCCAGATGAGAATCCTGAGAATGGAGCAGCCCTGATAGCAGCTCATAGGATCACAGTGTTTTTCATTCAGCTGATTGATTTCACAGGTTAGGAGGTGAACAATCTAACTGTGCTCCTCCTTCCACCTTTGGACCACTCATTTAGTGACAGCCAGGATTTGACAATCAGCTGTGACACAGGAAAACATGAGGTGGGAAACTCTGGAGAAGATTTGCTTTTCTCTACAGGGGAGGCTCGCACATCTAATCTGCTCACAATCACTCAACTCACTTCAACAACATGCTGACTCAGTCATTTCTGCACGTTTCCTCATGTTACAGCCCTGACTTCAGTTCAGCTGAGGAGGAGATGAGGGAGGAGAGAGCAGTGGTGGAGGAGGCAGATAAGGAAGAAGAGGAGGAGAAGATCCAAAGAGGAGGCAGGGGGAGAGGCTCAGGAACAGTTAGGATCAGAGACTTTGAGCCATCATGGACTCCCACTCCTTCCATCCAGCCCTGTGTGGATCAGCAGCTCCAAAATGTCTGCTCACTCATGTTCTTACTGTCTGTGCTCTTCTTTCATTTCACTCATTATATATGAACGGCTCCTAAATCACACTGGATATGGATTTTCTGTCCATCCACACTAATTCTCTTCATTCTCACCTGATTGTTTGGATGCTCTTTGATAGCACATTGAAAATCCTCACAGTGACTTCTATTGCCACACTGACTGGACAAATACAAAGTTGAAGGCTTCATGTGTTTGGCACCAATAATACTTTGGTAGGTCTGAATTGTGTTTTGAACCATTTCTCAGGACCAAAGTCTTTTTGCTTCATTCACAAAGAGCTGAAGGCTTTTTACCTCACAGTTTGTCCTGTGATATTATTGGATGATGGACTATGGAAAACACAAATGTGCACTTCTTAATGGCTCATATGTGCTGTGAAAGAGCTCTTTGTCATCTTGAAGCCTTTTCAATAGTTTTTCTTTGGCTGTTTGTAAAGTTTTCTGTGTGAACTCTCAGGAATCTGGAGCAGTCTAATAGAAGTCTACTGGGGTATAGAGGGAGGAGCTTCTGTCAGACTCTTTCTGATGAGGAACTGAAGCCGCTCTCATGGTCTCATCAAATCTATCAGACTCTGCTGAGAAAAACAGTCATGTGACCTCTCAGAACAAACAGCCTGTTAGTTTCCTGCTGCCTCCATCACTCACTTTCATTCACTCTCAATCACACTAACATCTGGATCATCACACTCATCATTTTCACAATAAAAGCCTCATATTTATGGCTGCTCCACCCTGACATGTGACAACATCCAAATGACTGGATCAAAGTGTTTGAATGATCTCAGCAGCTTTAAAACTATTGATATTTATACATTTACATTGATTTGGACTAAACTAACAAAACTATTGATTTGATCCAAACTCAAATCATGCCAGAGGCTTTTATTTTGAAGTTAGGATCATTTTTAATGGTCTTCTTAGTCTGTTCATTTAAACACACAGTTGCTCCGCCTGACATTTTTGGCTTTTAGATCAAAACATCAAAGAATTTATTTTATTTGAATGAACTGAAAATAGATTCAAACTAAAAGCTTTTAGAGAATAAACTCCTACATGACCTCTGACCTTTGACCTGTATCTACAGCACTGACCTCTGACTTTCAGCTCCACCTTTCTCTTCAGCAGGATGTTTCCCTCCCTGCTGTAGACGGTGCAGGTGTAGGTCCTGTTGTCTCCATCTGTGGGGTATTTCAGGGTCAGACTGAGGTCTCCAGTTTTCAGCAGGTCTTCATTCATCTTCGTTCGGTCTCTGAAAAACCGGTCCTGTTTTTCAGGCTGGTCAGAGCCGTTCTCATACACGTGGACCTTATCATCATATTTGTTCTCCATCCACTCCACTGTAGCGTCTTTAGGCAGGTGAAGTGTGGTGTTGAAGGGCAGCTGGACAGACTCCACCCCTGAATCCACCTCCACCTGGGGGACTGAGAGGACAACAAAGCACAACATGAGCTTGGATGGAGACATTTGTGTTGACTCTAACAGGCTGAATGCTGCTGCTTCACTGGGAGCTCACTGTTAGATAGAAAGTGGTCAGTGTGAAGAGGAGACGCAGCAGAAAGATGAAGACTGACAGGAAGAAAGCAGTGAACAGACTGTTGGAGCTGCTGTTAGTGGAACAGGACTTTATTCAGTCTCTGAGGACCAGATTTGACTTGATGAAGCAGAGAAACACAGTCTGAGTGTTTCTGTCACACTCACTTCATCACACAGCTCAGTTTGACAACATTTGGAAGAATTTGATAGAAGCCTTCCTTTAGTAAAAGCACCAATAAAACACCATGAAAACACCTCACTACACACAAAACTGCAGTACTGGCAAATTGGACATAAAGTATGAAAAGTCAAAGTACTTATTGTGCAGAAAAATGTTCCCATCAGTGTCTATGGATCAATATTACTGCTGCACATGTTTAAGGCTGAGCTCATTTCAAATCCTTTCTATTGTGTTGAATCTGCAGTAATGCATCATATTCTATAAAATCATATGTTTGTAGTGGCTGTCCTGTGAGGACCACGTATCTCTAAATAAACAGCTGTTAATGAGCTCACAAACACAGGCCTACAGCTGGATTTGAAAAAGTCCATTCAATAGAAAATCAACAATCACAGCTGGATTCAAAGGCTTGAGCTCTGTGTGACATGGTTACCTGTCAGTATCTACAGGGGGATTCAAATATGAAGGAAACATGAAGGTGGTGCATTAGAAAAACTGCTGCTTTCAAGTGCAGAGCAACAAACTATTTGAACTGATCCAACTTTATTAACACAGACAAAGATTTGTGGATCAGCTGCTGTTTGCTGCTATAGATATAATCCAGCTGTGGGAGAACTACATGTGACACTTTGATGCAGCCATGAATCTGACTGATTTGTTTCCATTTTCAAAGGTTGATGCATCAGTTAAAGTCCTTAAAAAGCTCAGAAATATAGAAATATATGCCTTCCGGGTTGTCGCCTCGAAAAGATGCGGGGGAGAGGCGTTAGCGGATGGAAGCAACAGGTACGTGGGGCGAGCGCTCTTCGCTGTTTACTATCTTGGCTTGTCTTTGAATTAATTGTGGATTGCGTTCAACAGTACTTTGATACCGCCGCGGGTAGATGCGTGGGGGCTCGTTTGTGGCATCGCACGTAGTGAATGGTGAGTTGAGTCTGAATGTCTGTTGTATTTGTAACCTGTATCAGTATGCCAGTGCTATTAGCTGATGGGATAGCTAAGGCTGAGGCCTACCACATTACTACTACTCTCACTCTATGTGGCTGTAGTTTTGTTATTAGAGATTGTTATTTATTTTAATTTATTATAATGGTTGGATATGTATTTGTTGTATAGTGGTATTTTCTCATGAACCTTATTGTGTACACTGGAACTAAAGCTAGCTTGGGAAATTTAGATGAATTTTGCTAATAGTGGTCCTGTGATTATAGTGCAGGCTAGTGGTGCCTTGCGGAGACCACAGCGACACCACTACTTTGGATGGCGAGCTAGGCCCAACGAGCCAGAACCCCAGCTACAATTTCCTGCGGTCTGGTAGGAGGCTGCTGTGGCCTACACTCTCCCCCCCTGGTTTTCAGTCCTCTGAATCTCACTTCTGGGATCTCAGTCTTGGAATCTCAGTTCTGATCATCACACTTCCAAGTTCAATCTGTTACAGACTGTCATGCGCATTGGATTTATATCAATCATGAAATAGCAACTTTATGGACATTGTCTGCCGGGGGTTGGAGGAGGTTGCTGCACCATTGTGCAGCTGATACTTTACAAGCTTGAATTATGTTTTATCTTGTCCTGTCTGCAGATTTTGTAAATATTGGTATTTGGTATTTGCACTTTATTTTCACTGTAAATAACAACCGTAATCACAATATCTGTTGTGGTTGTATGTTTATTATACTTCACTCACCTCCCAGAGCCGAATCTGATATCTTCTGAATTAGGTCAACTACTCATAACTAACTCAATTTAGTTTAGCTTATGTACTTGCTACATATAGATATAATCCAGCTGATGTAGGAGAACTACATGTGACACTTTGATGCAGCCATGAATCTGACTGATTTCTTTCCATTTTCAAAGGTTGATGCATCAGTTAAAGTCCTTAAAAAGCTCAGAAATAAAGAGAAAGGTTGGTTAAAGCAAAGAGAGGCACTGGCAGCATTTAAGACACTAAACAAGAGAAACAGATCAGAGAACATCAGACTGAATAAGTGGAATAAAGTGAAACAGAGAACTAACGCTCCCTAAGAATGGAGCTGTCAGAGGAAGGGAGCAGCAAACTGAAAGTCTCTGTTAGCTGCAGAGCTCTGAAACTTCACACAGCTTTGGATGATAACATGGAGAAAGGATGTGGAGATTTTCACAGTTCTGCTAGAAATCATCTTCTAGTTATTGTGACTCAGATATGACTGATTATAGATGAGGACCAAAGAAGGTTTTTACTGAGATTTGAACTGACTTAGCTTAGCCTGTGTTTTAGCCACATGCTAAACAAACACATGTTCAGAAACTAGAAGATGTTACCTTTCAGATGAAGTCTCACACATGAACTTTGCTCCTACAGTTCATCTGCTGAAGCTTTTACATTTGGCTGGAAATCAAATAAAAACCAAAACAGCCACAAACATCAGACATGCTAACACTGTAACATTATTGGATGGAGCCCACTGAGACTGAACCACCATCATGAGTCTGACCTCTGACCTTTGACCTGTATCTACAGCACTGACCTCTGACAGTGAGCAGCACTGCTTTCTTCATCAGGATGTTTCCCTCCCTGTTATAGATGGTGCAGGTGTAGGTTTCTGTGTCTGTGGGGGGTTTCAGGGTCAGACTGAGGTCTCCAGGTTCCAGTAAGTTTCTCTTCATCTTTGTTCGTCCTTTGTAAAACTGGTCCTGTTCTTCAGGCTGGTCAGAGCCGTTCTCATACACGTGGACCTTCCTGTAACTGTCCTTCCACTCCACTTTAGCATCTTTAGGCAGGTGAACTATAGCTTTGCAGGGCAGCTGGACAGACTCCACCCCTGACTCCACCCCCACCTTGTAACCTGAGAGGACAACAAAGCACAACATGAGCTGTAGTAAAAGTTAATAATGATCCTCTGATGGCTCCTTACAGTAAACTTATTTCCGGTTGCGCTTCAGTGCATCATTTGATACACCAGAGAACGTTGACAGTAAAGTAAGTGTGGTTTCTGTCACATCCATCTCAGAGATTCATGAGGATTCTTCCTCACTTACAAAAGTTAGTCATGGAGTTCCAAAAGGTTCTGTACTGGGACCACCTCTATTCACATTATAAATCCTTCTCTTAGACAATATAAGAAAACACTGTAAACATTTTCACTGATATGCAGATGATATTTAATAATTACAAAAGCTTTATTAATCTATTACAAAATAGGAAAATGAAACTGGCAGCATGTCTTAAAGACAACGACCTCATTTTTTTAAAAATTTATGCACAACTCAGGTTCTTGTACTCGACAGTAAAAACTTCAGAAACATGGTGACTAATCAATGACTGAGCACAACTCAAGGAGGAACATTTACTGAAGCTGCTGCAACATTTACTGTCAGCACATGTTTCCATGTCAGCCTGCTGTTTACCACCACAGAAGAAGAACAGCTTGTCCACATGCAGCCTCTGTGTCAGATCAATGCAGTGAAGCACACACACTGTTTAGTAAAGTCATGTTGTGGAGCTGTTTCACTGATCAATGACTGAGTCTGAAGGAGGTTTTCTGACTTCTGGAACAAACCTGGAAGTTTCTCTTCAGCTCTCTGTATCAGCTGTTTGTAACTCACAACTCTTTCAGCTTCTGGAACAAGTTTGTGTGAGCCACAGTCAAGGAGCCACCAGAGGACACCAGAGGACCATCGGCATTATGGGTAGTGTAGTAGGAGACACTCACCTGACATGAAATAGTGCCGGAAATGAAATAAAAGACCTCCAGAAACCACAAGAAGAACCAGGAGAACCAGGAGAGCTTTGGCCCAGGATGGAAACCGCTCTGTGGGGAAACACAAAGAACAACATGACCTTTGACCTCTGAATGAATGAAAATAATGAATTTAAAGGCCTATACTTCAATCATTGAGCCTGCATAGTTATTCTGATAGTGTTAAAATAAGTTTTATCTGAGTGATGTCAGATGTATCTACACCATGTTTGTTGCTGACCTTTGATCTCCAGCTGTACGTCTGTCAGTCTAATTTGTCCTATCATCTCATCTCTGATGGAGCAGGTGTAGGTGGCGCTGTCAGACAGTTGGAGGTTGGTCAGGTTCAGGCTGAAGTCTCCAGTTTCCAGAGCGTCAGTCTTCATGGATGTTCGGCCGCTGTAACGCTGGTTTTGATCTTTGAGTTCGTCTCCTTGACGCTGACGCTGGTGGACGGTTGGAGGACTGAGGTCGGAGCGACTCCACACCACTGAGGGGTCAAACAATCCAAAGGTGTCACCCTGACAGGGCAGGATGAACGAGACCCCCTCATACAGCTCCACAGCTGAGGCATGCTGGGAAACTGAGGACACACAGACAGAGACTTGTTGTAACTAATTTTGAAGCCAACATGATAACCTTATCCCATCAATGCTGTGGAGGACCAGCTTTTTTAGACCCAATTAAAATCAATGGACTCAGAAAGATCCTCTGGAAAAGAGTAGAACTCTTAAAACAGAGTTTATTAAACAGCAAAAAGACAGTATAATATAGCAGGACACACAAGGAAGCATAGCAAACCAAAGAGAAGCAAATCGAACCCGGTGTAGAACCTTTAAGCACACACAGCAGAGACACACCAAATATATATGCCCTATGTAATCATATATACTTGTATACACTAGTAGATGTCAATAGATTAAAAAAAAAAAATGAACTAATTAATCTCACAATTTTCTGTAATTAATCCCAAATCATCACTATTACTTGATCAATAGCCTGGTTTATATGTAACTGACATTTATGCAATATAATGAAGTAATTGCAGAATAAACACAAAGAATGTATGCTTAAATTCAAATTCTCTTTGAAAAGTTTTTGCCATTTTGGCCACCATCCGGGCCAGCTCCTCCCTTCTCTGGCTCCAGTAAGGACCCGCCGTGCCGCCTCCTGGGTTTTGGCACCACTCTGGTGTGAATGAGTTACGGCAGATCCATAGATCGTTGTTTAGAGCCATTTTTATTATATGCAGCTGCAGCTCTCAGCCGCACATTCATCACACCACCACAACTCACAAACCCTAATTTCCCGTGTTTTAACTCGGCGGGCGTGATAGCGGATACAGGTGCAGGTGCGTCTGCCTTCCCTGCACGGCACCGCAGGTCACGCCCCACCACAATCAAGCTTAGACACATTTACAGAAACCAGCAGACAGAACAACAGAAATATTCAACATTTTAACAACTCACAGATAAATTAGGAAGAGGCAGGAAGAACAGAGGAAGTGGAGGAACGAGCTGATGTGAGACTTTTAAAAGTGATATAAGTTTAAAGTCAGATCTGTATCTAACAGCAGCTGGTGCAGAGAGCATAGAGCAGGGGTGGCCAACCCGCGGCTCCCAAGCGGCATGCGGCTCTTTGCCTGGTTTCATGCGGCTCTTACGTTTATATCAAAGTTTGTGTTTGTGTTTTGGGGTCTAGGAGCTTGGAAAAAAAGCGTCTGGACTTCTTTAAGTTGCTTGAAGACGTTTCACCTCTCATCCAAGAAGCTTCTTCAGTTTGTGTTTTTGGTTTTGTTGTTGTTGTTGTTGTTTTAAAATATGCGTGTTCACTTCGCTTGAGTTTAATACGGTATTTTCATCAAATGCGCATGTGTGTGAGATGAAAATACCACAAAGTTTCCCAGTAGGGGCAAGTTCGGCCTCAAAAAGGCAGGGAAAAAATGCACAGCAAAACGAAAATATGAAGATGAACACAGGACGTTTTTAACAGAGTGGGAGAGTTTATATTTTTTTGTTGAACGCAATGGCAAGCCATTCTGCCTTATATGTCAGACGTCATTAGCGCATTTCAAAGCTTCAAATCTTCAGCGCCACTTCAGCTCACTCCATGCTAACATCGACCAGGAATTTCCAAAAGGGACGTAACTTCGCAAGCACGAGTTGGCCACTTTGAAAAGTCAGGCAGAAAAGCAGATACAGTTTTTCCAGAGACCATAACGCTCGCATCCTATCGGCTGGCTTGGAACATTGCACGGGCTAAAAAGCCATACAATGAAGGGGAGTTCGTTAAAAAATGCTTCAGTGACGTTGTTGAAATTTTGTCTCCTGAAAACAACAAACTAAAATGCATGGTTTCAGACGTCCAACTGTCCCGCCACATTGTTGAACACAGAATATCGGACATTAACACAGCTATTGAATCACAGTTGCACTCTGACCTTCAAGCATGTGAGTACTTTAGTGTCGCATTGGATGAGAGTTGTGATATACAAGACAAGCCTCAGTTGGCAATATTTGCACGGTCTGTGTCAAACGATTGTGTGATCAAAGAACTCCTGGATATTGTGCCATTAAAAGACAGAACCTGTGGCATAGATGTGAAAGAAACCATGATGGCTGCATTTGAAAAAGCAAATCTGCCCATAACGAAATTAACTGCAATAGCCACGGATGGAGCACCAGCCATGATGGGATCTGTGAACAGGCTTGTGGGGCTGTGCAAAGCTGACCAAACTTTTCCTGAGTTTTGGAATTTCCACTGCATCATCCACATGGAGCAACTCGTGTCTCATCGCTGAGCTGGACCAAGGGCTTCCAGGTGACCTGCCGCTGCACTGCACTGTGAGGTGGCTGTCAAAAGGCCAGGTACTCTCTCGCTTCTTTGAGCTTTTGAATGCCGTGAAACTGTTTATGGAAGAGAAGGACAAGAACTATCCCGAGCTCTGGGACCTCAAGTGGATTATGGATCTGGCCTTTTTGGTCGACATGCTGTGTCACTTGGACAGACTAAACTTGACCCTGCAGGGTAAAAATGCTGCCTGACCTGGTGCAAAGTGTGTTTGCATTTGTCAACAAACTGAAGCTGTTCAAGGCGCATATTCAAGAGAGATTCAAGGGAGATTTAACGCATTTTCCCACTCTGCTAAAAGCCAGCGGGCAAGTCGCCAGCGCCGCCCTGAGTAAGCAAAGAGCCAGATATGCAATGCTGGTTGAAAACTTGCACGAAAGCTTTGTGACCTGGTTCCGTGATCTACAATTTAAAATGCCACAGATTATGTTCCTCGTCGACCCATTTAATGCAGAGACAGACTGTTTGAAAGTCCCGCTAGTCACAGATGAAGCCGCGGCTGAGTTGGAGATGATCGATCTTTGTGAGGCAGACCAACTGAAACCTGCTTTAAGGGAAGGGACCATTGAGTTCTGGAAAAGTGTGCCAATGGAAAAATACCCCAATGTCAACCAAGCTGCACTTAAGATACTGTCAATGTTTGGGTCAACATATGTCTGCGAATCTGTGTTTTCTACCCTAAAACATGTGAAATCAAAGCATCGATCTGTTCTGACTGACACTCATGTGAAAGAATTGCTTCGAGTGGCAACAACGGAATAAAAGCCAGATTTGAAGAGGATTGTTCAAGGTAAGGAATGCCAGAAGTCCCACTAAACAACATGCATTGTAAAAGAAAAATGCTATTGTAGATTATTATATTTTTGTTTGTGGACTTGGTTGAACTGAGAGTTTGTGTGTGTGAGACAGTGCACACAATGTTCATTGTTGAAAATGACTGGCCTGTGGTTTTAGTACTGTAGGAGTCCATTTCTGTCATTATCATGTTGGTGTGTGACATTTACAATAAATCTGGCTGAGCAGAGGTGTGTGTATTTTTTGTGCGTGTGTGTGTGTGTGTGTGTGTGTGTGTGTGAGTGTGTGTGTGAGAGAGAGAGAGAGAGAGAGAGAGGGAGGAAAGGATGGGTGATGTTCATGTGTGCCCATGTGTATGATGTGGCTCTTTGCGGTAACACAGTAAAAAGAAAGTGGCTCTTGGTCTCTGACTGGTTGGCCACCCCTGGCATAGAGTGATGAGGACTTGTCTCTTTCAGTTTATTAAAAATCTGTCAGGTTAGTTGTGGACAAGCTGGAAGGGGACACAACTGGCTGAGAGCCAAGTTTTTTGATATTTGCAATATTTCTTAACTGGAGAAAATAGGACTGTGTGTCCAAACAGAGCTCACGATCAAAGGCCATACGCAGACTCTGTGAGTCATGATGTTGGAAGACAGATTTTCAAGGTTATTTTCAAATTTAAGGTTTGGGGGCGAGAAAAAGGAGCTCAGATCTAAAATCTGAGCTGAAGAGAGTTTGTGGCTTCCAGCGTTTAACATCAGAGAGACAGAGCATCAGATTCAGATTACGTCTGTGTTACTGCCATCAGTGAAACATACAGCTGTGTATCATCCACACAAGAGTGGAAATAACATAGTATTTACAGAATATCACACAAATTATCTGAGCCAATCAAAGAAGAGAGAAGAAATTGGGACTAAGAACTGAGCCCTGATGAACTCCACATGAGAGAGAGGCTGACGATGAGGAGGATCCTCCCATAACTACAGAAAATGATCTGACTGATAACGAGGAGAGAAAACAGGAAGGATTCCATGGTGGACCACATCAGGTCAGGAACTGAGAGCCAGAAGAATCAGCAGAGGTCAGAGCTGTTTCTGTGCTGTGGGGAACAAACCTGAGAGATTTCTAGAAATATTTCTGCTGTTCATGTGAAGAAGCAGCAGACTTTTCAAAGTTTGGGATAAAAACAGGAAGTTTGAAGTATTTGGTGCCATGTCAGAGCTGCACAGTCAATCATCAGTTTGGCTCTTTAGTTTGAAGAGTTCAAAGCAGCAGCAGAGAATCTAAAGTGTGTCACACAGCACCAAGTTTCCTTTGGTCACATATGAAATGTGAGTCAGAGCTTCAGCTACACAACAACACACACACAGCAGCTGATTGTAACATGAGCTCATCTGAAAGCCACCAAGAAGAATCCAGTGATTTGAAAGTTGCTGCTTTGGATTGTTAGTTTGATCTGAATCAGAATCCAGTGTTTGATGGAAATCTCCTCCTGCTGCACTTCAACACATTAAAGAGAGAGAGATGATGATGAGAGCAGAGAGAGGAAGGTGTACTTACCGTGCAGGAGGATCACAAACACCACAAACATCTTCATGTTCCTGTCAAACTCAGAGACTCTTTAAAAGCCCTTCAGGACATCAGCTCACAGCAGCTCTCACTTTCCTCTGCTGATCATCTACTGACACTCTCACACTGCTCACACTGTCACAGCTCAGAGTTCAGCTTCACACTTTGTTAAAGCACATCTGTGGAATGAAGTCCGGCCGGCCACAGATCACTTCTGAGGAAAGAGGAGGACGTCGGCTTTCCTCCTAGTTTCACGCCCGAGCGCTCCGGTTGGAGGCGGCTGCTGCGGCCTCACCCTGACACGCACAAAGCTCCGCCTTCAGTCCTGACACTGAAACATCCACTGTAGCTACAATGATGCAGATGTGACCCTCAGCAGCTGGATTTCCTCTCCATAGATGTGTTTCCATGCAGATCATGGACATAAAGCAGCTCCAGGATGAAGAGTGTGAAATAACTTCTTCCACTACAGGATTCATTACAGCACTGTGGCACTCCACAAACCCTCACACTGTCTCAATCCCTGTTTCCAGTTTGACTGAGAGAAGGCCTGAAGCTCAGCCAATCACAGGACAGGAAGTGATCAGCTGACACAGTGATTTGAAGCTGTCAGGGTGAGGCTGCTTCATGCAGGTGTGAAACTATGAGGAAGCTGAACGCCTCCTCTTTCCTCAGAAGTGATCTGTGGCAGTCTGCCATCATGTTTGGCTGCACACACTAAGGCTACGTCCACACGTACTTTGGAAAACTGAGATTTTCTGTTTTCTATTTTAAAGAAACTCCGCCCACACGGGCAGTTTTGAAAAATACCTCTGTCCACATGTAAACACCAAAAACGCAGTCAAACGCTGTCAAGAACATGTCAAATCCTAACTGTGTAGAAATGTTGGCCAATCAGAAGTGTAGAAGCCTGGGGGGAAAGAGTAAGCAGGTTTTATGCAAACTTTAAGTACTTCTGAAAAGTTTTTGTGTTTTTAAGTGCCTTCATCAAATGTTAATGACCAAAATCAGTATTATGGCTGGTGTAGACTCACAACTTAGGAATGAACAAATGCAAACAACATGCATACATTTTAATTAAATACAAATTAAATTTATTCAAAACTGACAACGACGTGGCGTCTGGATTTAGGTTGTGAGAGCGTCTGTGTTGAATGGAGAAGTTCACTCTGACGTCCCTGTCTGTGTAAATGGAGGGACAGTAACTGTGTGTGTATATGTGTGTGTGTAAAAACTGCAGATAGTCAGATTAACAGCAACAGTATTTTGTGTATATCCACCATTGTAGAAATTAATCTCATGTAAACAATAACGTGGCGCACAGCGTCACATCAAAAAAGGCGCACACCTTTGACGTTGCGTGACTAAATCTCTGTTCTCCTTGTCAACACATAAACGCATAGAAAAATCTGTGTTTTCAAAAATACCCGTGTACGTGTGGACGCAGCCTAAATGTGAGCTCACTGAAAGCTGACAGAGTCTCAAAACTACACGTGCACAGGTGTGTATCAGGTGACTCATGGAGGTGTATTTAACGTTAAGTTTGGATGAACATGTTTGTAAATCTTAGTTTGTGCCTGTTAAACACATCATACACAGCTGTAACCCTCAGGAGGCAAAACTCATTCAGGTTAATACTCTAATGTTACATTATTAGTGTTTATTGATTACATGGATTCATAGTAACTGATGACAATTTAACAGCTAATTAATTTATCAGGCAGGGATAGCTCAGTAGGTAGAGTGGTGGCCCATGATCGGAAGGTCGGGGGTGCGATTCCCCTGAACAGCTACCCTGAGGTACCCCTGAGCAAGGTACCGTCCGTACACACTGCTCCCCGGGCGCCCAATGGCTGCCCACTGCTTCACTGAGTGAATGGGTTAAATGCAGAGAGGAATTTACCCACGGGGATCAATAAAGTTTACATTATTATTTACATAATGTGAGGAATAAAAACTTTTCCTCTTCTCCAGAGTTGGGCAGTAAGTACTTAAGTACAATTTTCAGGTATCTGTACTTTACCTGAGTAGTTTTTTTACTCCCTACAAGTTTAAACACATATCTGAAGTTTCTACTTCTTACATGTGTTGTGATTTTCCCAAGTGCATCATTACTGCTTTTGCTATAATGGTCATATTTTATTAGAAATGTATTAGGAGTTTTTGTTTTCAGTTATTACAATCAGAATAGAAAAGAAAAAAGAAGAAAGAAATAGGTGAAGAAGTTTACAGAAGGCGAGGGAGAGAAAAAAAAACACTGAGGATCTGCTCCAAACCTGTCTAAATAAACAAAAACCCAAGCAGGCGTCTGACAGAGCCAGGGGCAGGGGGACCAGGCCTCACCAAGCAGCAATTAGCCAGTACACACCCAGAGGATGGGGGTACCAGCCACAGACAGAGTGTGTTGGGGGAAAATAGTGTCTATTTTGATAGTTTATTAGAGATTTCCATCATGAATTCATTGTGGAAACTGAGCACAAGTTAAAAGACCAAACACAACTAAATGACATGTGTTTATCATACAAATATAAAAGGGTGTTATAATAATATGTGGCTTACACGCCTGTTAAAACCTGCCTGGTGACAGATGACACTGACAGTAATCTGTGCTTTGATTCAACCTGAGAGCTGCTGATGATTGAACTGCAGATTTAATGCAGGAATATTTCCTGTTTGAACTCTTCAGGGACCCGTGTATTTCCTGAGCAAACACTCTTCTCCTCATGCTGCTGCTGTGCTGTCAGCTTTAAAATGCAACAATAAATATTTCTATTGATTTGCACAGAAAGCTTTTAAAAAGCAACAGAACAATAAAAGCAGCAGCAGCTCTGACTGTGTTCATACCAACTTAAATATGTCAAAGTCAGGTTTGTGTTTAAAACAGATCACTGAATATTTGAGTTACAAATACACAGATTTAACTACATTAACTTAACTGTGGTATAAAAACTGGATTTATTGACTGCTATGTAGCAAACATAGAGCTCAGTTTAACAAACAGAGTAGAAAGGTCTGTATAAGAATGAAGCTGCTGATGCAGGACTGTACACATGTTCCTGTTTAGAGGCAAAGTCACCCTCTACAATGTAGCAACAGGAAATAGAAATATAGTTTTATTTTCCTTCTTTTTCTTCTGGTTCAAGCTGAATACAATTAGAATAAAAAGTTAGACTAAAGTTTGTACTCACATATACTGATATGATTTTATCATTATGTTAATACAGCACAAGGGTCAGTTAGCTTTGCACAAAAATAGAAACATTGTTCAAATTTCCTGCTCTGACTTGGCCTCAGGATGTCTAGAAGCAAGAATCAAGCGCACCCAAAGGAAACAAGCGCACCAGTGGTCACGTGCTCAGCACACAGAGTGGGAATGACTGAAGGAGCTGCTGTAACGCAGCTATAATGCAGTTTTGTGTGACTGAGTGAGTTGATGAATCTGTAAGTGTTCTTACTTTGGCAGATTCATTAACATGATACTGATTATAATCTGGCTGTAATCTCCTGCAATGACTACAATCAGCGGGATGAGGAATAAAGGACTTTTCTATGGTTTCCTTTAACTGTTGCTAGCTTGTCATATTTATGCCTCACTATTAGCAACTTGTAACACATGTGCTATTTAGCCAATGTTGGGTCTGCAGTGACCCCTTGTGGACATTGTGAGATATTGCTTGTGTTGAGTAGATGATGTGTTGTGATTGTTTTCCTAGTTATCTATGACTCTACTAATTATAAAATTGCTCATTTCTGATTCCAGAAAACCATGTTTATAGTCACACGTGCTGTTTACTATAAAACAACAAGTTCAAGTTTGGCTGCACTGAATTCAGATTAAGCCTCACAAACATTTTCATGTAAACAATTCTTTTGTGGGACTTAATTAAAGACAATTAACAAACTCCTGGACTGCTGCAGTCTTTCTGACAGAAGACTGAGACCAGACTTGTGTCCCCAGTATAAATATATTTTACAAACATCCTTCAAAGAGCTGCTTTTTACTTTCTTATTTTAAGTACATGTCAGAGCCGGTACTTTTACTTTTACTTGAGTAAAGAAGTTGAATCAGTACTTTTACTTTTACTGGAGTATTTTTAATAGTAGTGTTTGTAGTTGTACTTAAGTACTGAATGTCTGTACTTTGCCAACTCTCCTCATGTCCTGATGTGTTTACCTGTCCGAGCTGCACAGGTGAGTCTGACTCTGTGAGCTCAGCAGGATTCAGCCTGAAGCCTCTGCAGTGAGACAGCACCCTGACCCTCACACTCAGCTTTTTATTCTGCTTCTTATTACACTTAATGGTCTGTGTTTGATATGTGACTCACTTATATATTTCTTATTGTTTTTATCCACAAACTGACATACTGTTTTGTTTTGTTTTTAAATGTATTATTATTAGGGCTGTCAGCGGTAATGCGTTAATGTGGCGTTAACGCGGTGGTCACGAATAACGTGATTAAAATTTTTGACGCACTAAAGTCATCTGGAGCAAAGAATGTAATATAATAATTTGGGCTGTCAGCGTTAACACATTAAAACGGGCTAATTCGCATCTGTGTTAACTCGTTATTAGCCCACATTAACGTACTACCCACTCGGAAAAGGCCAGAGCAGACCCCTGGATGGGGGTCAGCCAGGGGTCTGCAGAATGGACAAACTTCTTACACAGATTGATCTGCGTAACTTGTTAATGTGAATTAGCCCATTTTAACGCATTAACACTGACAGCCCTGATTATTATATTCTTCTTTTTGCCTGTCCTGTCCGGCAGTGTAGCTGGACAGGACGAGACGAGAATGAGAATTATTGTCTGAAGGCCAAAAAAATGCCCAACAGAGTTATTTTCCCAAGTGCATCATTACTGCTTTTGCTATAATGGCAGTCATATTTTATTAGAAATTTATTAGGATTTTTTATTTTGAGATATTACAATCAGAACAGAAAAGACCTTCCGAAGAAAAGAAAAAGAAAGAAAGAAATTGGTGAGAAAGTTTACAGAAGGAGAGGGAGAGAAAGAAACACTGAGGCTCTGCTCCAAACCTGCTTATAAGACAGACTGAGCAGCACACAGGACTACATGATATGTTTAGAGGCAGCAGCCAACCAAGATAGTAGAATAGAATAGAATAGAATAGAATAGAATTCAACTTTATTGTCACTGCACATGTCACAGGTACAGGGCAACGAAATGCAGTTTGCATCCATCCAGAAGTGCTTTAGCCGTGATATAGATATATTACAATATATATTAGCAATAGTATAGATGTGTAAGTATATTACAGAAATGGGTCTATTATGGTATGTTATAATGTACACGGTGTGAAGTATGTTATGAATATTCTATAACTATAAGTATGTACAGGCTGTAGTGAGTACAAGCTATGTACAGGCTATGAACAGGATATAAATATGAAATAAAAACTATACAGAAATCTGAGATATACAGTTATACAGAAATGTGAACTATGCAAGTTATAAACAGTTGTAGGATTGAAAAATTATCATATGTACAGAATGATATTCACACAGAACTATACAGTAGTGCAGTTAGGATAATTGTGATAGTGGTAAAGTGCTAGTGGTTGTGGGTGTGTGTATGTTCAGTCCATGAGTTTAACGTGGGTCAGATGTCAGGAGGCAGAGCTCAGGAGTCTGACAGCTGTGGGGAAGAAGCTGTTCCGGTACCTGGTGGTCTTAGTCCGGAGGCTCCTGTAGCGCCTCCCAGAGGGCAGGAGGGTGAAGAGTCCATGTGATGGGTGACTGGGGTCTCTGATGATTTTCCCAGCCCTTTTCAGACACCGCTTCCTGTAGATGTCCTTTATGGCAGGAAGTGGTGCTCCGGCGATGCGCTGGGCAGTTTTCACGACCCTCTGCAACGCCTTCCGGTCCGAGGCAGAGCAGTTCCCGTACCAGACTGTTATACAGTTGGTCAGGATGCTCTCGATGGTGCAGCGATAGAAGTTCACCAGGATGTCTGAGGACAGGTGGTTCTTCCTCAGAGTCCTCAAGAAGAAGAGGCGCTGGTGAGCCTTCTTGATCAGCTTGGAGCAGTTGGTTGTCCAGGTGAGATCCTCGGAGATGTGGACTCCCAGGAACTTGAAGCTGCTCACACGCTCCACAGCCGTCCCCTTAATGTGGATGGGTGGATGTGGGTCAGCATTCCTCCTGTAGTCCACGATGAGCTCCTTGGTCTTCTCGGTGTTAAGCAGCAGGTTGTTTGTGTCGCACCACTCAGCCAGACGATCCACCTCCTCCCTGTAGGCGGTCTCATCGTTGTCGCTGATGAGGCCAATCACCGTGGTGTCATCTGCAAACTTAATGATGGTGTTGGAACCATCAGCAGGTCTGCAGTCGTGGGTGAAGAGGGAGTAGAGGAAAGGGCTCATCACACAGCCTTGTGGTACACCGGTGTTCATTGTGATTGTTGATGAGCAGCGGTTATCCAGTCGGACATGTTGAGGGCGGTTGGTCAGGAAGTCCAGTAACCATTTGCAGATGAGGGAACTGATGCCCAGGTCTGTCAGTTTCCTGATGAGTTGTGAGGGGTGGATTGTGTTGAATGCTGAACTGAAGTCTATAAACAGCATTCTGGCGTAGGTGTTGTTGTTGTCCAGGTGTGAGAGGACAGAGTGCAGTGCGATGGAGACTGCATCCTCTGTGCTCCTGTTCTGGCGGTATGCGAATTGGTGGGGGTCCAGGGTGGGGGGGGAGACAGGATTTGAAGTGTGCTAAGACCAGCTGCTCTAAGCACTTAGTGATGATGGGGGTGAGTGCTACTGGGCGGTAGTCATTGAGGCTAGATGGGTTGGAGTTTTTGGGTATCGGGACGATGGAGGTGGTTTTGAAGCAGGCCGGTACCACAGCGTGGGCCAAGGACAGGTTGAATATGTCTGTCAGGTCTGTCAGGATAGTGTGTCTGTGAGTACGTGTGTGTTCACAAGGTTTTACCATGTAAATGTCTAATAGTGGGCATGTGGAGCCATAGCCCTGCCCCCCCCCAGGAGATGAAGCAGGCATGGAGGAGATGCAGGTTCCAGACATCTAGATGCCCCCAGAGTACGAGAGCCCAAAGAGGCTCACCGCAGGGGCAATCGCACTACCTACTCAGAAAAGACCAAAGCAGACCCCTGGACGGGGGTCAGCCAGCACACACTGTGCAGAAGCCCCAGGGGGCCCCAGAAACGAGCCCGCAAGCTCCACCGGCAGCTGGCTATGCCAGAGCAGACCACGCACCAGGCCCAGAGTCCTGAGACTCAAGGGTGCCTCACACACCCCAGCAGGGGCCCCTACAGAGTAAAGGAGCCGAGTTAAACACGCAGGATCCTGATCTCCATGGATGGAAAACAGAGAAATTTAATCAAGTGGAAGATCTTTCAGACTCATTGATCCAGCTCATTCTTTAGATATAATCAGAACTATTAATCAGCATCATTTTGTATTTCTTTTGGAAAATCAGACAAACACAAAAACATTATTATATTTTGAAAAATACTGACAGCCACCAGTGCTCCCCTCAGCCTCCCAGTAGATGCAGCTGTGGTATAAATGTCTAAATCCTGCATCATAGTTGATCAGGTGCACCTGTGCTGTGTTTAGTGCGGAGAAACGGAGCTCAGAGGGCTGAATGAGCTCGGCTCAGACCGGAAACAGCGCAGACACGAGGCTACTTTAGCATGGTTAGCTAGCTCTGCCATACCGGAAGTGTCCAATCTGTGACTACAAAGTCCACAGTCTGTTAGTCTGGTCTGTTTCTAACCTTCCCTCATACTTTTACTATTAAAGCCTCATCATTAAATCTGTATTTCCAACACTGTGTGAATTTCCATGACGTCAGAGGCGCGAGCTGCACCTGAGTGTAACACTTCCGGTCACAGAGGACTGTCTGCGGAGCTGCTGCAGGTTAAACAGAGACTTTCTTACCGTTCATGAGGAGCAGGAACACCACCAGCGTCTTCATCCTCCTTTAAAAACAACTCAAACCGACACAAAGTCCCGTTAAATCCTCTGCTGACCCAACGAACCCACACCTGGACACACCTGCAGCTCCCAAACACGCCCACGCACAAAGTTTACTTTCTGTTTAACAGGAAGTCTCCGTGTGTCGCAGATATCAGATAATAAAATGTGTGTGAAGTAGATTTTAAATAAAACGTATAAATGTGGCACATGAACACAAACAGCTGGATCATTGTGGTCTGACAGGCCTGTTAAAGAAAGTCTGAGGCTCAGTGATGTTTGTGGGAATAGTTCATGGAGCTGTGGATCACCTTCATGCAGGAAGTGAACTTTGTTATGGTGAAATTAAAAAATATTTCCATTTAAAATATGTTTTATAAAAATAAAACATTATTATAATTATTATGTTATTATAATTAAAGGCTTCAGCCTTTATAGTGGTGAGAGAGTTAAACTGAACACATCCTGTTAAAATCTGATTCATGAGGCAGTAATAAGATCTGCCACAGATTAACCCTCAGCACCACCTCCAAGGTGACAGCCCCTCTAGGAGTGACATACCTGAGACTCTCCAGGTATCACATGAGAGCAGAAACATCTTCCAAGAACCAACAAAGATCCTTCTTTAAGGTTTTACTACGCTGTCACCATCTTGAAGTCCAGGCTGGTGGAGCTTCTCTGGTTTTCCCAGCTGGAAATCTGACTTCCCACTTCCCACTGGAATGAAGCATGTGTGCTGCTGGTTCAGTGACTGCTCATAGGCTCTGATACACAAACACAGGATCTACCACTAATCACATCACACTCATAAAAAGCATGACTACAATTTCATAGTTTTTATTATGTTTTTACTGATTAAACAGTAAAAGTAAATAAAAAAAATCATAAAGCAGATTCCCACTGATGTCAACATCTACCAGTGTTACTACTTAAATGTTTATCAGAGTAAATTTTGAAGGATTCAACATAGACCACTAAAAAGAAATGTGAAAAAGTCACATTTGACTTCTTTTCTCATCAGTACCTGAGCATTTATATCATAAATCACATTTATATTAGGTTATATCAGATCCCAAATTATTGAAAATTTTGACTTAAGTGAAAGTTAATGAAAATTGATGATATTACTCTTAATTTATTGAGGTTATTCCATAACTCACATAATGTTATTAATGACAGACTACTGATCATGTGACTCATCACATAACCAACATGTGAAACATGGCGTGGGTCATTACCATCACAGGTGTGACTTGCGTCAGCCTATCATGTGACCTGCTGAGGTCACCTGATTGTGAGTGGGTGTTGAGGCGTCTGGGAGGATCTCAGACTGCATTATAGGTGGCAGACAGTTGGTGTTGTAAGCCCCGCCCTCTGTTCAAAGATGGTCGCTCACAGTGAACATAGATGCTTCTTTCACTCCTCTTTCAAACCATCTGTCTTCACTGTCCACAATGTGAACATCGGCATTCTTGAAAGAGTGACCTTTGACCTTTAGATGCAGATGGACCGCCGACTCTTGTCCCGTGGAGGTGGCTCTTCTATGCTGTGCGTTTATGACGTGGCTGTTTGGTCTCTCCTGTAATGTTTGCATGCCTCAAATATTAATGACGACACCTTCAGTGTTTATCAGTTCCATTCTGTAATTCTCAGGCTTGCAGCAGCAACACAGTCTGCAGCGCTAACTTGTTCCTCTAACGTTTTTCGTTCTCTTTTTCTTAACTACTCCGCCTTACATTAGACCTTTCAAAATAAAATATCTGTAAACATCACAATCACCTCCCTTTTTTTTTCTTAAACAAACTTAGGTACTCAGTGAGGTGAATTATTAATCTGAACCAATGACAAACAAGCCTGATAAAATTACTGAACGTTCTTATTACTTAAGTTTCTCCACACCTAAACATCAATTGAACAGCACTGCATTTGCGCAGATCTCTGACTAAACACTATAAACATTCAACACTAGAATACAGGTGTTAGATTCAGGCACATCAAACATGTTCACACAGCGTAACCTTCAACTGGTCACTCAGATGTTCAAGTCTTAGATCTGATGTAATCAGACAGATGCATGGGTACGTTAGATCTGACTGGGTATCTGGGCTTGTCTGTTAAGGCGGGGTCGACATGCAGTCCAGGCGTTTTCAAGTCCATGTCTGATTTTCTTGAAGAATGATGCATCCCTGACAATCGAGTGTCCATCCCTTGTAGCTGTAATTTCAGAACCCTTAACCTTGGTCACTTTGTAGGTTTTACATTGTACGGTGTGGATAATTTGTTGTGCTTGGGTTGGCGATGCAGCACTGTGTCACCCAGACTTAGTGAGTGTGGTTTAGCGTGACGGGTTGCATCTGCAATCACCTTCATCTTGATCTTGGCACCGTCATCCCTTGCTGTCACTTCAGCATCTGAACACTTCTGTGGAGTGGTGTTAAAGAAGGGGAGCTTGGTGTATAGCTGGCGTTGAAACAATATTTCGGTTGGTGAGCTCGCTGTTGTGCTATGAGGTGTAGATCTGTACTCACGAAGAAAGATGTTTAGTTGCTGTTTCCATGGTGTGCCCTGTGTCTCAGCAACTCTCAGTGCTCTGCCTAGGGTCCTCATAAATCTCTCAGCAATGGCATTCGCCTGAGCCCAACAAGGTGTGATTCTGCGATGATGAAATCCTAGTTAGTCTGCAAACTGTGAGAAAGCCTCACTGTTAAAAGGAGGACCATTATCAGTTTTTACCGTCCTTGGGATTCCAAACATGGAGAACACTTTGTCAGTGCTGGGATAACAGAAGATGCTGATGTTGAGCGTACACTTTCAACGACTGGATAGCGAGAATACTCGTCTGTGATGACGAGCAGATATTCCCCCGTAGGAAGCCGTCCATAAAAATCTGCACTGACACTGTGCCAGGGTGTTTCGGGTCATGGTGACATCTGCAGAGGGTCAATGTGTGTGACAGGTGTGCTAGCTTGGCATTGCAGACAGTTTTGAACTGCAGATTCTGCTTTCCGACTGATCTCTGGGAACCAAACTTTGGTACGTAGCAGCGCTTTGGTCTTGACGATACCCTGGTGCCCTTCGTGTGACAGTTGTATTCTTGCTTGTAGGACAGTTGGAATAACTATCCTCGTGCTTCTGAGTATGAAGTCAGATGAGTCAGCGACTGTTAGTTCACTTTGAAAATGTTTGAATGATTTCAAAACATCAGCATGCTGGGATTTATCTGTTAGATGCCACGTGTTGTTTCTGATGTGAGTGATGACTTCCTGCAGAACCTGGTCTTTCAGAGTCTCTGTTTTTATCTCCTGAAGTGTCATGGCTTTTGGGGTGGAGTGATAAGAGAAGAAATTGACATACTCTTCTGCAACCTTACATGCACGAGCACTTTCATTCTCCTGTGTTTGCACTGGATGACGTGACATAAAGTCAGCTGCATTATCAGCACCTTTCCTGTATTCCACTCTGAAGTTATATGGCTGAAGTCTCAGTCCCATCTTTCTATTCTGGCAGGTGGTTTTGATCTTGGGTTATTCCAGATGATTTCGAGAGCCTTGTGATTGGTCACCAGCGTGAATGAATGTCCATAAACATACAAATGGAAATGTTCGCAACTCCACACAGTGGCGAGTGCTTCTTTCTCATTTTGCAACTATCTCCTTTCCACATCACTCAGTGCTCTGCTTGCATATGCAATAATGTGCTTCATCCCTTTTTCATCTTTTTGACAGAGAATGGCGCCCAGTCCTACTGGACTAGCATCAACAATCATTTCAGTCTGTCTGCTGGGATAGAAGTAGGACATGAGACGGGCCATCGGAGTCTAACCACCAAACATCTGTCTATATTCTGCTCATCAATAACTCATCTTCATTCTTTCTATTGATCTGTCCTTACTGAAACGACTCCACCCTGATGACTCCACCTGTGGCTCAGCAGGTAGAGCAGGTCGTCTGCTGACTCCTCCCACTGGCATGTCAGTCTCGTACCAGAAGAAGCTTTGAAAACAGAAATTATAAAATGTTGAGCAACAAGTGTCACAGCTTTTTGAATTTATCAACTTCTTTAAAAAAAAAATTGGGCAACCGTCGAGCTTTAAGTTGCATTTAGTCGACACAAAGTTCCCACAGTGACAAACATGAGGTCGATGACCCCCTATGAGCAAACACTTAACTTAATCATTCAGACTTTTTAGTTGGTTTAACTGGTTTACTTCTCTTCATAATGTTTAATGAATCTTAATGTTTCTGTTTGAGCTCCAGTTGGCACAGCTCTCTCTTCTTCTATTCACAATATGAGCTCAGATTGTTCCAGTCACTGTTCTTCTCTCACAGTGAGTTAACCTGACAGAGTGTTACAGTGTGGACGCCCCACAAACTAAACACACACACACACACACACACACACACACACACACACACACACACACACACACACACACACACACAAACACACACACACAGTAGATTAGATTAGAACAGGATGTTTTGAGCACAGCAGCCTGTTTGTTATCAGATGGATACTCAGTAGGTGAGTCCATAAATAAATGTCCTGTAGAGCTACTCTGTTGTAATCTTACAGTATTTATTAACTTTAAATACTCCGGTGTGAATTACTTTGTGGTCGGCTGTTCCAAAGTTTGTGAGTGGAGGATCTCTGAGTTTGGACTCGAGAGAAAGTCAAAAATAAAACATCCTTCAAATTTGTTTAGAGTTTCAGCCTGGGAGCCAAACTGGAGTGAGCTGCTCTTGTGTTCAGTTTTATTTAATAATTTTATGTGAGCAGAGCTCAGAATGAGCTGCAGGCTGCTGAAGTATGAATCTGAGGACAGCACAAGGATCTCAGAGTCTAAGCTCCATTCTTAGGTGTTAAACAAAGTCATCCTGCTCTGATTCTGCCATAAAGGTCTCACACAAACTAAACTCTGCAAACACTGGTGTGAAAATGTTTGAGCCCTTTCTGATTTCCTATTTTATGTATGTTTGTCACACTTCAATGTTTCACATCAAACAAATGTAAATGTTAGACAAAGATGCAATTTATGTAATTACTATGGACTTCGTGCATAGATATTATTAATATTTGGGATATAACGGTTGTATTGATATACAACAACTTGAAATGCTCCCAAAAATGGCACTACAGCATGTATATATATACAGATAAGCTCTGGTGGACTTGGTTCTGTGGTAGGTCTTAAAGGGTTGAGCCATTCAGAGGTGGACTTGCTGCTGTGTTTGGATCATTGTCCTGCTGCAGAACCCGAGTGGTCTTCAGCTTGATGTCATGAACTGATGGCCGGACGTTCTCCTTCAGGATGTTTTGGTAGACGGCAGAATTCATGGTTCTGTTTACCACAGCGAGTCTTTGAGGTCCTGAGGCAGCAAAACAGCCCCAGACCATCACTCTACCACCACCAAGTGTTACTGCTGGTATGATGTTCTGTTTCTGAAATGCTGCTACTTTTACACCAGATGTAATGGGACACACACCGTCCACAAAGTTCAGCTTTTGTCTCCTCAGTCAAGATGTTTTTGGCAAATGTGAGACGAGCCTTTTTGTTCTTTTCTTTTTTTCTTTAATGTTGTTCTGTTTTTTTTGTGACCTCCTGATGAGTCGTCAAAGAATCAAAGAATATAAGTTAAACCAGGATTACACAGACTGGCCCACAGACCCAGGACTGTGACAGCAGCATGATGTGTTGCTTTCTGAGATCTGTTACCTGCTTCAGTTTGTCAGTCAGCTTCTATTTAAGTGAATTGTTGATTCAGCAGGTCTGTCAGTAATCAGGCCGGAGTGTGTTTAGTGAAACTGAACTCAGCTTTCTAAAGAAAGTGTTAATCAGTTAATTCATGATTTAACAAGATGAACTTTTTTACACAGCACCAGGCTTGGATGACTTTTCTCTCTTAATCAATGAAATTGTCATTTTTAAACTCCATTTTGTATTAACTCAGGTTATCTTTGTCTAATATTAAATTTTGTTTGGTGATCTGAAAAATGTAAGTGTGACAAACACTTTGACACCACTGTATCATCCATGGACACACTCACCACCTTCTTTATCTTCTGCATCTCTAACCTCCAGTACAACAAACAGACAACACAGCATGGTCATCATCTTCCTGCTGGTCATGAAGCTACAGTGTCAGACTTTGTGGGTTAATGTCTGTGTTGATGATGGAAACAAAGGAGACACAAAGATGTGCAGCGAGGTAGGAAACACTGGGAATGCTCTGAGCCTCCTGTAACTGCTCCTCTTTATTTAATCATGAATTAACTGTAATTAAACACATTTTTAGAAAGTTCAGTTTGGTCTCAGCAGTGGAGGTGGAGACCTTTAGGAGGTTCAGGAGGAGGTGAGTGAGAGCAGAGCAGTATTCCATCAACACTGCAGTATAAGGGACCAGCAGAGGGCGGCTGAGCTGGAGGTTGAGGGCAGCAGAGGCAGCACCACCCACTGGACTCTGCTGAACTGGAAAGTGTTGCTTTTAGTAAGAAAGCTGGGAAATGGAGTCCTGGTCAGATGAAGCTGGAGAGTGAGAACTTACCAAGTCCCTGAGCCACAGCAGCAAAACATCTACAAGCCATCATTGTTCCAGAGTCTCCTCATGAATCCTCCACAAAGCTGCTTCTGTGGAGTCTGAGCAAAAGTCTTTGAACACATTGAATCTGCTGATCCATGACTGGTCAGAGCATCCTGTAATGACAGAGCAGGGACTGGACCTAAAGGTCAGATTAAGGTCAACATTATAAACTCATCTTGTGTTGGTTTGTATACAGAAGTCCAAAGAATACAAAAGAGAAACCAGGAGCACATGAGGGAGGATCACAAGGAAGTGGGAACATCAGCTTTGACAGTGAACAAAGGAAAAATCTGTGAATCACTAACAGTATGTTGGGCAGCTGAAGTTTTACCAGGCTTGTGTTCAGCAGTAGAAATGCTCATGGGGAGTAACTGTGGGTTAAGAACACAGTGGGTCTAAACACTTTTCTTTGCTCTGAGGTTGCAGTGACAGTTGATGTGTGGACACATGGAGGTTTGTAATGTCTATTATCCTCCCTACAGGAAGTGCCCTACCTATTTTAATGGTTCAGCCCATATAATGTTAGCTGGGGGAGTTCAGCTCTTAGTTTTTATCATCATCACATGTTCTTTATCCGTCTCCACAGCAGCACTAACTAACAGTTTGTAGCCTCAGTATCTGAATGATTTCTCACATGTTATCTCACCATGTAAACCACAGCAGCCACTGGGGACATTTACACACTTCTTCTTACAACCAGCAGATTTTACAAACACAGTTTATTAGAAAACATGTTTTACCTTTGACTGGTACATAAATATGAACATTTCACAGGTTAATGTTGGGAAAACGAGACAGAACACCATCACAGACTTTTGATATAATATTAACAGAAACAGGCTCTTTGTAAAAAAGTTCATCTGGATTTGAACATAGTTTCATACGTCGGGAATATCAGGCTGAAGTTTTCTGTATTTAAGCGTTAACATGTATGAAACCAGTCTGATGACTTTTAAAGAAAGTGTCTTGTGTAGAGCTGCAACGATTCATCGAGTAATTCCAATAATTCGATTATAAAATTCTTTGCTTCCATGTTTCACAGACCTCCAATAGAAACGTGTTTATGAGCAGCGTGTGAATAAAAGTCTGAGCACATTAAGCCCACACAGCCTCCAGTGTTAAACACAAACACTGATAACAGCAGCAGTGATGATGATGTCACAGTTTAACGTGGAGGCGGAGTCTGTTTACACAGAGAGGCGGAGTCTGTTTCCACACTAAAATAATGGATAGCTGCAGGCCTGGTCTCGTGTGTGAGAAGCTGTAAATCAAATATCTTCTACCTGCAAAATTCCTTCAGTTTTATTTCTACAGCAGCAAATGACAACAACAGTCACCTCCAGGAGTTTCTACTGTAAAGTAAAGACTCGACAATAACAGAGAGAAACTCCACCAATCAGACGACCCCCCTATGAGAACGGTGACGGTGGGATCATCCTCATGTTCTTACAGCGTGGTTACAGCGTGGCTATGAAATCTCCACCATTGTAGCTGCCGTCAAAGGCAACTCTCGCATTTAAGTTCATTTTATTGGATTTAATGTTGAAACAATTAGTAGTTGAAATATTAAGAAATAATAAATAAATAGTAATTCATGTTTGTTGATTAGATTTATATGTTTAAATGTGTTATTTGTGCTAACTGTGCAATTAGATAGGAACCTTTTCTATAGTTCCGTCTGTTGTTGCTAAGAGGGCATTTTTTGTTGGCTGACACACTCAGCAAGCTAATTAAGAGATGAGCCACGAGGTTTGCACGTCTACAGAAAGTTGTAAAAGAGTGCCTTTTTGGACTACCCCACGACGTAAAGATGAAAGTTTTATTCCCTTTGAGTGAGGCCAATGAGGTAAATGTTTTATTTTGTTTATTATCGTTGTATGTAAATACGCTAGTGTTGCGTGATATTTCAGTGCAATTACCGCAGTGTGAAGTGTAATGTGTATTTTATTGATCCTTTTGTTGGAATGTTTCGTCATATATAATGCTTAAGGACTTTATTAAGAATATTCATTTAAGTTTGTATTTCTTTTTAGTTCTCATGGCATTGTATCGGCTGTGGTTGGACATCATTACATGTTAAGGCATGTCGAAGAATCCTCCTGTCCGAAATAAATGTCAGTTTAAACGCAAAGAGCAAGTTGAGCTTTATTAAGACTCGAGGGGAGTAACAAGATCACTGCCTTGTGGTTGTTTTGCCTCAGCCAAACAGTTAATGTGTGGTTTACATCCATGTCTGTCCACTTATGATACAGTATACACATGTAGTCAGTTATAGCCAAACACCTTCGATTACTGAATTACATTTACTTCATCAATGAAGTGAATGTAATTCACATTTGTGTGAACATTTGTCTGAGATGAACTCTTTGGGGTCTTTACCTTACAATATAACGTGCTTTGAGTCAAGATTTGTTGACTGTTTATGTGATGCTACATGAATAAAGCTGAACAGACCTAAAGAAGGTGTTCCTGAAATTTGGGTTTATTAGAACAGGACAGATGGATGAGCACAGCCCTCTCAGCACAGGGCTGACAGGACTTTTCCACATATGATAAATAAAACACAAATGGATTAATACTGTTCCAAACTTAAAGATAAAAGTGCATTTACTGGACTTGTTTTGTCAGCTCTTGCTTTTCAAAGACAGTGAGGAGCAAAGTACAAGTAGAAGAGCTTGTTCTGATGAAGAGTTAAATGTAAACAGCAGCTTAGTGAATAAAGATCTGTGTCCACGAATCCTCAGCAGTGACAACACTTAAACATCATAGTTCAAAATCCTTAATGCACACTTTTTTCTCCGCTATGTTCAAATGCTCTCAGCTGTTAAAGTAGAGGAAAAAGTTTGACATATTTCACGCCCACTAAATATTAGCGAAGCCCCTGAAAACCAGCTCACGGTTACTTCCCAAGCAAAAACCTCTGCTTGTGCCCACAGAGCCTAAATCACAACAAATAAGACAATAATAAGACAAATGACTACAAAGTGACATTATTCTGAGGAAAAAAAGAGGAACAAAAAGACATTTTAAAAAGGTTGTTGTTTGTTGCTGTTTATGTTTAAGGTTAAAAAAAAAAAAAAAAAAAGAATAAAAATACAAAGGATTGTACTGTTTACAGCAATATTTTTCATGGTTGTGATGGTCACTGTAGCGGCTATATTAATTAATTTCTTAAACTTCTCTCTTTCTCTTATATTTAAAATGACAACACTATGGTCAGACAAGTGACTGTTTTGTTAGCAACAACGACGGTAAAACCATCGCGTGGCTCCGCCATCCGCTTGTTTATTTTAGACATAAAACTTTCACAATAAAGCTCATGATCCTGTTGGGACTTTTCAAAATAAACTGAAATGATATACATTATTCTCAAACATGAAATTTCAGAATATGCATCAAACAAATGACCTCTGTTGGGATTTCAGATTCCCTCCTGGATCCTTTGATCCTGACCTGGTACAAGAAACTCGAAACAGAACAATTCAGTTCAGCAATTCTTTATTTCACCATGTACATAGGGGATGTGCACAGCATAACAGCCTAAGCAGATCCGAGGGGCGGTCCCTGGATCTGTTACATTTATACTTCTTTCAGAGTTCCTCATTCAGCGTCAGATTATCCTGTTTTTCTTAGTGTGTTGTTGCTCCCTTCTTCATGCACAGTTTCAATAAAAACACCTCCTTGTAGAGTTATCTGCCCCAAATTCTATTTCTATTTTCCCTGCACATACCCTCATTTCCTCTATGTGTGGGTGGCCTCTGAATGAACTCTCTGTGCACCTTAAACTTTGCTGCCAAGTTCTGCTTTCCCTACTATGCTGGTCTGTCTTTCTCTGTTTCTCCTGAGGTGTTAGATGCTTATTAACAGAGGTGGGACCAAGTCATTGTTTTCCAAGTCTCAAGTAAGTCTCAAGTCTTTATCCTCAAGTCACAAGTCAAGTCTCAAGTAATGTCAGGCAAGTCAGAGTCAAGTCTCAAGTCATTGGTGTAAAAGTCCGAGTAAAGTCACAAGTCTGAAACTTTGAATTTCAAGTCCTTTCGACTCTTAAAAAAAAAAGAAAAGAAAAAAAGAAAAAAGAATGTTGCAGTTATATGCTAAATGTAAATATTAGACCATGTAATTTTTCAATCTGTTTTTCTCAACACATGACGAAATAGTGAACTTGGAAAATATACACAAATTGTGAAATTGCACCTGTATGCAGCTCAATTAAACTTAGCTCCAAGAATAATTTTCACCAACAGTTCTGAGATAAGCTGCATGTTATTCTTGGATGCGCTTGTAGGACCGGCTTTAAAATCACATGACAAAAATATCATACACATTAAAAAAAACTGTATCACCAACGTAGCCTGGACAACATTTGCTAGTTAGATGAAGTCAGCTATCTCATCGTAGCAAAAGAGAAGCACCACCTACTGTTCTTTATGCAACTTCAACTGTCGGAGAAAGTTGGAAGTTGTTCCATCTCTGTCTGTGATTCTCTTCTTGCATGTTTTGCATATTGCATTTCGGTTTTTTGTTGACTACTTCATAGTTTATGTAGCTGAAAAAAGATAAGTCCTTGCAGCATTTTTGAGCATTTTTTTTTTCTTTTTTAAAAAAAAAATCTGGTTAATTTCATTGGCTGTGCTACAGCTCACGCACACATAGGTACGGAGTGTGGTTTGAATAAATGAATTGAATTAATGGTGCACACTTTCTATATAATATGCGTGTTAAATTTTATATTTGGGGTGAAATATCAAGTCTTTTCAAGTAAACCGGTTCAAGTCCAATTCAAGTCCCAGGTCATTGGTGTAAAAGTCCAAGTCACAAGTCTTAGGACATTTTTTCAAGTCAAGTCTAAAGTCATAAAATTAATGACTCGAGTCTGACTCGAGTCCAAGTCATGTGACTCGAGTCCACACCTCTGCTTATTAATGCTTGTTTTGCACCCTTCTCTTGTAAATGCTATTTTCTGCCTGACTACTTCTCTCTTCGAGCTACACAGAAACTTACCCTCACAAAAAGGCCTGACCTAAAGAGGACCCTCTCATACTTTAATGCAACAACATTCTTTTGCAAATGTTTTATAATGCAGCAAGCTAATGTTATCAAGCTATATAAGAATTCCACAATACCTCAAATAAAAACATGAAGTAACTATAAACGGCGCTTACAGTTACCACGTGGATGAAGGCACAGAGAATACCAGCATGGCCAGTGAAGATGAGGCAGAACCAGGTAGCTCCAAACAGAAAATGACAAAGTGACACCAGAGGCTGGAGAAGAGCAAGCATAAAGTGACACGTTGTGTGTGCACACTTTCTCCTTGTTCACTGGTTCTCAGTTGTTCAGTTACTACAGGAACTGCAGCAGTCGGGGTTAACGTGTTGCTCCTCCATCTCAGCCATTGAGACTAGTCGCAATTTATTCTGAGGAAAAAAAAGAGGAACAAAAAGACGTTTTAAAAAGTTTGTTTTTTGTTGCTGTTGTTTATGTTTAAGGTAGAAAAATGAATAAATATACAAAGAATTAGGGCTGTGCGATATGACGATATATACAGTGGCTTGCAAAAGTATTCGGCCCCCTTGAACTTTTCCACATTTTGTCACATTACAGCCACAAACATGAATCAATTTTATTGGAACTCCACATGAAAGACCAATACAAAGTGGTGTACACGTGAGAAGTGGAATGGAAATCATACATGATTCCAAACATTTTTTACAAATAAATAACTGAAAAGTGGGGTGTGCGTAATTATTCAGCCCCCTGAGTCAATACTTTGTAGAATCACCTTTTGCTGCAATTACAGCTGTCAGTCTTTTAGGGTATGTCTCTACCAGCGTTGCACATCTACAGACTGAAATCCTTGCCCATTCTTCTTTGCAAAACAGCTCCAGCTCAGTCAGATTAGATGGACAGCGTTTGTGAACAGCAGTTTTCAGATGTTGCCACAGATTCTCGATTGGATTTAGATCTGGACTTTGACTGGGCCATTCTAACACATGGATATGTTTTGTTTGAAACCATTCCATTGTTGCCCTGGCTTTATGTTTAGGGTCGTTGTCCTGCTGGAAGGTGAACCTCCGCCCCAGTCTCAAGTCTTTTGCAGACTCCAAGAGGTTTTCTTCCAAGATTGCCCTGTATTTGGCTCCATCCATCTTCCCATCAACTCTGACCAGCTTCCCTGTCCCTGCTGAAGAGAAGCACCCCCAGAGCATGATGCTGCCACCACCATATTTGACAGTGGGGATGGTGTGTTCAGAGTGATGTGCAGTGTTAGTTTTCCGCCACACATAGCGTTTTGCATTTTGGCCAAAAAGTTCCATATTGGTCTCATCTGACCAGAGCACCTTCTTCCACATGTTTGCTGTGTCCCCCACATGGCTTGTGGCAAACTGCAAACGGGACTTCTTATGGTTTTCTGTTAACAATGGCTTTCTTCTTGCCACTCTTCCATAAAGGCCAACTTTGTGCAGTGCACGACTAATAGTTGTCCTATGGACAGATTCCTCCACCTGAGCTGTAGATCTCTGCAGCTCGTCCAGAGTCACCATGGGCCTCTTGGCTGCATTTCTGATCAGCGCTCTCCTTGTTCGGCCTGTGAGTTTAGGTGGACGGCCTTGTCTTGGTAGGTTTACAGTTGTGCCATACTCCTTCCATTTCTGAATGATTGCTTGAACAGTGCTCCGTGGGATGTTCAAGGCTTGGGAAATCTTTTTGTAGCCTAAGCCTGCTTTAAATTTCTCAATAACTTTATCCCTGACCTGTCTGGTGTGTTCTTTGGACTTCATGGTGTTGTTGCTCCCAATATTCTCTTAGACAACCTCTGAGGCCGTCACAGAGCAGCTGTATTTGTACTGACATTAGATTACACACAGGTGCACTCTATTTAGTCATTAGCACTCATCAAGCAATGTCTATGGGCAACTGACTGCACTCAGACCAAAGGGGGCTGAATAATTACGCACACCCCACTTTTCAGTTATTTATTTGTAAAAAATGTTTGGAATCATGCAGTAGCGGTTTTAGATACGGGCGGGCGACACAAAAAAAAGGAAAAAAAAGAAATAAAATTAAAAAATTAAAAAAAATTGCTGCCCTGACATCATGCCAGCGCATATTGGGGATGGCATAGGCACCGATCGGTTTTCTATCGTGCATTTGCTGGGGGCGCCCTCCGTTTGCAGGGTGCGCCTGCTACTTGCAGCGCAGGGAGGAGAGGGCGGGGCGGCGGGGGGATTCTCTGGCTGGCTGGAGCAGACAGGTCTCGATCCAGTCACTAGTTAGCTAACATAAACTAATGTAAGTCTATTAGCCCCAACCAACCAACCAACCAACTACACGACGTCACATCCTGTACAGACACAAGATGGCGCTAAACATGTTTCTAAAACTTCACTTTAAAGACTTATTTCTTAAATCCAGCTTCGCACACAGGGTTACATCTATGACCAGGGCTCAGTGCTGTAAATTAGTCTTTATGTGCGTAAGGTTTCATGTCCCCTTTAACTGGAGAAAGTATGACTGTAGGACTTTTGAGATCTGTGTGTACAAACAGAGATCGGGGTCAAAGGTCATACCCAGGCTCTGAGTGGAAGTCCTGATGTTGAAGGACAGATTTTCAAGATTTTTCCCAAAATAAAGATTTGGGACGGACTGAAATCAGTGAGGTGAAGGAAGTTTGTGACATCTAGCATCTGCCATCAGTGCAACATACAGCTGTGTATCATCCACATGACAGTGGAAATAACACTATTTACATATGAGCTGATGTAAGGAGACGAAGAATAAAATGGGGCTAAGAACTGAGCCCTGATTAACTCCACATGAGAGGGAGGCTGAGGATGGGAAGGATCCTCCATTACTACAGACTGACTGATAATGAGGAGAGAAATCAGGAAGGATTTCATGATGGACCACATCAGTTCTAGAACTGAGATCCAGAAGAATCAGCAGAGATCAGAGCTGTTTCTGTGCTGTGGGGAACAAACCTGAGAGATTTCTAGAAATATTTCTGCTGTTCATGTGAAGGATTAACTGAGAAGCAGCAGACTTTTCAAAGTTTGAGATAAAAAATGGACTTAGACAGGATCCAGGAGGTCTTATCATCTGGAATAAAACTCTGGGGTTGTTCATCTTTCTCCCAGTTCCTCTCAGCTCTTCTGCTTTGTGTTTTTATATCTCTGCTGTATCACTGAGCCATGGAGGACATTATATTTCTGATGTTTCACCTTCAAAGGGGCGATGTCATCAAGGACAGATTTCCATGTACATATTGAAATGATCTAAGAGTCCCTGAGATCAGGGCTATGAGGGCAGAGACAGCTAAGAAGCTGCTGCTGACTTTGAGTTTAGACACTGAGATGGATGCAGGTTTGTGAGCAGGAAACAGAAGCAGGTATGGAAGATAAGATCCTCGTGACCACAGACAACCCTGAAATGGTGAACCGGCTTTTTAAATTTATCCACATCTGGTCAGAAAAAAGGTGTTTACAAATCCTGGTTCTAACGACGTCTCACCAGTCATTTTATTTAAAAAACGGCTCTAAACCGGTTTTCTTCTGTATGGGAAAATTTGTGTTTCATGACTGTTCATAAGAGCTTAATTTAATCACATCTCATTTTACGGATCTACATTGGTTTTCCCATCTCTAGGTGATTAGATCATTTTATTTAAAAAAACGACTCTAATCGGGCTTTTCTATCAAGGCCGGCGGGGCGAGCCGTGTGGAATTATTAAAGGACCCAAGATGCAGGCACTACTGATGTGAGGAAGCTTTATTTATGGAGGTTGAAAACACAAAAGGCGAGGGTGGCGAGAAACAGAACTGAGAAAACCTAAACTGGGAAAACTAAGCATATAACAAAACTGAAACCTAGAGACACAAACGGAGATGAAGGGAGACGGGGACAGATGTAGGGAAACCACTCAGGATGACGGAGGGGAATAACGCAGACAAACCAGCAACTAATGATGGCCCGCTTGAAGCTGACGCTCCGGAGCGTGTGTCGAAAAAAACAACACACTGGTTCAGAAGCACTGTGTCGAAGCTTGATTCGTTTAGCCAAAGTCACGTGACCAGTGACGTCCGAAGCTTCATTTCGCACGTAACTGCTTCGGCATCTGATTAAAATAGATATACGGAAGTGAATCATTCACGGGATTTGTGGATTGTTTTGATGGTGAGTGTAGATAACAGTAATGTTATCTTTGTCCATACTGCCTGCCGTTGCTGCTGTTACGGAGGGTTCCAGCAGGTGTCGCTGTGGTTCTCTCTCCGTTATGTGTACTTCCTGTTACGAGTGTACGAATGTTCATGTTGGCTGCTAATAAATGCCTGGCATACAGTTACAGCAGACTGATTATTATAAGCAAACCTACAGTGAGAGATAGCAAACCACTGATCGTTCTATTGAGAGAAACGGAGCCAGGGAGGAAAATGGGAGGTTTTGTGGTGTGTGGGAGTATTTTGAGTTGATTTTGGTCAATTTATTTTATCTGAAGAAGTGGAAAACTTGAAATGTCCAAAATCATCTTTTCATAATGTAAATATCATTACAGTAAATGACTTTAGAAACACTTCCATTTGACTTAAAGCTAATAAAAACAAAAAAATGTATTTTAAAGTATACGTAAATTAAATTGCTGCACATTTTAGAAAATCATTTTGTTTCTTTTTAGGTGATAGTCTGTAGGACCCAGGAAGACTGTATACCTGCATATCTACCAACTTGCAGTGCAGTTTCTGCACTCCAGCCTCATCTGTTCCATGCAAGAGGATTTTCTCTCAGGCAGGAGAAATTATCTCCAAGAAAAAAAACAGACTAAGCCATCGCACAGTAAAACAAATTCTCTTATTAAATAATATAAACTGAAAAAAGGGCTACCTTAAATGGATCATGTTTTTACTTTGCAAGTTCATGAGTAGGGTTTTGATTATCGACTTTCTGATTACAATCGATTCTAAATTGAATAAAGTCATATTGATTCATTAAAATCCTGAATCGATTTTGAAATATAAATTTATTTTTGCCTGAAATGCTAGAATCTGAGGTTAAACCTCACAAAATTTCCTCAAACACCAAACAGCTAAAACAGTAAATGAGAGCAGGTTTACGGATTCTGCATAAAAACGTAAACACAGAGCGTTTACGTTACAGTCGTAATACAAAGCAACGCATCAGAATCAGATTTTGATGCGTCGGCGGGTCCACGCTCTGTGTTTAACTCTTTTTTTTTTCTGCTCGATTCTGCAGCTGCAGGTTTCATCACTCTCCAAACAAAATTGACTGAACCTCCAGCAAAAGAAGATCCAAACCACACTTCACATTTCGCTTCAGATAAACATCGTCATGAATTCCCTCTTACCTTTTCTGTTTTGCTTCCACCACGATAAAATCACACTTCATGCACAGCTCTCTCTCTCTCAGTGTACTTCAAGAATGGTTTCCCATCTACAAATCTCTGTTTTCTGCATTTTTTGCTTGCTTATTACCCACCGGTCTACAGTTATGTACTGACGTCCGACAACGAAGTCTCATTTCTGCTGTTCAATACTGAAGAAATTTAAGCTTTTTACAATCATGCGAAACTGCAAAATGCTTAGCTGTGTCTCTAATTAAACCTCTGTAACTTTGCTCTCCTTTACTTCAGCAGCATCAGGTAATGTTCACATGTTGAATCATAGTTTTCTTCTCTTTTGGTTCTACTGCAGAATATCTTTAAGGAGGTTTCTTTGCTATGAAAAGCCAGGCCATATTTTTCTGTGTTTTCCCTTTCCAGTTCCCAATCAGTCCTACCCCCAGGTCAAAAATATGTATAGGAAAATTGGCCTAATATAATATTTTTTTATAAACATACCTGTCCAGCTGTCCAGTGATTATTTGCATAAGTACATGGAGGCAGGACCTCACAGCAGAAGCATACTCCATAATGTGATGTACATTATCATATGTATATTATATGTGGCTGCCGTCAGCAGCAGTTATGCAGTTTAAGATAATTTCATGGTTTAAGTTATAATAAATAAGTTAAAAATACTTTATTTTAATATATCAGATTTAATGTGGCGGTGCGACCGTGGCTCAGGGGGTTGGGAAGCGTATCTGCAACCGGAAGGTCGCCGGTTCGATCCCTGGGGTCTCTGTCCTGGTCGTTGTGTCCTTGGGCAAGACACTTTACCCTCCCGCCTACTGGTGTTGGCCAGAGGGGCCGATGGCGCGATATGACAGCCTCGCCTCTGTCAGTCTGCCCCAGGGCAGCTGTGGCTACAACTGTAGCTGCCTCCACCAGGGTGTGAATGTGAGAGTGAATGAATAGTGGCATTGTAAAGCGCTTTGGGTGCCTTGAAAAGCGCTATATGAAATCCAATCTATTATTATTATTATTATTATTATTATTAATGTATACATTGTTGGTTTGAAAATACACATTTAAAGGGTTTACAGAATGTTTCCAGGGTGGAACCAATGTTTAGTCTGTTGTTTGGGGTTGACAATATTTTCAGTTACACGCCACACTCGGTAGAGGGCAGCATGCTTTCCTCTCTCACTTGGTGGTAGAGCTATGTAGATGCATGCAACGAAGTTTTCCAGCTGTGAGAAGGAGTGCACACTGCAAGATGCGTTTTCATTAACCCCTGCAAGTTAATGCGGCCAATGAGGTATGCAATTTGTATTTTATATGTTGTGATAGAAAAATAAGATGTTTGTTTGTGACAGAACTGTCCAGTTTATGGTAGTCAGGTGTAATTTGTTAACATTTTGTAAAGGTCAAATTGTGAGTGTTTTTATGTTGTTTAATTATGTGCTTTATTGTTTATTCTCTATGAGAACAATTTACTGTGGAAATTGATTATTTTATGTTGTTTGTACAGTTCTCACGGCATCGTTGGTGGCACCTGTGTGCAATAAATGCCAGTAAAAATCAAGATCGCCTTGTGTCCGTTTTTTCAACTTGGAGGGAGTTATATTATATATACTTCTCACTTATTGTATTTACCAACATCAAGAAGTCATAAGCAAAGAAAGACCACACCATGGTGCATGTTTAAATAAGGAAAGTTTATTGATAAAAATTATGTATTAAGCAAATAAACATAATTTTTTCAGCCCCCCCCGCCCCCCAAATTACATGTTCAAAGCAACGCAACGGTGGCCCAATATCAAACAGAACTCCACTCTGTAGAGTGAGCAGTGATAATGAAGCAGTCCGTTTTATTTTGTAGATTCAAGCTGCTCTTCATAATTTTCGCCACCAGATGTCACCAGAGAGGACTGTGTTGAAAAGCTTCGAGTAATGAACCGTTTTTCAATACAAGCTTCAGTGCTTCAGAAAGCTTCATTTGGCCATCACTACCAGCAACTAACAGAGGCAGACACAGAGGAATAACGAGGGAATGAGACACAGAAGGAGGGCACAGCTGGGAGTAATCAGACATGAAGAGACAGGGGAAACGTAACCTGGACACACTGACATCAGACACAGACCTTCAAAGTAAAACAGGAAACTCACACACGCAAAGACACAGACTCAGATACGCGGGCTTAACACAGACCTGACTACACTAGAGGGGATACATGGAACCAAAACGTAAGAAAAAACAAAGATACATCAAGAAATCAAAGATTAACAATACAGAACAGAAAACACTGGGTCACAGACCCAGGACCGTGACATTTTCTTCTTTATGGGAAAATTCATGACTGTTCATAAGAGTTTAATTTAATCAGACCTCATTTACGGATTCGTTACTCATCACGAGGAGATCCGATCATTGTATTAAAAAAATCGGGATTTCAGAATGGTGATCCAAGAGGGAGACAGAGCACGTCAGTTTTTAAACGCAGCAGAATACCGCAAATAATATTCACCCTATAGAAATAAAACACTGTTGCGACACTTCTAAAAAACCCAACATATCCTTCTTTATTTTGTCCATGTAGAAAGCAGGGTTTGTTTCAACCGAAGGTTTCATTGTGTTACCGCGCCAGATCCGCAGCCCCGAACCGTAGTAAGGAAACCTCTGGCAGTTACTTGAAGGTTCCATGACTGGCTCGTAGCTGGTGTTGTGCCAAAAAGTGATTGTCTGCCAAAAACTGATTTCCGGTATTTGCCAAAAACTGATTGCTTGTATTTAAACTGCTATAAATAACTTGTTGGTGTATAATATGTGAAACATATGTCAAATGTATCCCTCATGAATGATATCACGTCATCTTGAGCAACAAACAACATTCCTGTAACAAGGTAGAAGCCGCAATCAGTTTTTGGCAGTGAGTTTTATGTATCCTTTATGTATGCACTTAAAAAAAATATTGTTGACTTTAAAATTTGTGTCTTTTAAGAGTAATCTGGCCAAGAGGACAGCTGAAATTGCAACAAATGCCAAAATAGTTCTGTAAATATATTTTAAGCTGACAAAAGGGAGCTGATTGATTATAATGTAAGTGCAATAACACAGTCACAAAGATACTTGAGAAACAGGTAATTTTTAAATTTTATATATAACCCCTTTGTAATACCTGTTCACCAAAGTCTATTTAGCAACATACGTAACGATATTACGCATATAAAATTCATGCAAAAATTGGAAATCAGTTTTTGGCAGGCAATCACCGGCAACCAGCTTACTGTACAGGTCAACTCCACTAGTAAAAAGATCGAAGGAGGCGTAGGAAAACTGCTTCACCGAACTTTATTTCTTCTCCAAGGCACAAACACCGCGTACAGTGGGCTGAAACAGTTTACTCACAGAGAACATCACCAACACAACTCTGGCTGCCGAGGGAGTTATTATATTCCTTTTACTAATTTTCTTTCCGTCTCTTCTGTAGCTAACCATTACTTTTTCCCCTTCTTCTCTCTCTCTCCACACACACACACACACACACACAAGGGCAGTCCCGCTACACACATCCCGAATACATTTCCCATCAGGCTTCACCCTTAAAGGGCCATGCCTGTAACAATTGTTTGAACATCCTCAGGGGGAGGATGCAGGGATTTGCAAAGGCAGAACCCCGCAAGGTGTATGATTGGAGTCTTGAGAGCCCAGCCTCAGCGGCACACCTGTATTGTTCGAACTAGCCAGCATCGTTGCTGCGCCCTCTCTTTCAACTGATGGTTTATTGATTGAAATCCCGCAGGAGCGCAAAAGCCCGCAGATGTATTGGGCCCGCCAGACACAGGGGCGCTGTTGTTCGAACTATAGCCAATATCCTTGTGACACCCTTCTGTATTTGCCCGCAACTAGATAGCATCATGTCTTTCAACAGGTGGTTTATCTGTTTTTTTTTTTAATTCACACGAGCGTAAAAGTCCCCAGGCGCATAAGTTATTTGTTGTAAGTTATTTCTTGGGCGTTGCTTACGCGAAAGAGAATAGCAACAATACGGAGTGTTTCTCTGCACCAACACATCTGCGTTCCTTTCACACGGAAACCATGTCTGTTACAACCACCGCTTCATAAATGTCTGTCTGCCAGTGAGATTATTTAAACGCTGTTTAAAACGTGAGTCATTTGTTGTCCAACCCCCCCCCCCCCCAAACACAAACACACACACACACACACACACACACACTTCCTCTAGATATGCAATGTTACTGATTAAAAACATATATGTATATATATGTATACACATACATCTTTCAAGTTTTTAGTTGGATGTCAAACATATGAAAGACTCTGAAGCATATTTATATAGCAAAATTCACAATGGTATAACCATGCTAAATAAAAGATGCCCAAGCTTGCACCAATGCACTCAAATGCAGGCCTTTAAACTGTGTGTTAATAAGTACATGAAGTATGCTGTGTCATGAACTCGCTGTGTGGAGGCAGATGAGGACCCAAACGCAAAACTCACGGAGACAGGAACTGAACTCAAAATCACTGCTTTAATGCAGGCTATACAATGAAACAGAACTAAACTGGGAATGCTAACAGAAGACCAAGGGAACACAGGGAGGCACACAGGTTCGGGAAAGAGACGTTGACGAAGCGACACTGAACTGAGAGAGACATGCACATAAATACACAGAGGGTTAACGAGGGAAGTGGGGACACACGGGGAACACAGCTGACACAGATAATCATAACAAGACATGGCAGGAGAAACGCGACACTGACGGGAGACTGTCAAAGTAAAACAGGAAGTACAGAGGTGCAGACAGGAGGAGAGAGAGACAGGAGAGCACGGGGAAAGCACAGGCGTAGCGGGCTAGGGAGACATGGAATGAAACACGAGGGGAAACGAGGGCTCACAGATACACAGAGGAGCACACAGGGGGTAACCAAAATAAGGGACATCTTAACAGAACCTAGGAATCATGGCATAATGAAAGAACAAAAGTACAAAAACACAGAATACTGGGCCAACGTGGCCCAGGACCATGACATCACCCCCCCCTCAAGGGCTGGCTCCCGACAGCCCAAACCCAAGAACCAAAAGACAAGAAAAAACAGAAAACAACCCACCCAGGGCGGGAGGCGGGGGACCAGGACGGAGGGAACGAAACCAAACAAAAGACAAGGAGCACGAGACCAAAACTGAGTCCACAAACACACAAAAACAGTCAAAACAGGGAAGCGGTGTCCATAGAGAACAGGAGGTTGACCCGGGGGGCGACAGCACAAAAGTTCAGTTCGGCTGTTCCGGGGCCGGCCACGTGGAAAGTGGCAGTGGCAGCAGAACGGGTCCGGGGGCCGACCGCGTGGAAGACGGCGGCGGCAGCAGAACGGGTCCGGAGGCCGACCGCGTGGAAGACGGCGGCGGCAGCAGAACGGGTCCGGAGGCCGACCGCGTGGAAGGCGGCGGCGGCAGCAGAACGGGTCCGGAGGCCGACCGCGTGGAAGACGGCGGCGGCAGCAGAGCGTCGGGCGTACTGGTCGAAGCTTGGTGGGCACAGGACCAGACGAGGCGGGACCAGACGGTGGCGTGGCAGCCACGGGCGACGATGGAACCGGACCAGACGGTGGCGTGGCAGCCACGGGCGACGGCGTAGGCGGAGCTGAAGCAGAAGCCGGAGCCGGCGTAGGCGACGCAGAAGCCGGACCAGGCGACGGCGAAGCTGAAGCAGAGGTAGAGGCCGGGCCAGGCGTGAGTGAAGCTGAAGCAGAGGCCGGACCAGGCGATGGCGATGGCGTAGGCAGAGCAGGAGCAGAAGCCGGAGCTGGACCAGGCGGAGCAGAAGCAGAAGCCGGACCAGGCGACGGTGAAGTGGACCCTCCAGCGGAAACTAGGAGCGGCTGGAGGGGTTCTCCTGAACCCCCAGCCGAGACGAGGAGCGGCTGGAGAGGTTCTCCTGAACCCCCAGCGGAGACGAGGAGCGGCTGGAGAGGTTCGCCTGAACCCCCAGCGGAGACGAGGAGCGGCTGGCCGGGCTGACCAGAGCCGCCAGCGGAGACGAGGAGCGGCTGGAGCGGTTCTCCTGAACCCCCAGCGGAGACGAGGAGCGGCTGGAGAGGTTCTCCTGAACCCCCAGCGGAGACGAGGTGCTGGCCGGGCTGACCAGAGCCGCCAGCGGAGACGAGGGACGGCTGGAGAGGTTCTCCTGAACCCCCAGCGGAGACGAGGAGGTGCTGGCCGGGCTGACCAGAGCCGCCAGCGGAGACGAGGGACGGCTGGAGAGGTTCTCCTGAACCCCCAGCGGAGACGAGGAGGTGCTGGCCGGGCTGATCAGAGCCGCCAGCGGAGACGAGGGACGGCTGGAGGGGTTCTCCTGAACCCCCAGCGGAAACGAGGGGGTGCTGGCCGGGCTGACCAGAGCCGCCAGCGGAGACGAGGAGCGGCTGGAGCGGTTCTCCTGAACCCCCAGCAGAGACCAGGGATGGCTGGAGCGGTTCTCCTGAACCGCCAGCGAGAAGAGATGCAGAGCCAGCAGGTTCGGAGACCTCTGGCTCAGTGGACGCTAACTGTAGCTGCACAGGGCACGCAGTCGGCTTAGGATGCAGCGGCTGGGGCTGTGCAGTGCAAACAGTCTGTCCAAGCCTTGTCAGCACCACGCAGTCCTCAGCTGGCTGAGTGGGCTCACAAGAGCTTCTAGCAGAGGGTGGCAGTAACTGAACGGGTTGCAGAGCCACTAACTGAGCTGGTGACAGAGTTACTGACTGAGCTGATAACTGAACAGGCGATGGAGCAAGAAACTGAGGTGGCAACAGAGCAAGTGACTGAACAGGTAGTGGAGCTGATAACTGTGCTATAGACTGAGCTGGTGACAAAACAGGAAACCGTGCTAATAACTGAGCTAATGACTGTGCTATGGACAAAAGTGCAAGTTGTAGCGGTGGTTGCAGTGATGGTGGATCAGCAGGTAGTTGAGCTGGTGACTGAGCAGGTGTCTGAGTCTTGGCTGCTCTCCTCCGGGGAACAGGAATGGGTACAGGGCCTGGCCGAACACCAGCCATCCCCACCCGAGGAACAGATACGGGTGCAGGGACGAACTGGGCTCTTGCAGCCTTAACCCTGGGAGCCGGCGTAGGTGCAGGACCTAGCTGGACCTCTGCTGCTCCCACCCGAGGAACTGAGACGGGTGCAGGAGTCGGCAGGGTCACAGCTGACCTCACCCGGGGAGCCGGAACAGGTGCTGGCAATGGCTGGGTGTCCATCAACCCCACCCGAGGAGCAAGTACGGGTGCCGGGATGAATGGAGCCTCTGCCAGGCTGGAGACAGAAGCAGGGACCAGCTGGACCTCAGCCACCCTCACCCGAGGAACTGATATGGGTGCAAGGGGAAGCTGGGCCCGAGCTGCCCTGGGTATAGGAACTGGAGGTGGAGAGCGAAGCACAGAAACAGTAACAGTCACTGGGTAAACTAGGTTAATGGTGCCAAACACAGTTTCAGCAAACCACGACTTATGGTGGGCTGGTTCAAGCAACTCTGCTGTACTTAAGTTGTCCATGTCATAATTAGCAGTCTTAGGAAGAGTGAGTTTAGGAGCAGTCACAGGTACTGGGGAATTCACACAAGTAGTGTCTGGATAACCTGGGTGTGAAGCAACACTACACACAGTTGTACAGGATGTAGCTCGAGACGTAGTACACACAGAGTCCATGAAACTTGGCCGAAAAGCATGGCGCACAGAGTTAAACTGACATGACCGGGGAACAGAAAAGTTAACCTGTGCAACCAGCTCTGCAGTGCTCAAACTAAATTCTTTTGCCAGTCTATGTATAGCAGATGACACCTTGCGGCTCTTAACCTTAGCGGGCATTGCATACACAGTTGCAAGGAGTCCACGAGGAAAAACAGAAATAGTCTCCTGCTTAGCAGGCGCGGGAGAAGGTGAGGTATCACATGTAGGGTCCGAGTTAGCCCTTTCAAGTTGTGGCACAGAAAAACTCACAGCCTGAGAAACTGACGGAGCAACACTGGGAGTCACAGATACAAGAGCTGGTTTAAAGATTAAACTGTTCATAGCAGAGGAATGGCTAATAGTCTCTGTGTCACCTGGCCCAGGCAGAACGCTAGGAGTACACGGTAAATTGGCTTGCTCAGCAACACAGGCCTCATTCACAGTAACCCTTTGAGGAGCTGAGAGAGCAGTGACTGGTTGAGAAATTGGCTGAGAAATATCAGAAATGTCTAAAGACAAAACGGGCTGGAACATGAAACAGTCATTTGAAGGAGCATCAGCTATAGAACACTCAGTCTCGGATGGTTTGTGCTCCACAGCATGCACTGTTACATCTAGAGCTGATGGTGGTGGTGGTGTGTGGCTGCGCTCAGACTGGGAAACCTCAGAACATACAGGCTGATTAAAACAGTTCTGCGGGGCTACAATGCTAGTAGCAGTATGTAGGTGAGTCTGGTGTAGGATAACAGTCTTTGGTTCAGTTAACTCCACAGGTGAAACATTCATACTGGCTAACTCAGAGGAAACACGACGAGCATTGCAAGAATCTGATGGCTCAAAAACACAAAGATTACTAGCGCAAGCACCTGGTGAATAATCTGACACTGAGGTGCCTCGCTGTATAGTGTCTCTAGAGTTCAAACACAAAGTGGCGGAGTTATCCGATTCAGGTAACACAATGGCGGGCAAAACAGAGTTACTCACAGTAGTGCATAAGTCATGAAGTCCGGGATCAGAAAACTTGGGCTGAGTGTGCGACGCACAGTCACTCTCACCCACGGGTGAAGCCTGCTCAGCAGTACTGGAGCGACGGCGGCGCGAACGCCGTTTTCGCCGAGAAGGGGGAGGAGACGAGCCGGGCCGTGAGTCCTCCAGTGGACCGGGCTGAACATCCTCCGACTCTTCATATTGGAGCGGCAGCTCCGGGCGGATGCGTACGGTGGAGATAAGGAAGTCCTGGATGTGGGGGTGTAGCGCGCCGAATAGCCATGGGAGTCCGGACACCATCCTCTGTAAACGGATGGCTACGGTCTCCCGATATTCTTCTCCTGGCAGCGCTGCCCACTCCTGACAGTGATACTCCACTGTGTAAATTAAATCCTCGCGGAGTTCAGCGGAGGGATTGTGAGCTGCTGGGTCCATGTCGTGGTCGCGTCGTACTGTCATGAACTCGCTGTGTGGAGGCAGATGAGGACCCAAACGCAAAACTCACGGAGACAGGAACTGAACTCAAAATCACTGCTTTAATGCAGGCTATACAATGAAACAGAACTAAACTGGGAATGCTAACAGAAGACCGAGGGAACACAGGGAGGCACACAGGTTCGGGAAAGAGACGTTGACGAAGCGACACTGAACTGAGAGAGACATGCACATAAATACACAGAGGGTTAACGAGGGAAGTGGGGACACACGGGGAACACAGCTGACACAGATAATCATAACAAGACATGGCAGGAGAAACGCGACACTGACGGGAGACTGTCAAAGTAAAACAGGAAGTACAGAGGTGCAGACGGGAGGAGAGAGAGACAGGAGAGCACGGGGAAAGCACAGGCGTAGCGGGCTAGGGAGACATGGAATGAAACACGAGGGGAAACGAGGGCTCACAGATACACAGAGGAGCACACAGGGGGTAACCAAAATAAGGGACATCTTAACAGAACCTAGGAATCATGGCATAATGAAAGAACAAAAGTACAAAAACACAGAATACTGGGCCAACGTGGCCCAGGACCATGACATGCTGAAAAACTCTGTATCCATAATTTCTGAATCTGAATCTTGTTTTTAATGTAGCACCTGTTTTTTTTTTCACGAACTGCAGATGATGAAATCCTCTTTATTTGAGAAAGTGTTCTCAAACTATTGTTGTTCATACTTACTGAGTTCCCTATCTACTTCTTTACTATTTGAACAAGAAAAGTATCGTAGATTTAAAGACACATCTTAATTGAAGCAAAGACGAAAATTTGGAATGAATTTTATGTGACTGTTCATATTAAATCCAACAAAGACTGAAAATTCAAAAGATGCAGCAATCCTTTGTATTAATGATCTCTCTCTCTCTCTCTCTCTCTCTCTCTCTCTCTCTCTCTCTGTGCGCGTATATGCGTATGTGTGCATGCTCGCAGAAGGAAGGTCATGACAGGAGCTTTTTGAATCCATTTCCAAACAGCTTTTTACAAGAAGTGTAGTTCATACATTGGAATAGATGTCTTCTTCTTTATATTTTATAAATATGAAACTCCAAAGCTATTTCCAGGGGCAAGAATGATGATGTTAGATTCTGTTTTAAATCAGGTTGTGATCTTAAAGCCACTGCACTGATTTTAGAGTAATGTGCAACAGTTGTGATGTCAATTAGAATTCCAAACTGCCCTTTTCTCCAGTGAGGGTTATGGTGAATTTTAAGTTGTTCTTTTGTGTGATTACACACTGCCCATCACAGGCCCCCTAGTAAACTGTACAGCAGAAGTTTCAGTTCACTTTTATCTATATTTCAACAAATTACAACATCAGTCACCTGGTAGTGAGACTGTTAGTCACACAAATGGTGGACAGAAAGTAATTTTTGAATTTAGAAAAAATAAAATGACTCAATTAACATTTATGGTTTTATTTATTATTACACCTTTTGTTCAGTGCTCTTACATCTATGACAAACTGTGTATGGACTGTATGGGGGACTGTACCTTAACTGTTAAGCTCACCTTTTTTATCATGTGATGTCTGTGTGCATTACTTACATAATATCAGCATGGCAAGGAGTCTATGACTTCTGTGTTTTTCTCAAAGAAAAGACAGAAAACTTCACAATATGTGAAGTTACAGCACAGCTTCTCCAAATGTGTGCTTCTGTTTTACTCAGGGTGCTTTTAGAGCATCTACATAAGCTCATGTACTCAAGTACAATCAGTAAGTGTACTTTAACATTTGATTTCCGATCGAGTCTTGCTTAGATCATGTGAACTATTTCATGGACCTTTCTTTTGTATTATGCAACAAACTCATGCAAATCAGTTGTAATTTATTTGAACAAATCTAGGGAGAAGCAACACCTTTTTTTAGCTTCTATGATGCACATACTTCTCACACCGATGTTAATGTTCTCAAAGTTAACATGTCTCATATCACCATCTTGAATTTCTAAAACACAGCCTCGGCGTATTCCCTGTAGACTCTCAGATAGAAACACCAATGATCTAGATATTCACAAATTTCATCAGGCCATCTTTAACGTCCTACGTTTTCCTCTTTTTATGTTTTACATAAAAAACTTCAAATTTTTATATTTTCAAATGAAAGCAAAGCGACATGGAAAGATATTTTTCTTTAATGATGTTGCTGCAGCAATCTCAAATACTAATTGTTCTGGGATTTTTATTGTCAAACTATACGATTTTCCAAATATGTGTGGAGTAAAACGACCATTCTCTGATGATGCAAATGTTGTAAACCAAGAATCATTCAGGATTAACAACACAAACTGTTTCGATAGCAGAAACAGTCTGTCTTATAGTTCTCACGCGTTACTGCTAGTTTTACAAACACATTCTTCTCCACGTCTGTTTACGTGGTTTTTATGAAACTGATTTCAATAGTACAACAAACGTCTAACACTTCTTTGCTCTCCAGTGTAAATGCAAGAATTGCAAGAAACTGTCACAATTTAACACTTAATGCTATAAACAGAGTTGATCCATGTTTCTATGAACACTGCTTCATATATCAACAGCACTGAAAATCACTTTTTTTAAGTAATGTAGAACATGATCTCTCTCACTCTCTGTATCTCTAAAAAAAAAAAAAACCAAGAACAACAAACTTGACAAAAGGATATTTGGTATGGAGACTAGGGGAAGCCAGGAATCGAAACACCAACCTTCCAATCAGTGGATGACCTGCTCTACCGCCTGAGCTACAGCCACCCCATGGCTAAACATATGTCCACTTCTCTTTTACTGCAAACCTACTGATTGGAAAACGTGTCATGCTGGAAGTTTTCATCCTATCCACCTACCAAAAAAACTGTTTACCTGTAAGCCAACATATTAGACTTAAAAAAATTTGTGAAATTCCTGAACAATACGATTTGTGGAATAACAGTAGTACTAGAAGTTTTAATAGTACTAGTATTGTGCAACAACCAGACTTCAAGAGCGATCACTCTTCTGGCTTGCAAATGGTGAAAAATCCACAGGATGACTTGGGTGCCTCCTCAACATTTAAAGGAGGCAGCTGGGGACCCCAGCTGCCTCCTTTAAATGTAGAGTATTTGCAGCTCTACTGTGAGCCCCTCAGGAATAACCACCCTCCTGCCTCTGAGGGAGAGCCCAACCACCCTTCAGAGGAAGCTCTTTTCTGCTGTATCAGCAAGCTCATTCTTTTAGTCACTGTCCAGAGCTCGAGGCCATGAGGAACATAGACTGGCTGACGAATCAGCAGCTTTGCTTTCACGCTCAGCTCCATCTTCACCACAACAGATCAGCACAGCTGTGTGTTCTGGTGAGCCCGACTACATCTGGCCAGCATCACACACTAGTTCAGGCTCCTTTCCCATCAGACAGGTGACTCTCCCTGTTCCTATAGCCAGATTTGTCAACTTGGATTGGACCACCAGGACCTCCATCCTGACCACAACCCAATCCACAAAGCACCAAAATCCTACAGCAATTGATAACTGAGTAATCCGTTCATTATTCCATCGATTAATGAAGTTATCAGATATAAAATACTTTTGTCTAATTATTGAGAAATAATAAATCTTCCAAAGAGAAGAAACACGGGTGTTTCAGAATGAACTGGTTTACATTTTAGAAGTTGCAAAATTTTAAAGTTGAACTAAAACAACGTCTGTCCAAAAGCCCAGCTAAACCCATCATTGTATTTACGTGTTTACAAGTTAAAAAAAACAACAACAACATTTTCTTAAATGCAAAAATATGTCATTAATCTTAAGTACAGTCAAAGTCAAATACAACAAAGTGTACATGTGACCTAAACATGAACCTTTACTCTGTAAATGTAAAGTAGCTCTTACTTCTCTGTTACTTCTGTCTTGGACTCTCACAGTGCACACATCATTACATTTGTATTTTGTACAGTGCATTAATTTAAATCATCACACACTGTGATGTGAGCACAGATTGATCTGCATTCAGTTTCTTACCATTTATGAGGAGCAGGATCATCAGCAACATCTTCATCCTCCTGTAAAAACATCAAAGAAACACAAAGTCCTAATAACCTAAAGCTTCAGCTTGTCTGTATATCTGTGATAAGAAACGATTATTCATCTAAGTGTAGGGTCACTGAAATCATCATCAGTGTCCTCATTGATAACCCAGAGTTGACTGTGTTTAATAAATAATGTGTCAGAATTATTTCAGAGTTTAGTTTAAGAATAGTTTTAAGTTTTGTAATTTAAACTGGCCTGTTTGAAACAACACTGAAACAAATCCCTGTGATGTTCCTGTAAAGGGTCTATTTGTTTGCTACTGGCCTTTTCAGAAGCGCCATGTAGTGAGACACACAGAGTAACAAGGTCATACATGTTTATTTACTTGGATGGAAGTAAAAGCAAACACAATGAACGTCTATGTGAGTGCTCGCTGGGGCATTTCTGCCACTTTGATTGATACACTTGTTCCAACATCATCCTGGGAACAGATGTGTGTGTGTGTGTGTGTGTGTGTGTGTGTGTGTGTGTGTGACGCTCTTACACAAACAGTTCAGTCACGTGTACTCGTACATGATGCTACCTGTGCTCTGGATCACAGACAGCAGAGGAAACACAACAAAACCTGAGAGAAAGACAGATTAGAGAGAGACGTTCCTTCAGCTTACTGTAGAGACTGTTGCATAACGTTAATCATGTTTCTGTCAGATAAGCTCTAAAATCCTGAAACAGGGCTGAGCTCAGTCACAGTACAGGACACTACAAACATGACAGCTTTGTCTGATGTGATGATATGCTCTTGATTGACAACAGATAATGTCACCGCTAGCACCCACGTGACTCCCGTTACACATCACCATAGCAACCAAACAAATGAAAACCCAGTGATCATTAAAATTCAATACATTTAATTATGGCTCCTAGAAGGAGAAACGAGCAAAAGATACAGGTAAGCAGATGTGACATTGGATAATGGCAGGTCATGTATCCTAAAACATTAAGAATCAGAATACTTTATTAATCCCTGTGGGTTACAGTTCCTCCAAGAAAATATGGTAAAAATAGTAACAGTAACAGACTAAACTCCAAACAATATATACAATAATATAATATTAATTAGTCAGTGTCAATTGTTGATTTGTCCTGTTGTAATTGTATGACGAATTATGTCTGTTTAGGAGCCATTTCCATACTATGCATACTCTCTCTCTTCATATGTGTGTGTGTGTGGGGGGTGGGGGGTGGTGGCAGAGGGAGTGTTCGCCCAGGGCGCCAAACAGGCTAGGACCGCCACTGACTCCACCCACAACTCAGCATAGTGACAAATACTCAGTACAGGCTAAACAGCACCACCCTCAGGCCAACATGGAGAAAAACATTCCCACTGAAACAAGACAAATGATGATCTGGGCTCCAAACATTCATATCCAACACATGTAAAGCCTTCAAACGTCATCTGCTAATGTTTCTGTTTATTCTATGATTATTTTAAAATGAGCTCACAGCCACCTGTCGTCCTGCTGAGCTCCACCAAGGGGCCACTTTAAGGACCTGTCAGATAATCTTATTAGTCAATCATTATCTTATCATTTTACAATTCTCTTTAAACTTTCAGCAACAGCCGTTTAACTTCAGTGATCCTCAGAATGTCTTTGATATCCAGGAGTTTTACCCACGTCCAGTGAAAAATGACAATCTGGACAAATGAAAGAATCCACACTTTTTCTTCTTTGAGTCAGTTCCTGAAGAGGGTCTTATATCTGCCAGACTCCCAGAAACTCAGTGCGTTCAAGAGTGAGCTGACAGTCAGAGTTCCTTTAGTCTCAGCGTGATCCAACCATATTTGTGTGAACAGCATCACAGAGGATTCAGCTGCTTTAAATGGGACAGTGTGAGTAAATAACAGGGACTAGAAAGAGAGAGCAGAGTTCTCCTCAGTAACACCAGGATACCTGACCCCCTCTGAGTCTCGCTTCCCCGCCTCCATCATTTAGTGACGGCCTTCTCTACCATGTCTGTGCCGAGCGCTTTGGTCAGGGCCAAACCTTGTGTAACCATGGCAACTACAACATGACAGCATCCAGAGAGAAACTTGTGAGCCCACGACTACATTAGATGTTTGCTCTGCTGAATCCAGCCAGCCCCTACCTGGCTTTAGTCATATGGGATAAAACGGTAGGGCCAGAGGTGGAAGTAACAAAGTACAAATACTCTGTTACTGTACTTAAGTAGGATTTTCAGGTATCTGTACTTTCTACTCCTTACATGTTCAAACAGGCTGGTTACTTTAGGTTTAACACATTTGAGGGGAGTGTCCCGAATTCTTTAATGTTGGGCTGAGAAAAAACAACCAAATACTCAGAGGAGGTCCAGTTAACAACACTTCTTTATTAAGCACATATATGTGGGAGATGTACACAACGCCACCATCCACGTATATCTCAAAGAGGAAGCACTTAGATACACAGTTTTATATGTCAGGGTTCACGCCCCTTCATGCGTAAGCAGATATAACATGCATCAGTTACAGTTAGTGACACTTAGACATAATTCCTTTTTTGATAATTTTCTATAACACTAAAGCTATCCCAGCTGTCTGTTTCCTGTTGTTCTCGCTTTCTTCACACTCGTATATCCCGTCTACATCCTGTCCTAACCGTTGCTGAGCAGGCACGTATGCAAGTTACAAGCAGAATGCTTCTTCTAAGGCCCTATGCTTTGCACGTTCAATAGCTTCTAGATTAACATGTCACTAATTAAAAGCCCTGTCATATAATGATATATTTTCCACAGGAGTTATTATTTCATCAGTGCGAGTCTTCAAACATCAAAGTGATTTGAGCCTAAACAGAAACACATGAAAGGAAATCCTGTTCATTTATTAATCACATAAAAAGAGACCAAAGAGTCAAACTGTGAGTCACAGTCAGGGCTTAAAGTGGGCCATGTTTTTATTTGATATGTTTTTGGGACAACACCTGAACGACTGCAGGTGTCTGTAAGTTGTGTCAGCGCTACTTTAGCATCTAGCTAGCCCTGCTGAAGAGGAGCGAGCATAAAGGGAGGTGTGAGTAAATACACCTCCCTTTTTAAAATGAGCTCACAGCCACAGCGTACTGCGGAACTGCGCTCCGGAGTACGCGCAGTTCGCGTGCTACGCACGAGAAGTGCGGAAGTGAGAGGCTTGTGAAATGGGACGGTTCAGCCTTCGTCGCGCTGCTCAGGTTGCCTAGCAACCATGATACTAACTGCGAGAAACGTTTCATACAGCATTGTTTTACAGAAATGAAGGAGAAAAAATGTTTTTTTTGTTCGTTTTTTTTTTATGACATCACTTTGATTCGTTGAGTATCTGAGGCTGAGACCACGGGACTGTAAAAACATGATTGTTCGGCTTCATTTCTGTACTGAACAGTCATTTCAAGATTAGTTAGTAAATACAGGGCTCTAGAGTGCGACCAAATTTTTCAGTGGTGCGACCAAATATTTTCGGGTAAGAAAAAAAAAAAATCTCTGCAACTCTCCATGTGGTCAACAACAGACACACATTATGCCCCTATCATGGACTAAACCAATCAGAGATAGTCAGGGGCGGGACCTCTCTGATTGGCCGTGGTCCAGTTGAAAGTGCAGGTGGAAGAGAGAGGTGAGTAGCTTGAATAAAGCGATATCAATTCATTAATGGATTCCACACAAAGACGTAACGCATAGTGAGAGCTGCAGAGAGGATCATTGGTGTCTCTCTCCCCTCCCTCCAGGACATTTACAGCACCCGTCTCACTAAAAAAGCCCTTTGCATAGCGGCTGATCCCACGCACCCAATGCAAAGCTTCTTCAAGCTGCTGCCGTCAGGGAGGAGACTGCGGAGTCTCCAGGCCAGGACCAGCAGACTGAAGGACAGCTTCATCCATCAGGCTGTCAGGAAGCTTAACTCCCTCCCGATTCTGCCCCCTCTCCCCTCTCTCCTCCACGGTCTCACTGAACTCTGTCACACACACACACACACACTCTCTGACTCACTCACTGGCCTGCACCAGTTATTAGTCACTTTGTGGAGCATTGGACTGCCATTACTTCATAAGACTTTGTTGTTACACTATTTCCTACCGTACATTACTAAATCTCCATTTGCACTATTTGCCTATTTGCACTACTTTGCCTGGTTTACACTCAATGTCATTTACCCTTACTTGAATATTGTATATTGTATAGCTTTTTTTGTTATACGTAAAATTGTATTGTATTTATTTAAATTTTTACTTTTTAATTATTTTACTTGCATTTTTTAATCACTCTCTTATATTTAAATGTTCATTTGTTATTTCATCTAGGGTTTGAGAGTAACGAAATTTCTATTCTCTGTATGTCCTGTACATGTGGCAGAATTGACAAATAAAGCTGACTTTGACTTTGACTTTGACGTAAACACAGAGTGGACCTGACGCATCAGAATCAGCTTTGTCTTTCTCGGCTTTCTCACCCCACGGCCCGAACACGGACACGCTGTAGGAGCTTAGCGATTCTGATGCGTCGGGTCCGCGCTGTGTTTCCGTCTTTTTTGCGCTGATTCTGAGCTGCAGGTTTTGTCTCTCCAACCAAAATTCGCCGAGCCAGCAGCAAAAGAAGCAGCAAACTACGCTTCACATTTGATCAATGTCGTCATGAATTCACTCTTACTTTTGTTGTTTTGCTTCCACCACGATAAAAATCACACTTCATGCACAGCTCCCTCTCTGTACTTCAAGAACAGTTTCCCGTCTCAAATCTCTGTTTTCTGCATTATTCATTCGCTTATTACCCACCAGTCTACCGTTGTTTACAGCGCTGTCGGCCGCTGTCTTTTTCTTTTCTTTTTTTCACTTAAATGACCTCGGACAAGAAAGCCTAATTTCTGCTGTTCAATACTGAAGAAATTTAAACTTCTTAAAATTATGCAAAATTGCAGAATATTGCAGAATATTTTTAAGGTTATCTGCTATAAAACGCCAGACCAGGAAAATCTCCTTCATGTTTTTGTGTTTTATTCTCAGTTACTTTAACACAAAGGCATCTGCTGTGATGTTCACAATTCTGATGAAGTCTCATGTGTATCAGTACTGATAAATGATCAGAATTATAATATTTCTGACTGTCTGAGGCTAAATTTAATCGAATCAGGACTTTGAGAACAGGAATCGAATGGAGTATAGAAATCAGTGATGATACCCAGCCCTAGTGAGCAGCCTAGGCCTGACAGAAGTGGATGTAGCTGTGGGTAATAAGAAAAGATGAAAAGAACTATTGATAACTTTTGTGTTAAGTTAAGGACTGATCCGTCTGAAATTCATAGCCAGCTCTGACACGGTGCCATCAATCTTTGAATGCTGAAAAAACAGCAGTGTATCCAGAAAACACATTATATGCTGCAATAAATGCACTGCCCAAGTGTCCCCTCTCCCCACTGCCTTTCAGCAGCAGGCAGCAGCAAACAGGTCGTCAGAGGAGCCAAGATGATGATTAAGTTTAACATTTTCTACAATATTGACAAAGCAATTTAAGCACAAGTTTGTTAGTTAATAATTTAGAAATGTATACTGTCTGTATGGACTTCCCCCCAAAGAAAGTGCACATGTAAAACTGCGGTGTTAAGCGATGCGGTTGAAAAATTTGAGTGCGCCTAACTTTTGTGTGGGTACGCCTAAATTTTTAAAGTTAGGCGTACCGGTGCGCCCATGGCAAAAAGTTAGTCTAGAGCCCTGAAATAACAATTAGCTGATGTTGTTCATGAGACTAAAGTCATCTCACTGTTGTAATTTAAATATAATACGGCCAATATTATATTTATTGTCAGATTACTATGATATATCTATCTATATTGATATCTATCTCTATATCTATATATCTATTCTCTCTCTCTCTCTCTCTCTCTCTATGTATATGTAAGGCAGTGACTGGAATGAGTCACAAGGTGTCGCTGTTGAGCTGCATATACATTGTAGATTTAAGCAATTTTGACCAATTGTCCTGTGCAGGACACCGTAGTTCAGATTTCTCGTTCGCGCAGGCGCCATCTTGGTTCAGTGTTTACTGTGAATTGCAAAGGTAAGCACTGTCAGTGGTGTACTGCAATGGTTTTGTTTAAAAATAAGTGTTCCACTGTGTAAAATGGTGATTTGCTAAGCATATATTGTGTTTATTGAGAGGTTCATGTACTGTCTGATGAGAGTACGAGGAGTTTGTGTGCGTGTTTCATTTTGTAATATCTGCCGCGATTTCGGGCTACATTTCCGCTTGTTAGCAGAGCACTCATTTGGGCAAAGTAATGCAAGATGAAGCATTAGCTCCTCAGCTACAGTTTGCTGGTAGTCCTGCTATGTTAATTTTGTGTCATACACATTCCTGAGACCGAAGAATTTTGTAAGGATGCCTTGACTACATGATTATTTTTGTTTAATGTGGTTTTTTTAATATTTGTTGTTGGCTTTCACTATGTGTTGATAATCACGCAGTGTTTACTGTGATTTGCAAAGGGCCAGCAGCAGAGTTGGAGTGGTGTTTGCCCCAGCATCTAAATAAACGGCACGACGCCTGTGTCCGACTGGTCTCTCTACTGTGCACCCCAATCCAACACAAACTTACACAACGCAGAGTCCAGGGTGTAGGGAGGCCCCTGCACTGGTTGGGTTACATCTTTGGTGCCATGACCCGGATTTGTGGCACTTCGAGACCGAAGAGAAAGCTATGCCGACACCACCCCCCCAGATACGCTGCTGCAGTAAGAGGTGTCGCCATCTGATGGGGTACTGAACTAAGTTACAACTGCCTGTGCAGCTGTATTACTGGGACATTCATCTCCCCCAGGCATATCCTTTGAAAGTGGAATCTAGGGGTGGTTGCATTTGGGAAAAAAAAAAAAAAAAGACTCAGAGACTTGAATTGTAGTGAGAATTTTAAATGATGTTCCCTGTGTATAATGATAATCATTGAATACGGTGAAGCAATTGCTGCTGATTTGTGTCATTCACAACCTCTGTGCTGAAGATAGTTGTTTAACTGCACTCTGAGTTTAATGCTGTTTTTTGTGAATTCTTTTTTGCGTTATGAGATGATAGTTGTCATACATCTGTGTTGTGTTCTATTTTACTAGAAATAGATTGTACTTACTCACAGTTAAGCATACTACAAGTAACCCACACACATTTTCTGGTGCAGCTAAATTAGAGATACAGGACAGTGAAAATGATGAGAGACTATGCAGACACTCCAAAGAGGGCACAGCCTCACCTTTTGAATGAAGGGGCAACAGCTAGCGCCAGTACAGTGGACCAACAGTCATCAGTGAAGTCGAAGCTAGTCACCCAGTTCCCCAGCTTCACTGGCCAGCAGTTACAGTACCACAGCCCAATCAGGGACCTCAACGACTCTGGGCTGAGCACACAACAGACCCCACCACCAACCATGCTTTCACCCCAGACTGATCTTGGTGTGGCTCCGGCTCATGCGCCACCAATGCCAGCCTATGGAGGCCAAATGCAGGTGCCCTCACACCTATCTGAAATTCGCCCAAGGTCAGTGCCAACCAATCAGACAAGCCAGTCCAACCACAGCCCTCTAACTACAGCCTCTCCAGTGTTTCAGCCAGATGTCCAGATAACTATGCCCCCTGCTCTTTCCCCTCAGGCCAGTGTCCATGGGCCCACTGCTACACCAGCACCCCATGTTGCCTCATATCCCAACTACCCAGCGGTGCAAATTACCCAGCAGCCCACCCTGAACCAATCACTTAACACTCCTTACCCAACGATGACTGTTCCATCTAGCTCCCAAGCATACACCAGCTATCTGTATTCCACACCTGCCCCCCAAGCCACCATGCCAAGCTCCCTAACACTGCAAGGAGTGGGCATAATGAATAATCCCTCTGCAGCCAAGCAGACCCTTGAAAGTTCAAAGCATCGGCTGACCCCCCATTTGCCCCACATGCCACTAGCGGCTGTCCATGACTCTCGAGCTCCCCTCCATTCTTCTGCTATAAGCTCCAACATGGTCATGACCCCACGGGGCGATCGTGGCTCAAGAGTTGGGAGTTTGCCTTGTAATCGGAAGGTTGCCGGTTCGAGCCCCGGCTTGGACAGTCTTGGTCGTTGTGTCCTTGGGCAAGACACTTCACCCGTTGCCTACTGGTGGTGGTCAGAGGGCCCGGTGGCGCCAGTGTCCGGCAGCCTCGCCTCTGTCATTGCGCCCCAGGGTGGCTGTGGCTACAATGTAGCTTGCCATCACCAGTGTGTGAATGGGTGGATGACTGGTTGTGTAAAGCGCTTTGGGGTCCTTAGGGACTAGAAAGGCGCTATACAAATACAGGCCATTTACCATCTTTAACACGACCCATGGAGGTTTTACAGCCCCATCCGGCACCCATGCCTCACTGCACGTACCAACCTCTGCCTTAGATCCCCATGTTAGTGCATACCCAGGTATACCCCCCCCCCAGCAGGTGCATACCTCTCTAAGTGCTCCTGGCGGGGCTGCAGCCAACGCTAACCCCCCACTTGCTGCCTACGGTGGCTTTATACAGACTCATCAAGTGAAAAATGTCCAAGCTTTCACTGGTAGTGCTGACAGCAAGGTGCTTGTAGAGGACTGGATTCGTGACATGCAGCATCTTCTTGAGTCAATAGAGCTCCCCATTCACCTCCGCTTTTCCACGGTGGTGCGTCACCTAACTGGTGAAGCCCGAAAGCTGGTCCTGAATCTACCTCTCCATGACCAAACACCCGAAAGGGCATTCGAAGAACTGAGAGCAGAGTACGGTGACACACAGAGCTCCTCAGATCTACTGGCTGACTTCTATGAGCGTGTTCAGAGGTCTGGGGAGTCTGCCTGTTCATATGCTATAGCACTGGAGGCAACCCTGCAAGCCATGGAAGAAAACCAAAGAGGAGGCAAGCCTTTCCTTGACCATGACAGTAAACTCACCCGGCAGTTCATACGGGGACTTAATGATGAGGATGTGTATGCAAGGATCTCGCCAATAAAGTCCCGGCTTTTGAGTTTCCGTGAGCTGCAGGCTGAGCTCCGAAATTTAATGAAAGAAACTAAAAGATTCCAGCCTCAAAACAAGTCAAAGAAAACTTATGCCCAGGCACAAGTCGCATCAGAGTGTAGTGTGAATGTGAAAGCAGAAAAGGCTAAACATTCCTCAGAGTGGTCAGAGCTAGCAGAGATGGTCAAGAAATTAGCATTGAGCCAGGAGGAGCAGATGGCCAAGTTGACCCATCTTGAATCGAGAATTGCTGCTCCATCCTCTGCCACCCCTCTGAAATTCCGACCACCTCCTGGGGCTACAACCCCAATGTCAGTGGTCACATGCTACTGGTGTGGGAAGCAAGGACATATAGCCCGGGTTTGCAGAGCAGTGCTCCCAGGGCCTGATCAGACATGGGCACACGATCCTCAGCCTGTGACCCCCATGGAGGGAAACACTTACTCAGCTCAGCCTTTAAACAGATAGAGCCCATGGTCATCGGGGCAACCATGGACGATCAGCAAGTCCCCACACTGCAGGTGAACAAAACTGATGAAGGAGAGAGCACTCCCCTAGTGGGTCCCAGGAATGAGGGGGAAGTGGAAGTCAACGGAATGAAGTGCAGGGCACTCATCGACTCTGGCTCCCAGATAACCAGTATTACGCATCAGTACTGGCGCAGCCACCCCACCCTCCATAAACAAAAGCTACAGCCCTCTAAGATACCCATAGAAGGTGCAGGTGGCCAGAGTGTCACCTACCATGGTGTGCTACGCATCAACCTGAAATTGTTGGGGAGAGAGTTTAAGGGTGTGCCTGCTTTTGTTGTCACTAATACAGAGTACCGCTCCTCTGTTCCCCTGCTTGTGGGAACTAATGTCCTCTGTGCCTCCAGAAGCCACCTCCAGGCAACCTACGGCCAGCAGTTCCTTCTCCAGGTCAAGAAGACTCACCCGGAGTGGTACACCTCTCTGCTAGAGCTTGGGAGCACTGAACAGTGTGATATGGATGACACAGTGGGCCCCGTTGTTTACACTGGCCATAAGGTACACATTCCAGCAGGTAAAGAGATGGATTTAACGTGCAAAGTAAAAGCTGGACCACAAAGAAAGACTTATACAGCCCTTATTGAAGGCCACCCCTCCCTGCGGCTCAGCCAAGACATCCTGGTCGCCAGAGTTCTTGCTGATGTAAAGAAAGGATGTGCCCCGGTAAGAGTGATTAACCTTTCCCAGCATGCTATCACTATCAAGCCTCACACGCATCTGGCCAAGGCGTCTCTGGTGGAAAGCATTGTGGACTTTTCAGACAAGATGCAGGGCAGTCATCGTGCCAGTGGAGGCAGAGAAGCATGCCTAGGTATGGACCACGTGGTGGCAAGTCAGGAAGTGGATTTAAGTGGAGCAGACGTCGAGAACGAGCACCAGCGTTCCCTCCTTAAAGAGCTTGTGGAAAGCAACGTAGGTGTGTTCTCACAGCATCCCATGGATTATGGCCATACAAAGACCGTGCAACACGAAATTCCTCTGGTCGACTCCAAGCCATTTCGACTGCCTTACCGTAAGATCCCCCCATCACAGTGGCAAGATGTGAGAAAGTTGCTGACAGAAATAGAGGCAGCAGGAGTTATCAGGCCCAGCAAAAGTCCATATGCTTCACCTGTCGTGATCGTAACCAAGAAAGATGGATCACTATAAGGTTGTTTATTGCCTACAGGAAACTGAACTCCTGTAGCACGAGAGATGCTTTTCCTCTCCCTAGAATAGAGGAAGCCCTGGAGGCTCTAGGGCAGGCAAGATACTTCTCCACCCTTGACCTCACTTTTGGTTATTGGCAGGTAGAGGTGGCGGAGCACGACAAACACAAGACAGCATTCAGCACCCCTATGGGGCTGTTTGAAGCAAATCGAATGCCCTTTGGACTGCAGAATGCTCCCTCCACCTTTCAGAGACTCATGACCTGCTGCTTTGGCGATTTGAACTTCACCCACCTTCTAATCTATCTTGATGACCTCATCATATTCTCCAAAACCTTTGATGAGCATCTGGAAAGACTGCAGCTGGTGTTCGATCGGCTTCGGGAGCATGGCTTGAAGTTAAAGCCTTCTAAATGCCAGCTTGTGAGAAAGGAGGTTCAGTATTTGGGTCACTTGGTGTCTGCTGAGGGGATCCGGACAGACCCAGAGAAGATCAGCAGGGTGAAAAACTGGGTGAGGCCCACAAACCGCAAAGAAGTGTTGCAATTCCTGGGATTTGCTGGATACTATAGGTGGTATGTAAGTGGGTACTCTACCCTAGCTGCTCCCCTGTACCGCCTAACTGCTGGTGACCCCAGAAAGAAAAAGAGAGGGGGAAAGAAAAGCCTGGCCACCGATCCACCTTTTGTGTGGACAGATGAATTCGAGAAGGCATTTCAGACCCTGAAAGAAAAGCTGACAGCTGCTCCAGTGCTGGGATATCCTGATTATAGCTTGCCTTTTGTTCTGCAGACGGACGCCTCAGGGGAAGGTCTAGGTGCCGTTCTAGCTCAGGTCCAAGGGGGAGCTGAGAGGGTCATAGCCTTTGCCAGCAGAGGTTTGAGCCCAGCAGAGACAAGGTATCTTGCACACAAACTCGAGTTCCTTGCTCTCAAATGGGCAGTCTCAGACAAATTCTATGACCACCTCTATGGGCATAGGTTCTCTGTCCAGACAGACAATAACCCTCTCAAGTATGTTATGTCCTCAGCAAAGCTGGATGCCACAGGCCAGCGGTGGGTGTCCAGGCTGGCTGCTTTTGATTTTGATGTCCAGTATCGGAGGGGACAGAGCAACACAAACGCTGATGCCCTCTCTCGCATGTCTAACCAGGAGGTCATGCACATCCTACAGACATGCCCTCAGTGGGTGGGTGTCGACGAACAGGGGCATGGTGTGAGACAGGCTACCCAGAATACTCAAAGCCTCACTGGCCATGACACGTCTGCAGGGGAGGAACTTGAACTCGGTCCCCCTACATCCACTGAGCCCTACAGGGATGTGGGGATGGAATCCCTGCCCACCATGACCAAGCAGGAGATCCGTGCAGGGCAGAAAAAAGACCTTGTTATTGGCCCTGTCTTGCACTATAAGAGTATGAACCAGAAACCAAGCGAGCAGATCAGTGGTGAAGGGCACGGCCGCCTTCTCTTAAAGGAGTGGAGAAGGTTAGTGGTAAGGGATGGCATCCTGTACCGCTGCATCCAAGACAGCCAAAGGGGAGTAGTTGAGCAATTAGTGCTACCAGAGGATTTGTGTATGTCAGTCAAGACTGCTCTCCACGATGACTCAGGCCACCTTGGTTTTGAGAGGACATTGCACATGATAAGGGAGAGATTTTATTGACCATGGATGTTTCAGGAAATCAAGGCTTGGTGCGAGCAATGTGAGAGGTGCTGCCTTAGAAAAACTCCAACCGCAGGGGTCAGGGGCCCCCTGGTCAGTATCCACAGCAGTGCCCCCTTGGAGCTAGTTTGTGTGGATTTTTTGACCCTTGAGAAATCAAAAGGTGGTATCGAAAATGTCCTCGTGGTCACTGACCATTCTCATGCTATGCGCAAGCATACCCCACTAAAGACCAAAGAGCCAGCACAGTGGCTAAGGTGCTGTATAGAAACTTTTTCTGTCGGTTTGGCTTCCCTGCAAAATTGCATGCAGACCAAGGGCGCAATTTTGAAAGTGCTGTGGTGAAGGAGCTTTGTAAATGTACCGGCATCACTAAGACCCAAACCACGCCCTATTACCCACAGGGCAATGGGACAACTGAACGGTTTAACCGCACCCTCATGAACATGCTGGGGACGCTAGAACCTCACCTGAAGCCCCGGTGGCACGAATATGTGGATGCAATGACACATGCCTATAACTGCACCCGCCATGATTCGACAGGGTACACACCATACTACTTGATGTTTGGCAGGCATCCCCGGCTCGTCTGCGAGTATGTCCAGACCCTGCATGACTGCCTGTCACAGGCTTATGCACAGGCTAATCAGGCCTCTCGCCAGGCTAAGGGTCACCAGAAAAGATACTATGACCGACAAGCAAAGAGTCAAAGCTTCAGCCCGGGTGACAGAGTCCTTGTTAAAGTGTGTCATGTGGAGGGGCGAAGCAAACTAGGAGACAAGTGGGAGTCACGTCCATACATTGTGGTGAAGAAACAGCCAGACATGCCGGTGTATGTGGTGCGATCGGAAAATGGTGATATGGAGAGAGTGATCCACCGCAACTTACTCACACAGTGTATGTTTCTTCCCGTGGAGCAGGTGGGAGAGGAGACAAGGGAGGAAATGGAGCTTGACATGGAGGAGAGCTGGGAGATTGAGGACATAGAGGACAGTGGAGAGCAGGCTGGTGAAGTAATCAGACAGGAGGAAGAGTCGGACACGATCGAGGACGGGGAGGCTGATGGACTGGAAGGAGGTGTGGAGGGAGTTTCACCTGAAACAGCAAATGGAGCACTTGCCCCCACAGGACCAGAGGAAAGGGACACAGGGGCAGGACAAGAGAGTGAAGAATGGAGGCAAAATGAAATTGCCAGGGGCACCCACTCACCTCCCAGACCCAGTGAACCAAGGAGGAACTTGCCGAGGAGTTGGCATCCCCCAAAGAGACTGACTTATGGGTCAAGAGTTATTGAACCAGGGGAGGATCAGAAGAAGATAGAAAGGGGAAGCTGTGGCAGAGGGCAAAAGCAAGGACTGCAGGACACATGTAGGATGACACAGCCAGTGTACCCATACTAATAGGATACACACATAGACATTTTCGCATTACACTGCACATCTTCCCACACCGTTATTCTTTTATACATAGTGAGACTGTTCTGTTTGATGACTGGGATGCCATCACTTAAAGGAGGGGCGGATGTAAGTGACTGGAATAAGTCACAAGGTGTCGCTGTTGAGCTGCATATACATTGTAGATTTAAGCAATTTTGGCCATTTGTCCTGTGCAGGACACCGTAGTTCAGATTTCTCGTTCGCGCAGGCGCCATCTTGGTTCAGTGTTTACTGTGATTTGCAAAGGTAAGCACTGTCAGTGGTGTACTGCAATGGTTTTGTTTAAAAATAAGTGTTTCACTGTGTAAAATGGTGATTTGCTAAGCATATATTGTGTTTATTGAGAGGTTCATGTACTGTCTGATGAGAGTACGAGGAGTTTGTGTGCGTGTTTCATTTTGTAATATCTGCCGCGATTTCGGGCTACATTTCCGCTTGTTAGTAGAGCACTCATTTGGGCAAAGTAATGCAAGATGAAGCATTAGCTCTTCAGCTACAGTTTGCTGGTAGTCCTGCTATGTTAGTTTTGTGTCATACACGTTCCTGAGACCGAAGAATTTTGTAAGGATGCCTTGACTACATGATTATTTTTGTTTAATGTGGTTTTTTTTATATTTGTTGTTGGCTTTCACTATGTGTTGATAATCACGCAGTGTTTACTGTGATTTCCAAAGGCCCAGCAGCAGAGTTGGAGTGGTGTTTGCCCCAGCATCTAAATAAACGGCGCGGTCCGAGCCACAAATTGAACGCCTGTGTCCGACTGGTCTCTGTACTGTGCACCCCAATCCAACACAAACTTACACAACGCAGAGTCCAGGGTGTAGGGAGGCCCCTGCACTGGTTGGGTTACATATATATATATATATATATATATATATATATATATATATATATATATATATATTACAGCAGTGAGCTTGAACTCTGTGTCAAAGATTCAAGTTGCATTTATTTATATTTCCTATCACTTTAAATCTTCACTCAAAGACAAGTATCTTTGACAGTATATATACAGATTCATTTAATTTGTTGGCATTACTAAATTTGGTTCAATGCTTACATATATGTGTAAAAAGAAAATGTACGAGCTGTGAAAACTGTTTCTGATAGAATGAAGAGTAGACTGATATATTAAATATATCAGTCTATACCATGAAAATATATGCCGTCCAATAGTTGACCTTAATCTTACAAAGAATGTGATGATTTTATGGATAATTAAAGTCAGTCATATATCCACAAACACAACAAGCTGAAAGTCAGTGATGCTGCTCGGTTTGCAGTCCTGAATATCACGGCACAAGCAGGATTCACTGCACTGTTAATGTTAGCTATGTTATATTGCTGCCTCTGTTCGGTGGTGTCGAGCCAAACGGACTTTAACGTGTGTTTGAACGAGCTGACGGTTCACTCGTTAAGCTGAAAGAAAGATGCTTTAATCACAGGAGTCACACATGTGTCCACTGGACCATCTGGAACTCTTCTTGTTTAGCACTCGTAATAACACAAACACTAAATCCTCCTTCTCTTGTGCTGTTTTGTAGCAGTGTATACACCTGAGACTTCACCTGTCTGTCTGTCCTGCACTCTCTCTCTGTTTCTTTCTCTCTGATTGTGGAATAAAAGTATGAACATGTATTTATAAGTTACACTTGTGTTTGAATCCTGCAGCTTATCACACATTTGATTTCCATGTGTGACAACTGCAAGTGTCCAGAGTGAGGACAGACTGAGGGACCCACTGCTGCACATCATCTGTGAGGCTTTGCACCCCTGATGATCCACCAGGACAAACTCAGCAGTGTGTGAGGAAGAGGAGGAGGAAGAGCCAGCAGCAGCTGACAGATGGAGAGAATAGACAGACTGTTCCCTGTTTGTGAAGGACTGCTAGGAAAGTTTAACATAACTAATTATCTGTCCTGAATCAGTCTTATTAGGTAATGTTCAAATAATGTTATCATCCCAGTGTTTTCAGTGTGGGAGAAAGTACTCAGGGCCTTCAAGTTAAACACTATGAGAGGCAGCAACAAGTTTAATGTTCAGAAACCTAAAGTATGTATCAGCAGCAGAATGGAGCTAAAAATAAATGTTTGTTTCAGTTCTATGAAGCTTTGAGTATTTTGGATTAGTAGCACTGCTGTGTTTGTTGCATCATATTGTTGTAATTGTTTATATGCTTTATATATTCTGAGGTAAGTTGATCTATAGTGTTACATCATATTCTATAAGGATGTTATGTGTTTGTATACTTTCTGCCCAGTTTGACCCATTTAGCAGAAGTCAGCCTGTTTAAGGCTCTGATATCTATTCTGTATGACTTAAAGCAGTTATGACATGGTCTGATTTTCTCACCCAATAAAGGAATATTTAATATATCAGTCTACTCTTCATTCTATCAGAAACAGTTATCACAGCTCGTACATTTTCTTTTTACACATATATGTAAGCATTGAGCCAAATTTAGTAATGCCAACAAATTAACAGAACAATATTTGTCTCTATAATACATCTGTATATACACTGTCAGAGATACTTGTCTTTGAGTGAAGATTTAAGGTGATAGGAAATATAAATAACTGCAACTTGAATCTTTACTGAACCTCAGTATTTGACATGGAGTTCAAGTTCACTGCTGTAATAACTAATAATGATTAATATAATAATAACTATAATGTTGGCCATATTATATTTACATTACCAAAGTGAGATGACTTTAGTCTCATGAACAACATTAGTTAGTAAATAACAATTAGCTAATCTTAAAATGACTGTTCAGTACAGAAATGAAGCCCAACAATCATGTTTCACAGTCCTGTGGTCTCAGCCTCAGATACTCAACTAATCACACAAAGCTCATGTAAAAACAAACAAACAAATGAACAACATATGTTCTCCTTCATTTCTGTCAAACAATGCTGTATGAAACGTATCCAGCTGTTAGTATCATGGTTGCTAGGCAACCTGGGCAGCGCGATGGAGGCTAGACCGTCCCATTTCACAAGCCTCGCACTTCCGGCCTTAGCGGTCTTTGAGTACGCGGCCTTTGTGGATCATTAAGGCTGCAGACCCTGAATTTGGATACAGCCTAAAAGTCTCAAACACACAACAACAACATCACACTGACTCCACTCTGATATCACTGATCAATAATCAAAGAACACACAGATCAAACTGATTGATCAGCCATCTGAGAAGTCAGATCAATGGAGCTGCTTCTGTTCCTGATGTCCCTTGTTTGATCCTGGACCTGAACTCTCCCTGCAGAGGAGACACAAGACAGTCAGACACACACAAAAATGTTGGTTGTTGCTAACTTAGTGGGGATATCTAATTGAAATAATGTTTTCGCTAGCCACTTATCCTAACGATCAAACCCTGACCCAAACCCTAACTATAACCCAACTGTAACCCTGACGCTAAAACCGCATTTTGAGTCTGAAAAATGTCTTCAGACTCGTGGGGATTTCGGTCTGAAGGACCCACGAGGACAACTACAGTAAATTTAAAATTTTGTTTCCCACAAAGATACGAAAAACAGGTACAGTAAGACACACAGAAACTCGAATAAACACAGACATACAAACCTCTGACTGTGAGCTTCACTTTTTCACTTCTAATCACGCCATTCCTCGTGACGTCACATTTGTATTTTCCACTGTCTCTCTCTGTGGGGTGTTGCAGGGTCAGACTGAGGTCTCCAGTTTTCAGCAGGTCTTCATTCATCTTCGTTCGGTCTCTGTAATCCTGGTGCTGTTCTTCAGGCTGGTCAGAGCCGTTCTCGTACACGTGGACCATCATGAATCCAGGTTCAATGCGCTCCCACTCCACTCTACTATCTTCAGGCAGGTTTTCTGTTATTTTGCAGGGCAGTTGGACAGACTCCGCCCCCTCCTCCACCTCCACCTGACAGACTGAGAGGACATATATTTATATAAATGCATATTTAACACAGAGCTGACCTCCATCACATTGCTGGAACAAAAACTACTTAAACTACACATTTATTCTTCTCTTGAAAGTAAGACAAGTTTCCTGGCAGAATACGATCCCGTCTGGAGGCCGACACCATCCTTATCCACATGGGCACAAACCGGATTCCAAACAGTGCTTCTCTGTCCGCTGGCTGTGTCCCAGAATACTTAAAGACAGCCTGTGTGCAAGCACTCATCAAAGATCCAGCCTCCATCCTTCTGACTACAACAATTACAGAGCCAGCTCAAAGTTTCCTTTTAGAGCAGAACTTTTGGAGAACACTGTCTGTCTGAAGCTTCTTGAAGCGTTACGTCCATGCTAGAACTCCACTTTGACTCTGACTGTGGATCCTGCTGAAGCTTCTCCAAATAGTGGAGAAATGAAGACCTCCACAAGATCAGCAGACCCAGCTCAACAATGTCTGCAGGTGCTAACAGGTCAATCTTTGAGATGCTGAATGTTCCCAGTTTCCTGCTGTGAAACTAGAAGTGATGACTATTATTGTAACAGCACTACAGCTGGAACTGCTGACAGGGCTGGAGATGAACTGGATTCTGATTTCAGTCACAGTTTTGGCTTTCAGTCGTCATCAAAACACTTTGTTTCATTCATGTTGCTCTGAAGCTTTCCTTTCTTCTCATTGACGTGTTGTGAACCAATCACAGCCCTTTCCTTTACAGCGCTCTGCTTTCACCCCTAAGCCCAAATTCACTCTCAGTTGAGTTCAGCTGGAGCCAAGATGACACAGAGAGCCTTTGGTCCATGAGATCTATCTAGGAGACATCAGTAACATCAGGTTTGTGTGAGCCGTCCTGTAGAACGCTTACATACAGCTGCTTCTGTCTCTGATCTCTGAGTATCTCTCAGCTTCAGCTGGGACTCCACCCAGGTGTTGGTTGGTTGTTGGCACAGGTGTAGAGCTGCTGCAGTGACTCACAGCTGCTTTCATCCAGTTTAAATTCAATGGTGACTTTAAGCGTGTTTCATGTATGAAAGCCAATAAAGACAGAATGAGTGGTCAGAGGTGTCATAATGAGATTCATGGTCAGATTTACTAACAGTTCAAAAGCTGCTGTCTGAATTTACTAAAGAGCTGCAGGTCAGTCTGGGACTGAAACACGAGGAGCAAACTGGTGCCATGCTGCAGTCACAAACATGAGCTGATGGCTGATCTACCAGCAACGTCCTGCTTTATATACAAACATGCAGCCAATCATGACTCTGTCAGAGCAGCCAATCAGAGGAAAGCAGCAGATGAGGGAGTGTGAGGCAGAGAGTGATGGAGCAACCAGAATAATCCACAGTAAGCTCAGGTTTCACTGATGAGTTTCTCTGTGGAAACAGTTCAGATCAATGAGAGGAGGCTGAAGGAGGATCAATATGTTTGTGATATCAGGGAGAACTCTGCTGATAGAAGCTGCTGGGACTGTGTGAGGTCCTGAGGACTGAGACTCAGGTGGAGCTCAGGATTGATCAGAGGAGAGCTGCATGATTACAAAGTGAACTGTGAGGATCAGCTGACTGTACATGAACATGATTTAGCATCAGATCTGATCAGTTACACACTCTGATAACATCTCCCCCTCTCTGTGCAAATACAATGCACAATCAATAATCAAAGAACACACAGATCAAACTGATTGATCAGCCATCAGAGAAGTCAGATCATTGGAGCTGCTTCTGTTACTGATGTCCCTTGTTTGATCCTGGACCTGAACTCTCCCTGCAGAGGAGACACAAGACAGTCAGACACACACACAAATGTTGGGTGTTGCTAACTTAGTGGGGATATCTAATTGACATAATGCTTTCGCTAGCCACTTATCCTAACCATCAAACCCTGACCCAAACCCTAACTATAACCCAACTGTAACCCTGACGCTAAAACCGCATTTTGAGTCTGAAAAATGTCTTCAGATTCGTGGCGATTTTGGTCTGAAGGACTCACGAGGACAACCACAGTAAATTTAAAATTTTGTTTCCCACAAAGATGACTGTGACAGGAAGATGGCCCCTTTGCTCGGCTTGACGTCTACTACGTTGTATTGTATTTTATGCTTTTATATCAGCCCTGACGTTTAATATATGGAGCTATGCTGCTGTGATTTACGACCGTTCTTCCTTGCTCCACATCAAAGAGTCTATGGAACGTCTTTATGATGATTGGGACAGTTATAGAAAAACTTTCCCCCCACCATTTGTTCACTCTTCCACCTCACCGGATTACTTCTTGCTACCTGCGAAATGTGCCCTAAGCAATTCAAAGAAGAAATCGAGGAAACGAGGCTGTAGGGCCGGCATCCAGGTACACATCAGACGAGCCTACAGATCGGAGATTTCCCGACTCGTCTGGAGGCATCCCCGGTTTCTGCTGCCAGTTACCCTTCCGGATTTGGTTGGAAACACGTACTTGCAGCCACTACAGCGTGGATCCTGCCCATCTGATGCTCTGGATTTTGCCGATTATCTCCCCACCGCTGTGCCCTCACAGCCTGCATCGCCCAACCGGTGGTTGGTCCCGCCGGTTCCGTGGCGCTGCTGGAGACCTCGCGTGCGGACACGGTGTTTGCTGTCAGTTCCACTCCGACAAGCTGATGGGAAACCTGCGCTGCCAGCTTTTAATTGGATTGCGCTCTTGAACGCCCACTCCATCGCAAACAAATCCTTCTCTCTGAATGAGCTCTTCACAGGGAAAAACCTGGACTTTCTGTTTCTCACTGAAACATGGCAGAGGGATGGCGAGTTTATTCACCTAAACGAACTGCGTCCTGCAGACTGCTCTTACTTGGCCGCCCCCCGTTTAGGTCGCCGTGGTGGAGGTCTGGCTGTTGTCTTTAAGGACAGTTTCACCTGCAGAGGTATGCAAACTGAAAAGTATTCTTCTTTTGAGTCGCAAACATCTAAGGTGGGCTCTACGAACATCTTTTATTGTGTTTTATTGTTTTAGTCTATCGCCCTCCTGGCCCTGCTACTGAGTTCTTAAAGGATTTTATGGACTTCTTATCTTCTATTATCAAGCTGGAGAAACTTTTAATTCTTGGGGATTTTAACATTCATATTGATGATGCGTGTCTCCGGTCCAACCCATTTAAAAGGCCATACCTTGGACCTTGTTTTTTCCTTGGGCCTCAACATTGGCAATGTGATTGCTGAGGATGTACATTTGAGTGATCATAATTGTATCTTCGTTGAACTCAATTTTTGCTCTAAATAAACACCTGTGAAGTTAAAAACTCATAGACGCATAATAACTGAGACTACTGCTGAGAGGTTCTCCAAGGCTCAAAAAACCCAACCTGGACCCAACACTACTTCCAAATTTAAGACCTATCTCCAAACTCCCATTTATGTCAAAACTCCTTGAGAAGGCAGTAGCTGTCCACCTTACAGCATACTTGGAGAAATATAACATCCATGACCGTTTTCAATCTGGGTTGCGTAAATTGCATTCCACTGAGACAGCACTACTGAAAGTTACTAATGATATTATGATGTCAGCAGACTCCGGAGAATACACAGTCCTAGTCTTGTTAGACCTTACCTCAGCCTTTGATACAGTCAACCATACCATCCTGATAAACAGACTGAGAGACCTGGTTGGGATGTCTGGCTCTGTTCTAGACTGGTGTTCATCTTATATATCTGAAAGGGGTTTTAGTGTGTCTGCAAACCAGATCATGTGGGAATCTACAGAGTTGTTGTGTGGAGTTCCTCAGGGCTCTGTGCTGGGACCTATTCTGTTTTTAATATACATTCTTCCTTTAAGTCAGATAATACAGCAGTTTCCTGAAGTATCTTATCATCTTTTTGCTGACGATATTCAGCTATATTATTCCTTTAAGCCTGCCGAAGCTCATAAGCTCTCCAATCTGATTGACTGTTTAACCAACATTAAACAATGGTTGAACAATAATTGCTTACAGCTAAACCCGGCCAAAACAGAAACTTTGATTATTGCACCAGGCAGTGCAATACCCGATATTAAACGGCGACTGGGTGACTTAGGTTCCTCACAGAAACATAACCTTAGAAACCTGGGTGTTATTTTTGATGAAGCTTTTTCTTTGGAGGGATATTTAAATCAGATAGTAAGAACCTGCTTTTTTTCACTTGAGGAACATTTCTAAACTTAGATCCATCGTGTCAACAAGTGAACTTGAGATGATAATACATGCTTTTATCTCTACAAGACTTGACTACTGTAACAGCCTGTTTACTTGTCTAAACATGAAAGGGCTAGCCCGCCTACAGGTTGTTTAAAACTCTGCAGCGAAGCTACTGACCCGCTCGAACAAGGGTGCTCATATGACCCCTGTTTTAAGGTCGCTGCACTGGCTACCAATCAGATTCAGGTTCCATTTTAAAATTCTAGTTTTAACTTTTAGAGCATTACAGAGACAGCCCCACCCTCCCCCCCTTACATTGCTGATGTGATTCGTACACATACCTCCACTCGTAACCTGAGGTCATCAAACCAAAACCTTTTAGTGGTCCCCCACACTCGTTTTAAAACCCGAGGGTCCGATCTTTCCAAGCTGTTGCACCCAGACTGTGGAATGCACTTCCTCTATTTCTACGGGGTTTGGACTCAGTGGAGACCTTCAAAAAGCAGCTAAAGACATTTTTATTTCAAAAAGCTTTTAATTAGACCAGGGTTTTTATGGTGTACTTTATGACTGTATTATGTTTTTACCTTGTAAAGCACTTTGTGACATATGTCTGTGAAAGGTGCTATATAAATAAACTTTACTTACTTAAGATACAAAAAACAGGTACAGTAAGACACACAGAAACTCGAATAAACACACAGACATACACACCTTTGACTGTGAGGTGCACTTTTTTCCTTCTAATCACACCATTCCTCGTGACGTCACATCTGTATTCTCCACTGTCTCTCTCTGTGGGGTGTTGCAGGGTCAGACTGAGGTCTCCAGTTTTCAGCAGGTCTTCATTCATCTTCGTTCGGTCTCTGTAAACCTGGTCCTGACTGTGAGGCTGGTGAGAGCCGTTCTCGTACACGTGGACCATCATGAGTCCAGGTTCAATGCGCTCCCACTCCACTCTACTATCTTCAGGCAGGTTTTCTGTTGTTTTGCAGGGCAGTTGGACAGACTCCGCCCCCTCCTCCACCTCCACCTGACAGAGTGAGAGGACATATATTTATATAAATGCATATTTAACACAGAGCTGACCTCCATCACATTGCTGGAACAAAAACTGCTTAAACTACACATTTATTCTTCTCTTGAAAGTGAGACAAGTTTCCTGGCAGAATACGATCCCGTCTGGAGGCCGACACCATCCTTATCCACATGGGCACAACCCGGATTCCAAACAGTGCTTGTCTGTCCGCTGGCTGTGTCCCAGACTTGTTCACGTGCCCAGCAACAAGGTGTGGGTGGGGTGTTTGCCCGCTCTCGCCGCCTCCTCCTCTCTTGCCACTCCTACCCCGTCTGTCTCTCTCACTCTCCTCTCTCTCCCCAGGACAGCTGTTTTTGATTAGCCTCGTTTGCCACCTGAATCCAGTCAGCAATCACCTCTGAGGCTATTTAAGCTGGGGATGCGCTGTGAGCAAGGGTGGTTTTCCCCCTCTGTGGCGCTACGCATTTTTTTTGCTAGGTTTTGGGACAGACAGCCTCCTTGCGAGTAGTGAGTAGATGGGCTTTTGGGCCCTGGAAGTGTCTCCCTTATTTGTTTGGTAGTTTTTTCTTTTGTTGCTGCGAGTGTTTCCTTTGTTTCTTTGGCATTATTGGTAAAACGGCGTTGCCGGAACTTTAAGTTAACGTCATTTGTAATAAAACTATATTATTTGTAATAAAACTATATTATTATAGAACAACTCTGTCTGTTTTTGTTTTCATTCTGTTTCTGGACTAATTTGTTACTGGTCCCCTCACTCGCATGCCTAGACCCTTTCGGGGGGAACGTAACACTATTGATTTGATCCAAACTCAAATCATGCCAGAGGCTTTTATTTTGAAGTTAGGATCATGTTTAATGGTCTTCTTAGTCTGTTCATTTAAACGCACAGTTGCTCCGCCTGACATTTTTGGCTTTTAGATCAAAACATGAAAGAATTTATTTTATTTGAATGAAATGAAAATAAATTCAAACTAAAAGCTTTTAGAGAATAAACTCCTACATGACCTCTGACCTTTGACCTGTATCTACAGCACTGACCTCTGACTTTCAGCTCCACTTGTTTCTTCAGCAGGATGTTTCCCTCCCTGCTGTAGACGGTGCAGGTGTAGGTCCAGTTGTCTCCATCTGTGGGGTATTTCAGGGTCAGACTGAGGTCTCCAGTTTTCAGCAGGTCTTCATTCATCTTCGTTCGGTCTCTGTAAACCTGGTGCTGTTCTTCAGGCTGGTCAGAGCCGTTCTCATACACGTGGACCTTATCATATCCACTGTCCTTCCACTCCACTTTAGCGTCTTCAGGCAGGTGAAGTGTGGTGTTGAAGGGCAGCTGGACAGACTCCACCCCTGAATCCACCTCCACCTGGGGGACTGAGAGGACAACAAAGCACAACATGAGCTTGGATGGAGACATTTGTGTTGACTCTAACAGGCTGAATGCTGCTGCTTCACTGGGAGCTCACTGTTAGATAGAAAGTGGTCAGTGTGAAGAGGAGACGCAGCAGAAAGATGAAGACTGACAGGAAGAAAGCAGTGAACAGACTGTTGGAGCTGCTGTTAGTGGGACAGGACTTTATTCAGTCTCTGAGGACCAGATTTGACTTGATGAAGCAGAGAAACACAGTCTGAGTCAGGCACGTGCAGAGAGGTGGGGGGGCTGGAGGGGCTTGAGCACCCACCCCTTTCCTGATGGGTGCCCAAAGTGCCCTTTTGTTGAGGCAACATAAATAAAAAAATTTTTTAATGTGTGTGTGCGTGCGGAGTCCTGTCTGTGCCCCTCAACAATAATATATACTATTAATCACAGTTTTGCTAAATAAAAGGATCTGGCTTGCATCAGTCACATGATCACATTTAACCAATGATCGCCCTTGACGGCAGAACGCGCTGGTTACGAGCCGGGAACGAGTTCACAAAGAGCACGCGCATTTTTTTGCAGTCCGGAGCTGCAGGAGAAACACAAATTAACTCAGAGACACAGACTTACTATATTTCTTCCATACAGACTGATGTGACAAAACCAGTAAGTAGGTGTACAGCGTACACTGTAGTCTATAGCACCCAGGAGTATTAGCTTATTACGTACACGTTGGTAAGCTGTCTTGTGGCAACTGACGAACTGAAACAAATGAGCGTGCTGTGTGTGCAACAGCGCGACAAACATTACCTGTCCTTTTATTAACTGCACAAGTAGTGCTGGTCATAGCTGCTGGCTAACTGGGTAAGGCTGTCATGGGTCTGTAGCTCTGTCACCGTTTTAGGGAACATATTTGGTCAGAGGGCCCGGTGGCGCCAGTGTCCGGCAGCCTCGCCTCTGTCAGTGCGCCCCAGGGTTGCTGTGGCTACAACGTAGCTTGCCATCACCAGTGTGTGAATGGGTGAATGACTGGATATGTAAAGCGCTTTGGGGTCCTTAGGGACTAGAAAAGCGCTATATAAATACAGGCCATTTACCATTTACCATTTAGTTTTAAAGTAAGTTACAGGGCTTTTCCTGCCTTTCTGGGGGATTATATTTCACTAAAAACAATCTAATATGCATGTCCACATAATTATGCATTATTATAATATTTTAAAAAACACACGCTGTATTTTAAAGAACATACATTAAGAAGCAGATTATATTAGATTTATATTTTAAACAAGACAAAATTTGGATTTTACAGCAGTAAAATTATTGTATCTCTACAGTTTAAAAATGTAATAAGCTTTCCGCCTGCACAGAGTGGATAGTGAAACAAATGGAATCATCATATACACATTATTTCATATTTATTGCTTCCCCCTCCTCATTGCTTTATTATTGTAGCTCTAGTAATAAATAATAATGTAAGGATTCTGGATCAACACCATGATGGAAACATATGCCCACAGTATATACAGTATTCTGAAGAAGGTCTAAAATGTCACTGTGTGTGCATGTGTTTGTTTTATGTATATGGATTTTTTAAATTATTACTCATGATATAACATTGTCCAGACATGCCTGGTAAGGACATGAGGAGGAAACAGTAGGAGCTGTGTGAGGCTACTAAAGGCAGTGCTATAACATTTTTCTGTCATCATTTTATTATAGATTAAGTGCAAGAGTTGTTAGGTGTGGATAATTAGATTATAGTTTATTGCGATAGCAAGTTGTGCCTTGTTCTCAGATAGACAGCAAGTGGATGAAATGAGGGGATGGAAGGAAGAAGAGAAGCAAAGAGTGATTCACAGGCAGAGCCGAATTTATTTCTCACAGTTTTTTGTTGCCTTATGGTTCCAAGCGCTGTCACCAATCTTTGCATTTTGTTATTATCTTATGACACTTGTTTACTCAGCTACCATCTCTCCTTTGGACTTTTTAATGTCTACAGTCTCAGATCAACACAGCCCTGCCCTCCAGCACTACCAGCAGCAACTCCTCAACAGCAACATTGTACCCATCAGGTAAAACATAGGCTACGTTTGCATTGCCTTGTCGCCACATTACAACAGTGATGTAGTATGATGCGATCCCATATTAGATTCTTGGTGAATGTGTGTTGTTGTTATTCAGCCTGGTTCGATGTGCCCCTTTTTAACTTTGAGCACCCGCCCCTATAAAGGTTTCTGCACGGCCCTGGTCTGAGTGTTTCTGTCACACTCACTTCATCACACAGCTCAGTTTGACAACATTTGGAAGAATTTGATAGAAGCCTTCCTTTAGTAAAAGCACCATGAAAACACCATGAAAACACCTCACTACACACAAAACTGCAGTACTGGCAAATTGGACATAAAGTCTGAAAAGTCAAAGTACTTATTGTGCAGAAAAATGTTCCCATCAGTGTCTATGGATCAATATTACTGCTGCACATGTTTAAGGCTGAGCTCATTTCAAATCCTTTCTATTGTGTTGAATCTGCAGTAATGCATCATATTCTATAAAATCATATGTTTGTAGTGGCTGTCCTGTGAGGACCACGTATCTCTAAATAAACAGCTGTTAATGAGCTCACAAACACAGGCCTACAGCTGGATTTGAAAAAGTCCATTCAATAGAAAATCAACAATCACAGCTGGATTCAAAGGCTTGAGCTCTGTGTGACATGGTTACCTGTCAGTATCTACAGGGGGATTCAAATATGAAGGAAACATGAAGGTGGTGCATTAGAAAAACTGCTGCTTTCAAGTGCAGAGCAACAAACTATTTGAACTGATCCAACTTTATTAACACAGACAAAGATTTGTGGATCAGCTGCTGTAACATTTGTAATGAGCATTAATATTAATAAGTGTGAGTGAACAGAGCTGCTGAAACAGGAAAATCCAGCTGTTAGTCATAATGTTTGGGTTTGTAAAGCTCTTTATAACTGAGGACAGTGTGGAGGAGAGTCTGTGTGAGTCAGCTGCACCAGTGCTTCATGGTTTGGTGTTTTTAACATAAAGTCGTCCCTGTAGATGCTTTAAGTTTGAGTGTCCTTATTTTGCCCTCAGTTATTGGTTCTCACTGTCTCCAGATCAGGTTCAAACACAGAGGAGATCAGGGCTTTGCAGCTGCTCCTAAACTGTGGAACAAAACGCAACATTAGAGACCTTCAACACCCTCCATCCTCTTCCTCTTCTCCTTATCCCAGCTAACACAGAGAGACACTCACAGCACACAGAGAGGAGTGTCGGGGGAAAGGCCCCACTCAGGTGGTGGAAATGAACTCAGGAACTTGTTGCTGTGAGGCAATAATGATCAGCACCACCATACTGTTTGTTTCACTCATGGTTTCTCATTTTATGTTTTGGTTTTAATCTGTTGAATTATTTCAGGACTTTGACTCATTTAAATGTGCATCACTTTGGTCAGCAGCTGTTTCAGTAACACTTTATAACACGACCTGCAAATAAGGCACAAGTAGCCTGTAGTTACCTGTAAGTTTGTGTAACAAGTAGGTTTGTACAGAAAGAATAAAATAATTACACTGTAAGTACATTTAAGTACAGCGTCAGTCATTTTAAGTGCTGGGTTATTTCATGGGAAATTTCCAGAACAACAAACAATATTCCATCTTTGTACTTTCCGGGCCGCGGCTCATATTATGGAGCGACTCAGCCTCAGCCTAACATCCTGGTATTTTATAGCAAAGGACGCTAAGAAAGGAAATCCAGCCACACTGTAGCCGACTGTCTGCATTGTAATCAGGCTGCAATGTAGGGAAGTGTCTACAAAGAAGCTCCAGCTGAAAGGATTTACAGCAGGTTAGTGTGATGACAGATAGAGGTGTAAATGTACTGACATGTAAAGAGTGTGTTGAGAAGGTGGAAGAGTGACGTGTGAGCAGCAGGATGGCTTCATGACAAGAACAAGCACTTCAGATGTACAGAGAAGGTCAGGAGGAGCTGCACTGTTTCTGTGTGCATGCAAACAATGGTTGGTGCAGTACATGTATGAGGACAGAGAGACAGTGGGAAGGTTTGCAGTAGCAGGGAAAGATGGGAGTAGTAATATACCTGCACTTTTTTTGCCCCCACCACCCCCACCCTGCGCGTTCATGTGAGTGCATGTACACGTGCACCTGCTCTCATACCAGGTACTTTTGCTTGTTCACGTGAGTTCAGAGGTCATGTGAGTTCATAAGTGTTTAATTTGCGTTTAATTTAATGAAAGCATTATGTGTTTTAATTAAACTGTTTTTAAGGATTGCATAAGTCTCAGCGTTCTGTTATTTAGACATAGATAATTTAATTTAACTAGTTTAGGAGCATTTCACTTTCTTTTGCGCTCCGAAAGAGACAGAGCCTAGTAGTTTTTAAACAGAGTACCACAAATAACATTTATCCCTTTAGAAATAAACTTTTCTTGTGATACTTCTAAAAAACACATATTCTCACCTATCCACAATAGCCCTGTATCGACCCCCCAATGTTCCTTTAATGCAACTATCCCTATAGTTATCTACTAGTCACACAAACATACTGCAACAGTAAGACTCGATGATTAGACATAGGGGTTACAGGTGGGGCCCCAACAGTCAGCAAAACAAGTCATAAAAAACAATAAAGGTTGTTTCCTTAACAAGAGCATCCGAGCACACACACCCTATGTTCACATAGAAAGGTGCACACCCCTAACTATACCTCTATAGTTTCCACCTTTTTCTTTACAACTATGTCAGAGGCCAACTGAAACCAAGTCCACCTATATAAAAACACCCCATCAGACACAGTATTTTCCTCGTCACTTCACAACTGCCGCAAGGTATATTGTTTTAACTTTTTTGGACCCCAGACACAGTTTGAGGTAGTTAGCACCGTCACTGTGCACATCCTTTAATGTGGCCATTGTTAGGGTTCAGAAATTGAAGGAGGAATCCAAAATAATGACCACTGATCCGGCCGGGTGCAATTAGACGAAGATTTAATGAATACACGCAGCGTGGAGCCAATACTGTGCAGATTCAGTATTGAACTGTCTTACAATAGTCAGAACAAAGACTTTATAGGGGTAAAATAGTACAGCCCCCTTCTGTTGCCAGGCAGACTCAAGATCTCCTACGTCAATCCAAAACCACAACTGTTCAGTTAACTTTTGACACAGTTTAAAAAGAACATTGTCTTCGCGTCGAAGCCAGGTGTCTTCCTGTTGTCCCCGGACGCTCGCTTATCTGTCTGGAACATCAGGCACACGTTCTGCACAAACTTTCACATAGGCAGGCACAACTTTGCAGTTGCAAGCAAAACATGATTTAAACTTTCACCTATATGGGTCTATCTAATATGTGGGTGTATGTGTGTCTCGTCCTTAAATGCTCTCTCATCTCACCCGTTGCACTTCTGACCTTTCACCAGAACAGAGGCTCATCCTTACATGTAATACCCTAATTGGAACTATATATGTAATATGTTGAGTAAATGTTTTAATCAAGAGCCTCTACTAAAAGCCTTTAAAATTATAGATTCACCTCAACAGTTTAAAGTGGTTCTTGCTGGACCTGTAATAAAAGCTTAATTGGGTGCCAATATGTTTAAACATCTAAATGCAATATCAATATTAATCATTAATGGAATAGTAATAATGATCATAAAAATAGCCACAAAAATATCTTTCTCCTCCTGACACCATGTAGAAAGCATCGTTTGTTTGGAACACATCAGCAGAGAGGCAGAGAGGCATCGCTGTTCATAAGAGTTTAATTTAATCAAACCTCATTTTACGGATTCATCATTTTATTTAAATATCTGAATTTTCGGAATGGTGATCCAAGCGGGACACAGAGGCTGTGAGTTTTAACGCACCAGAATGCAAATATAAATAAAAGCCTGACTATCCTGAGAGCCTAGCTGCAGCGACACCTTTCTTTCAAACAGATACCTGCAGGTGCGTTGGAGCCGACTTTGCTACCCGCTGCCCGCACAGAGCGTTACTTATGCAAATAGAGAAAAACAACAATACAGCGTGTTTCTCTGCGCCAAGACATCCGCGGTCCTTTCACACGGTAAGCATGTCTGTTATACCCAGCGCATAAATGTCTGTATGTCAGCACTGATTATTCAAACCCTGTTTAAAATGTGACACATTTGTTGTCCAAAAACATTTCCTCTAAATTTGTATGTATGTTGATAAGTGCATGAAGTATACCTCAGCTTCTTTTTTTTTTTACTTACAAGAAATGAAATTCATACATTGGAATAAATGTATTCTTTTCAACACTTTAGAAATATGAAACTCTAAAGATTTTGAGTTCATGCACATTGTGAAATAAGAATATAAATCTTTGTGTCACAATGATTAAAAACATGTTGTTTATGGGGATAATGTGACAAATCTTTTGTGACCCTATTAATGATCTGTCACAGCCTTTTATGTTCCAAACACCAAAAAAGTCCAAGAAAAGGCCGTGGGTGGCAACGGGAGGCTTGTTTTAGAACGCACTTCTGACTTCATTGTTTAAAAATTATATGGCGTTTATTTCGTGGAAAACTATAAACAAAAATCAACCAAATAACTTCTTACAACTTAAAATTAAACGAAAGTTAACTTAATTTGTTTTCACAACTTCAAAAGTGGTCCAAAAAAATCATTTTTAAACCCTCCCGTCATCCCATCTGACATTTGGCAAACAAAAAACATCTTTACCACACCCCTCTAGGGTGCTCTTAATCCCTTGAGTAATAGGAGGGTCCATAAGCTAATAAACAATCACTTTCCAAAAACCAATCAATTTGCATAACAACACTAGGTCAGCATATTCTTCCAACTTTAAAGAAAAAACAAAAATTAATACAAATTGCGTTTTATAAACATTCAACAAAAATGGCCACAACATGATCAGTGGTAATTGAAGAGGAAGCTGAACCCTGGCTCTGGACATTTTCATGACAAGTGACAGTGCAGACATCTGCTAATGAGAGAACATGTTTTATCATCATAAACACTGTGACATGAAGCATTGTTAAAGTGTCACTTCAGTAATGTTGACTCGTGTTTTTTAATGGATGACTTAAAACACCAAACTCTAATTTCAGTGGTTTATTTTAAGTTTACAGAACATAACATCTGGTAGACGATGAGTTTTACTTCTCACTGTCCGTGTTATGTGTATCTATTTATCATGTATGCTACTTTGCTCTGTAAACTGTAAGTTTCATTGTGTTCATAAAATAAACCAGACTTTCACCGTCTGTATCTTTTACTGTTTTTCTGCTTTTGTTCACTCCAACTTTGACAAACCTACAGACATCCAGAGTTAACTCACTAACAATGTGGAGCAGTCTCAGTGTATTTAGCTGCTTTTTCCCTAAACACAACCAACTGAGAGAAACGCTTGTAGTCCTCACTTTGGTCATTTTGAACATTGAAGGAGATTTGTTCCATAGACACCTTATACTAGTGTTTCCTGCACTTACATCAAACACTACTATGTTCTATTTAAATCCAGATTCCTTTTATAGATTGCAGTGAAATTTGTTAAACCGTTGCTTAATGTGACAGAAGTACAAGTCACTCTTTTACTAACACATTGTAGATAAGTTTATTGCTGGACAACACAGCTAGCAGTCTCACTCACTCTTTAGGTTTTTGAAGTTTTGTGTGTAATGGTTTAGTCTATCACACCTAACCCTTTTCTTCCCAGTATCACAACAGTATGACTCCCAAAGTACGGCTCAGTAAACAAACAAGGACTCTGAAGTCAGAACAGAAAGATACAGTTGGAAGATGAATGATCATGTTTTTATGATGCATAGTAAAACTGGCCCCTCTTCTTCTTCTCTGTTGTTGTTGTTCTTGTGTGTGTGTGTGTGTGTCTTAGAAGTCAAATAATACATTAGTCATACTTACAAAAAACATTTGAATTTCATTTAGAACTGAGATTCTAAGTTGTAAGCAGAAATCACACGAAGGGAAGCTGCTGCAGCTCTCTCTGGGCTGTACATGACCTCACCATGGTAGTACAACTCTGGTTGTGAGATGCAATTAAACTTTTGCAGCCCTATCCTGAGATCCCTCTGGAAAATTTGTATGTAAAGTCTGATGTTTGTATTACCATGATAGTTTAATATGTTTACGTCACGGTACATTGTGGGTTAAATATTGCTAGGCGGCTAGGAGTGTTGCATTCACAGTCTACACTATGCTGTAGGAATTTCAATTTTTTATTTTTTTAATTAATTAATTTATTTATTTTTTGCATTTTCTCTGCGTTTCTGCCAGGACCACAGGCAGGGCCACTCACAGGTTGCTTCTGGGCCGCATGTGGCCCGCGAGCCGCTATTTGAATAGGCTTGATTTACACTCTGATATCTTTTATTTTCCATATAGTTTGTTAATCTGTCATTTATCATCGTCTCCATTATGTTACAGATGTTGGACGTTAAAGCCATCGATCTGTCATTTCCTGGTTTTCATGTTGGTAAAATCACTGCTTCCTTCCAGCTCTGTGGAAGTTTCCCACCCTCCCAAACTCTGTGATATGATTCTGATGATTTATCCTGATATAACAAACCTGATCTTTTCCTGGTGCTGATAGTTTGGATTTCCTGTGTGCCTGATTTCTTTCTGTCTTTGTAAACAGTATATTTCATAAATCATGTGAGTCTTCTACTCGCTGTAATAACTCCTGATTTTCTAGAACTGTGTTTTCTTCATTAATATTATCTGAACTATATCTGTTCTTTCACTGCTGTGACTTCAGCAGCCTCCACTGTCACTGCTCCACCCTCCCCTACAGCCGTGCTACAGACCACCACAGATCTTTATCACTCTTTGTTTGTGACCTTCCTCCTTTCTTCTTCATTGCCTGCGTTGCTGCTTCTAAAACAGCGTTACAAACAGAACAACTTCAATCATCAACACTCACATCAGTTTGTACATTTCCTGCTCACTAACAAATCTGAATGTCCTCCAGTGAGCAGCACTGAAACACCACTTCATCACCCATAGCTGGACTGCCCATGCCCGGTATGCCCGATGGTGATTTTTCGTTTTTATGGGCCGATGAGATATATATATATATATATTTTTTTTTTAACGGTATAAACAATGAAAGGTCAGATGCTGGTCGATGTGTAAAAATAACTCAGTTGTTTTGTGGTGGCTATGGCGGAGCTTCTACAGATTCAGTAATATTAGCAAGTGGTGGAGGCCAGCAGGTGGATGAGGGAAGGGAAGGCAGGAGGAGGAGAGACCCGAGGCGGGGCCGGTCCAAGTGTCAGGTGAACTGAACTGCAGGTAAGAAGTTATGACCTGCAGTCTATCTGGGTCAGATATAAACCAAGTTTAGGTGGAGTTTATTTTCGTTGTGCTGACTTTTTACAGTCAGTTACAATAACTCATACTGCGTGCTAGCTAGCATGACGGAGTTTCTATACAGCTGGGTGGGTGCTATGATGTTACTGATAGTGAACTTTATTTTATTCATAAGGTTAGTTAGTAGAGTTGCCAACCGTCCCCTAAAAAACGGAATCGTCCCGTGTTCAGAGAAAATATTACGGTTTCGCATTCAAGGTTAAAAGGAACACAGTTTGTCCTGTACTTCAGCTAGAATGGAAAAAGACACAAAGCTGGAGTTATTCTGTCTTTGCTGCACAGCTGTTTCTTCTTCTCTCATTCTCTCCCCTCCCTCTCCTGTTCTACTTCAATCATGAAAGTGATCAATGATCAGCTGATCGGCTTTTCTCTCTTGTTTGTTTATCGCCCACTTTGCGCCAGAAAGAGGAAACCAGCGGATGTTGCACTAAACAACAGCAGCACGTTTAAGCTTGATCAGCTGTTGTTAGAATTTAGTTAATATTAATTTCTAGTATCAGCTGATGTTTGCTGGAGCCACAGCTGTAAAGCTGCTGGTCATGATATCAGTTTGGTTATCTGGTGAGAGGGAAACATGAAGATGAAACCAGGAGATGTCCTTACTGAATCATCAGAGCTGAACAGGTGATGGAGAAACAGGTTTACCTTTTAGGTGACATGAATGAGTTGAAGGGAAGTTATGAACTGTTTCTGAGAGACAAATAACACCAGGATCCTTTTCTACGTAGCTGACAGCTGGTAACTGTGCAGGGGCGGGTCTAGCAAAGTTTTGTCAGGGGGCCAGGTAGGGCATTAACAGGGAAAGGGGGGGACAAGGAAATACTTTCCCTTATTATTCTCATTTAAAATGTTTCGCTTTTAAAGAAATAATTATCTGAGTCTTACAACAAACAATTGATAGATTGATACATATATACCATCAGAACGATTTTTTGTCCCAGTCCAGCCCTGTCATCACCCCCTGTATCACTCCTCCACACTCAGCTCTGTCTCATCATTACAGAAGTGAGGTCACTTCCTGCAGGAGTGTCTGTGACTTCCTGCCATCAACAATCGTCTGAAAGCAGCCTGAGATCAGCTGCTGACTCTGTCCCTGCTCCAATATCTACTCCTGTACAGCTTCTTTAACTTCATTCATTCTTCACTGACTGCTCTGCTCGCTGTGACCATTAAAATCGCCATGTAACAGGGTCATAAATCACATGTTGATGTGATGTCTTAAAGTGGGAGATGAAGAAATGATTCCAGGGCCCAAATCATTGAGACAAACATCAATCCACACTTCACTTTGTTTCATGTCTCTAAAGTGGGAATATTTCAGTGTGATGGACAAACGGCCTCCAACAAATAAAGCTGATTTTCTTTTCCTGTCTTTTCTCCAGCGGCCTCAGCTTCTTCCTCTTTCCCCTGTCTTCTTCTGCAGACGCTCCTCTGTAGCTTCAAGCTGTTTCTCTTTACAAGGAGAGCTACAAACCTTTGCATCCAGCCACAAACACCCCATGGGCTCCTCTGGATCGTCACACTCATCATTTTCACTTCACAATAAAAGCCTCATATTTATGGCTGCTCCACCCTGACATGTGACAACATCCAAATGACTGGATCAAAGTGTTTGAATGATCTCAGCAGCTTTAAAACTATTGATATTTATACATTTACATTGATTTGGACTAAACTAACAAAACTATTGACTTTAACCAACTCAAATCATGCCAGAGGCTTTTATTTTGAAGTTAGGATCATTTTTAACCTCCTAGGACCTGGCGTCCACATATGATATCTACTTACAAGGACATTATACTGCTACTGTTCTATCAAAATTTTAAACGAATATCCTCATATTTGGCTCTTATTTTTCTTAAAAACAAAAATAAGGTAAAAAAAAAAAATCTGGTAATTCTTTGTTTTTATATTCATCGGGCCCCAATATGCCCAAATATCAAAGAGAAATTAAAAATGCATGCCGTGGAAGAGTTCGGGTCTTAGGAAGTTAATGGTCTTCTTAGTCTGTTCATTTAAACACACAGTTGCTCCGCCTGACATTTTTGGCTTTTAGATCAAAACATCAAAGAATTTAATTTATTTAAATGAACTGAAAATAGATTCAAACTAAAAAACTTTTAGACTTTTAGAGAATAAACTCTTACATGACCTCTGACCTTTGACCTGTATCTACAGCACTGACCTCTGACTTTCAGCTCCACTTGTTTCTTCAGCAGGATGTTTCCCTCCCTGCTGTAGACGGTGCAGGTGTAGGTGCAGTTGTCTACATCTGTGGGGTGTTTCAGGGTCAGACTGAGGTCTCCAGTTTTCAGCAGGTCTTCATTCATCTTCGTTTGGTCTCTGTAAACCTGGTGCTGTTCTTCAGGCTGGTCAGAGCCGTTCTCATACACGTGGACCTTCCTGTCCTTTGTGTCCTTCCACTCCACTTTAGCGTCTTCAGGCAGGTGAAGTGTGGTGTTGAAGGGCAGCTGGACAGACTCCACCCCTGAATCCACCTCCACCTGGGGGACTGAGAGGACAACAAAGCACAACATGAGCTTGGATGGAGACATTTGTGTTGACTCTAACAGGCTGAATGCTGCTGCTTCACTGGGAGCTCACTGTTAGATAGAAAGTGGTCAGTGTGAAGAGGAGACGCAGCAGAAAGATGAAGACTGACAGGAAGAAAGCAGTGAACAGACTGTTGGAGCTGCTGTTAGTGGGACAGGACTTTATTCAGTCTCTGAGGACCAGATTTGACTTGATGAAAAATGAAATAAATGGATGGAGCCGACATCACTTTGGTTAAAAGGTACTATGAATGAACTTCACTACTGATGGGCAGGAATATGTTGGGTGCGACTTTACAACTCACAGCTCTGAGAGGATTAAAGAGTCGTTCTGATAAAATCTCTCGTCTCTTTGCAAATACATGAACACTTCTAAAAGCAACCAGTTGGTGATTGGACGTCTCAAAGCTGTGAGCGCAGTGCTGAAACTTTGGCTCTGTCCTGTAGCTCTTCACTCAGTCCTCACCCTGAGTGTTTAGAGCCCAGCCCCACATATTCCTGCTCCTCAGGAATTCTGGGATTTGGAGGAAACACAGCTAAACTGACCTGAAGCTAACACGGAGGTCAAGGGGGAGGAGCCACAATACAAGCTGCATCCAGCCAATGGGTGCACTGTTGACCTTTGACCTGAATCTACAGCACTGACCTTTGACTTTCAGCACCACTTCCTTCTTGATCAGGATCTTCTTCCTGTTGTTGTAGGCGGTGCAGGTGTAGGTGTCTGTGTCCCAGTCTGTGGGGTATTTCAGGGTCAGACTGAGGTCTCCAGTTTTCAGCAGGTTTCTCCTCAGCTCTGTTCGGCCTCTGTAACTCTGGTCCTGGTCTTCAGACCAGTCTGAGCCGTTCTGATACACGTGGACCGTCTTGGAGCTTTTGACCCACTCCACCTCCGTGTCTCTGGGCAGGTGAATTATAGTTTTGCAGGGCAGCTGGACAGATTTCACCTCTGAATCCACCTCCACCTGGGGGACTGAGAGGCAGAGGAGGAGGAAGAGTTTGTATAAGAGGAGCAGGATGAGGACTGTGATAGAGTTTTTACTTATTCATGAAATCACAATCTTATAGAAAATAAATGGAAAAATAAAAAGCCTGGGCATCCATTTATGCACAGCTGTCTGAAGCTCCACCACAGCATTTCATCAGGCAGAGATGTGGACCGTTGAAACCAAGGGCGTCGATTTGGCATGGACGGAAGGGACGTGTCCCCACCAATATCCAGTGATTATTGAATTGTCCCCACCAATAATTTGATCTCTTCGAGTGAAGAAAAACAAACCCGATAGAAAGAAATAAAACGATCTGTCAACGTCTCATTCACCCAGCGGTGCAGAAAGAGTTAAATTACGTTCTCTACTGGAGTCCTACGTCATGTGACAAATATGGCCAATGTGATTGGCTGTGCCTTTCAGGGAGCTCTGTTTAGTTTTAGCAGCGGCAAGCCTGCGCTGCGAGGACCTGCAAGGAGGAGAGGAGGATGGCAGCAAAAAGGAAGAACCTGGATATAAGAAAGTATTTTTCAAAGAAACCTGTAAGTCACTTAAAGTCAAGTTAACTCATAAAATGTGTCCGTCATAATAACGTTACAGGCTATGCTAGGCTTTGGCCCACATCAGTCTAAAATTGTATGTAACCATGAATAACGTGTTTTGGAAACTAACTGCACAACAGGCAGCACTATTAGTTATCGCAGTCTCTAATTTCTAATTTTGATTGAAACTGTCAGAGAAAACGGCAGCCTCGAGCAGCCAGGATATTAGTTTACAGAGGCTGTTAAAATTATACGTCTAATGTTAAAATGTTGGTGACACAATAATTTCATCCTAATGGTACTGACATATTCATAGGGTTTATATCATGAGGTAGTCATGATTTTGCAAATATTCCACCTTGTAGTGCAGTTTGCACAAATTGTTTTAAAAATGTACTCACCCTACAAACAATACTGATGAGTCAAGATCTGCATAAATTGACAGAAACACTGAAGCAGCTACACATTTTATTCTTATTGTCATGTATGTGCTATTTGTCAGGTGACAGAAGAACCAACACAAAGCTCAGAGAGTAATGCTGATGCAAGATCACAGGTGAAATTGGATGATGACTTGGTGGTTCATGACTGTATTTGAAGCACATGTGTGACTGCATGTATTTGGAATGTCTCACTGTTATTTATCAGGTGACAGAGGCAGCTCTGCCATGTTGTAGCTCAGAGGTGAAGAGGCGAGGTCGCAGGTGACTGACTGATGATTTGGTGCTATAGATTAACTAGTATTTATTATCATCACAATTGTTAGGCTGCTGATATAAATTGATTCATTAGTGCAGAGGTCCCCAACCCCCGGGCCTCAGACCGGTACCGGTCCGTGAGTCGTTTGGTACCGGGCCGCGAGAGTTGAGGCTCAGGTGTGAAATGTGTGGTTTTCAGGGTTTTTATCGGTTTTCAGCATTATTTTGTTATCGTTTTTATCGTCAACTGGGTTTTCCTGGGTCTTTTCACGTGTGTTATGAATAAATCTTCTTTTTTTCGGTACCGGTACTAGTTTTATTTTGTTGTATTTATCCGCGACACCTTAAAGGCCGGTCCGTGAAAATATTGTCGGGCATAAACCGGCCCGTGGCGCAAAAAAGGTTGGGGACCACTGCATTAGTGTATATTTGACAAAGAATCTGAATTGACATGTCTCACGTTTTATATGGCACGAATCAATGTGTTATTTTATCAGGTAGCAATATGTCCTAGTGCAGTCAGAGGGGAAGAGCCAGGGCCAAAGGTGAGGCACATCAAGCACATAATAATAATTTTGTGGTCATCTTAGATGAGTAGTTTTATGGACAAAAAACCACCAGGTCATTCAGTGTTCACTTAGTGCTAATGTATAAGAGATGTTGGTGTACTATAACTGAAGTAATGTTGACCTTAAAGTCCTTAAAGTCATATTCTTTTATTGTCATGACTGTATTTGAAGCTATTTTTATTTTTGTATGATGCCTGATTTATATGAAATATGGCTGAAGTAAACTAAAGTCTAAAATTCTTAGTCAGTCATTTGTTTAATAGTAATTTAACATTATATAATTCACATATAAAACTATGAATTGTAATTTTAAATGGTTTAAAAGCATGTAGAATAGCATATGTAGGCAAGTATATTGACTTCAGTGGTTGAATCATCTGTCCCCACCAATGCCAAAACCAAATCTACGCCCTTGGTTAACCTTCATTGTTTTGGTTTTTAACCAGTCTGTTGGACAGAATGGTTAAAATTATAATTGTGAGATACAACCACTGAAAAATCCACTTTAAGCCAAAGGACAGAGATCAGAGATGATGCTTTCTTTAAAAAAAAAACTTAAATAGCTAGCTAGACGATTTTCTCAGTATTATTTTAGGTCCGTTTAAAAATAAAATAAAAAATAATAAAAACAGGCCACTGTTTTTATTTGTTGCCATATAAATAAAACTGAATAGTTTTATATTCTTTTCATAGCTTTAATTGTGAAACCCTTCAGCCATTAAAATATAAAAAATTAAAGTCAAGATTTGAAAATGTAAAATAAATGGATACAACTTTGCAGTCAGTTTGACCTTCCGAACATTTCATTATCAATATGATTTATCCTTTTAATTCCTTATCGATTCTCATTGACTCCACTTTGAGAGTCACCACCATCTCCAAGCAGCTTATCAGAGACATTACATTCATGCAAATTAATTACATGCTGATTGGTCAAATGTTTGTTTTACAGCCCCACACACCAAAACACATCCCCCTCCTAATGAGGACACACATATGTTTCTCTTAGTATTAGGTATGCACACAAATCAGAGATGGAAACCAGCACAAGGAGACTTTAAAGCGGTTGTCATGGTGATTCTACTGTAGATACATGAGCAGGTAGAAACAGAGGCAGCAGCCTGACTGCTCATCAGTTTGTTACCTACTGAAGTTCAGCAGCGGCTCATTTTATCACGGTGCTGGTCTGGGGTCAGCGTTTACTCAGCTTCAACTCTGGGTTTTTGGCTAGCTTAGTGTTAGCATGCTGTCTGTCTGTGTTAACAGTGTGATGCAGTTGTTTCTGTCCTGTAGTCACCTCCACTTTAACATCGCGCTCTCGTCCTTTTGTGATATAAAAATAAAAGTAAAGTCAGCATCCACGCTGGAGACTGTGCCACTATTTTCCTAGTTCTGGTTCTTTTAGCTGTTTTTCCGCTTGTGTTATATTGTAGTTTCTGGTCTTTAGGTTCTGTTCCCATGCCTCCCCTGTGTTCCACGTTTGTCACTCCTGTCTCCATGTTCCTTTTCGGTCTCCTCTGTCTGTCTTGTTTCCATGTCTGTTTCTCCCTTGGCCCCAGTGTCAAGCCTGTGTGTTTTAGTCTGTGTCTCAGTGTGTTTCCTGTTTTCTCTCATCCTGGGTTCAGTGTGTTTAGTTTTCCTTCCCCTGCCTCGTTATGTTAAGCTCAATTCCACTGCTGTGAGTAAAGAGACCTTTCTAACTGTCATTCGTGGCCCTGCGTCGGTAGATAAAATGCCTGAGTGTTCTGAGGTTTCTACTCACAACTCTGAGTGTGTTTTTCCAATCTGTAAACCTGAGTCAACTAGCCACCGGCCTATGTCCTCTGTCTGTGCATTCACCCAAGAGAGGAAATGCTTTGATTTCTGTTTTTGAGCCTGGGAATAGGGGCAAATGCTTAGCTGGGAATAGTTAAAAAGTGTGTTTAGTTCCTGAGTTAGCAAGGACTGAAACTGTGCTTACTGCTCCAAAGTTTAACCGGAGTAATGAGTGGGTTTCTGTGCAGCTAAGCAATGATGTGGTGTCTTTTATGGCTGATGTTTTCAAGTCTGAGTGTGTTGTTGCATTTATCTGCTCCTGAGCTGGCCAATCCTGAGCCCACTCTTTGTGTTAATGACACCACCCATCTCAAGACTATTAGGTTTGCTGGTCAAAGAGACTCAGAGAGACTTCAGAGACTGTAAATTTTCCACATTAACCTGCAGGATTGTTTTGCTCCCCAGCCTGTGACACCTAAGACAGATACTCCATTTGGGGCTCAATTAAAGGCCCAGCTTCTCCCTTCACCTGAACCAGTTCCTCGAGGGGAGGGGGGGTCCCAAGGTGAGGGCAGCCAAGGCATCTCCGGCTACCTACCAAGCCACACCAAAGTTGGCTACCTCCCGGGCATGCAGATGCTGGTCACCTACCAAGCTACACCAACACCTGTCGCCTTACAAGCTACCTGAGAGTTGCCAACTCAGTCTTGTCAGTCATCGGCTCCCGAAGTGTCCCGCCTGCACCATTTTTGTCGCCGGCCTTCTGGTCGGCCTCCAGATCTGCTTCGTCTTCATCGCCGCCCTCCTGATCGACGCCCTAAACCGTTTCATCTCCACCACTGGCCACATTGTTGGCCTCCTAAACTGATAGTTCCTTGTTTTGGGCTCTTGAGAGTCCTCCTTACAGGCCCACTTCCACTTGCTCGGGTCAGGTTTAACTGTGTTTTTATTTTTGTTTTAAGTTGTTTTTTTGTGTGGAGGGGTGGTGGTTTCATGGTCCAACCTCTGCCTGCCAGAGGTGTTTGCTGTGGGAAATGACCACTACTTTGGAATGGTCACAGCTGCTGTGAGCAAGTGGCTGTGATTGGACTGGGATACTTGAAGGCAGGCGTATTTGATTTCACTCATACTGTGGTTCACTTACAGCCCGCACTGCAAACACTGCTGTGATTTTGTCACTCTGTGCAGGTATGTCATATGGTCAGACTGTAAAAGATGACTTAGTCGTGATTGTTGGGGTTTTCTGCTGTCTGTATTATTGTAGGGTCTTTGCATCACAATATGAAGCGACAACTATTGTTGTGATTTGGCGCCATACAAATAAAATTGAATTGTTTCCACTGACCTCTGAACTGGAGCTCCACCTGTTTCTTCAGCAGGATTTTTCTCTCCTTGTTGTAGACGGTGCAGGTGTATTTGCCTGCTTCTCCATCTGTGGGTCTCTCCAGGGTCAGACTGAGGTCTCCAGTTTTCAGCAGATCTTCATTCATCTTTGTTCGGTCTTTGTAAACCTGGTGCTGTTCTTCAGGCCGATAAGAGCCATTCTTATACACGTGGACCTTTTCAAAATTACTGTCCATCCACTCCACTTTAGCGTCTTCAGGGAGGAGACGTGTGGTTTTGCAGGCCAGCTGAACAGACTCCACCCCTGAATCCACCTCCACCTGGGGGACTGAGAGGACAACAAAGGACAACATGAGTTGTACAGACAGAAGCAGCAGCACTAAGAATATTTTCTTTGACTGAAATATTGAACAGAATTAACATTTCAACAAAAAGAGGAAGTAAAATAAAAATGTCAGACTGATACTGATGAATTAAAACTTTGATGTAATGGAAATGGTAAATGTAAAAGCCTGTGTATTATTTCACTGTTTCACTTGTTGTTGTGATAGATTTTATTTATCAGGTACAAACCACTCCTGTAGCTGTCGCATTGAAATGTAATTATTATGTGATTGCAATGTTCAAAATTGGTTGTTTAATCTGGTTTCATGTGTGTTATTTCCACCTACTGGTGGACTTGAGAGTTGTGCTTATGGTGCGCATTCTTTTGGCGGATGTTCAATTCAGTGCATATCCTGCCAGAGACTCAAGCCAGAAAGAGCAGGCTGGCCATGTATAAGACGAAAATATGGACACTGTGGACTGAAAGTCCTCGTGGATGTTTGGCAGAAAGGCGCACACGGTATGTTTGTGTATTTTACTTTGTGTACGTTTTATTTGTATTGTAATTTTATTTTGTTGATATAATATCTGTCTTCATTTCTTATTTTACTTTTCCTCTGGAAAAGGTGAAAAATTTTGCTTCATCCAATAAAGCCAAAAATCTGTGTTCTGTTAATTCATGGGAACCTTTTCTTTATGCTTTTATCAGTTAAAGTTTTGAATTATTGCGCCTGGCAGAGGCCCCGGTCCATGAAATACATCCGGCATTCCAAGAGAGACTGGGGATATTGAGTCTGGGGCCGAGGGGGATGACTTGTCTATCACTAGGGATAAGGGCACTGAGGCAGTTAAACAACTTCTTGGTCATCAGGTGGCGGCCTCGAGCTCGCATTGGAGCATTTCCAAACCGAGTGTGAAGCAGCAGGAATCAGAATCAGCACCTCCAAATATGAGCCCAGGGTCCTCAGCTCGAAAAAGGTGGAGTGCTCACTCCGGGACAATTACTTCGTAGTGAGGAATTTAGTCATCCATGGGGGCTCGGAGTAGGAACGCTGCTCCTCCACATCAAAAGGAGCCAGTTGAGGTGGTTCTGGAATGTGACAAGTATGCCCCCTGGGTGCCTCCTGAGTGAGATGTTCTGGGCATGTGCCACTGGGAGGAGGTCCCGAGGTAGACCCAGGATTACTTCTCATTACATTACTTCTCAGTGTCACTTAAGACAGTCTGTTGCTCCTTCAAGGAATGCACCTTCAAACTGTTTTGCTCTGTAAGGAAGCCATACATTGACTCAACTCAGATGGACTGCAGGACTGTGGAACTGTGTGCTGTGATCAGATGAGTCCATATTTCAGCTTGGTTTTTTGGGAAAAAAACAGCTCTCTGTACCAAAGATGAAAAGCTTCCAGTCTGTTATCTGTGAAAAGTGCAAAACCTGTTATGGTCTGGGGATGCATCAGTGTCCATGACATGGCTAAGCTGCATTCATATGAAAGAACCGCTGACTCTGACGCTGAGGATTGTAGACAGACACGAAATTCTTCCCTGGACAGATTATTACTCAATAGGATAATGAAAGATCCCGTTCCGCATGGGCTACAACATTATGACTCCACAGACATCCTGCTGTCAGTCCAGATCCATCTCCTATTGAAAATGTATGGCTCATAATGAAGAGGAGTTTTATATCAGTCTTGGAGGTTCTCAGTCATCCAGGTCATGGAAATCAAAGGAGCTTGGAAAGAAAGCAACCGGACTTCTTTCACCTCTCATCTAAGAAGCTTCTTCAGTTCTACGAAGGTGGAGAGACCCAGATATTTAAACCCAAGTGGGAGTTGTTCCTTAAGAGGGTGACCCACTATTGATCATGTGACTCATCACATGAGCCTAGGTATGAAAAAGGGTGTTGGTCATTATCAGCATAGGTATTGGGTCAAACCATTGTGAGACCTTGGCTCACCCTATCACAGGGGTGGGCAATTCCAGGCCCCGAGGGCCGGTGTCCCTGCAGGTTTTACATGTGTCCTTGAACCAACACAGCTGATTTAAATGGCTAAATTAGCTCCTCAACATGTCCTGATGTTCTCCAGAGGCCTGGTGATGAACTAATCATGTGATTCAGGTGTGTTGACCCAAGGTGAGATCTAAAACCTGCAGGGACACTGGCCCTCGGGGCCTGGAATTGCCCACCCCTGCCCTATCATGTGACCTATTGAGGTCAATAACTCACATGACAGGGTGAGGCAAGATCTCACAATGGTTTCTCACAATGACCAATAGTGGCTCAATGACACTGATAAGGTATACTCCGACTAGGGCTTCAAATCCAGGACTGCACCATTTGGTCTCAGAACTGAAGAAGCTTCTCAGATGAGAGTTGAAAGAAGTCCAGCCCCTTTTCTTTCCAAGCTCCTTGGATTTATATCAGCAAATAGTGGAGAGCATTTCCAACTGGAAAGACTACAACATCCTCAGATCAGAATGAGACAGGAGTGAGGAGAAATAAGGCTGAGCCGATTGTCGATCGTTTTTACAAGGGTGATTTATCTATTTATTTGCCCATGAGTAAAGTTTGCTAATAATGTTGGTTGAAGCTAACAGAAGCAGTCAACAGAAAAATAATAGCATTGTTTTAACTTCACCCTCTTCCAGCTACGAGCAAATGCAGCCTCCACAGAGTTCGCCCAAATGTAGCAGCAATTCATTTACTCAAACTCATAACAGAAAGAAAGAAAAGCAGTAGCCCATGTTCAGAAAAAACAAAAACATTTTATTTAAATAAAAAAAACCACAATGCTGGGAAACAAAGAGAAACTGGCTTATTTTTTCACTATAACCGTGTTTACAGGCCGTTCAGTGTTTATGTCTTACACACTCGACCAAACAACAAATAAGTTAAAAACCAAAATGTCTTTTCTAGCGACCATAAAAAAAAATCTCTGACATAAAGTTGAATGTTTTGTGCGATTTGGCACATTTCAAATAAATAAATATATAAATGAATAATCCAAAAAGTAGCTATATTAATACTGAAACACAAGAAAAGAAAGTAAAATATTCCCTTCAAAACTTATAAATTCTCTGACAGGAGAATTTATAAGCATGTTTACTTTATCAGGTTTTAGCAGTGTGCACAGGTGGTTAACAATATTACCAGCTGTGCTTGTGGCTGGTATACATAGATATTTCCGGGCCTTGTGTGACATCAGTGGGAAACATTTTTCATGCATTTTCCACCAAGCCATTGGTGGAAACTCAGCTTCTCCGTCTACGACCTCCTCGCTGAGGTAACAGTCCATTTCTATCTGTGCCTTCTCCTCCAGTGTGCAATTTGGCAATTAGTTCGTCAATGTTTGGACTTCTGTGTTTTAAATGCGCAAATCAGTCCGTGCATGATTACAGTGCTCCACCCATCAAAAAGTCTACGCATGTGCAAATATATCGCCTGTCGTTGGTTATTGGACTGATGATTGTGGGTTGGAAAAGTTTTTTATTTCGCCCAAACTTATGTTGCAGCCATCGAATCCTAAATGTAAAAATATTTACCAGTGTGGAGCATGATGTTTATCTGCTTAACTAAAGATTAGGTTAGATTATTGGGTTGTCATGTATTTAATATATATTCCCGATTATATATTGCTGATTATATTTGCTGATTATATTGCTTTATGTGTAGGCCTTTATAAACCAGAAGAACTAGGTCAAAGGGTGGTAGGTTGCCCTGGCAACAGACCTCAGAAAGGGGAAGTTATTGCAAGCTGCACAGGAAGTTTTAGTGCACAGGCATATTAATAAATCAGACACAGAAAAGAGGAAGGAGTTTGTTTGTAATGAAACTGTGTGTGACGTGTGTGACGTCTGAAGTACAAAAATAACACTATGAGACACATGTTGAGCTTGTAGAGTAGAGTTTCTGCAACTGGCTTTTGGGGCTGTGCAGGACTCTCTCTTCCGGAAGATGATTGAAATAAAAGAAATATAAAATGTTTTGACCACTATGAGTCGGGTTTTCTCTATCATGGGGATCAAAGAATCGGGTTTTAATATTTGGTGTTTCTGCCCGGTTCTCCTTGCAACAGAGAGAACAAATGTGGCCGAAGGTTGGATCTGATATGATGCGAACAGGAGACCGGTCTAAAAAGATTTAAAGGTAGGCACAAACCTGTTCAGAGAAAAAGCAAATTTGTGCATATTGGTTGAATTCTAAATTATCTGTTCGCTGAGTTGATGATCTTAACGATTAAATTGGCTCAGTAGTGGTAAAACTGAAGTCTTGAGAATAAAGTAAAGCTTTGAAGTAAGGATAATGAAACTTTGAAAACAACAGTACTGATTTAAAAGGTTACATGGTATTTCATGGTAAAAGAGAAAAGAGACCAATGTGTGTTTAGGATAACACAGGATCATAGGTTATTGGTCATTTTATGGTTTAATAAGTGTCATTTTCAAGTCCAGCGGTGGAAACGGCCCCCCTATTGGAGATGTCCAATAGGAGCTCCGACGTGAGAATATTCCTGGTTAAGCTACCAGCCAAGACTTGGGACCTTGGTTAAAAATAGCTAATTATCAGAGGATCATTTTGTGGGACACTTATTTTGTCAGTAGAAAGAGTAATTTCGGACGTGGAAGTCCGACAAAAGGACGCCTTGAGTTGGGCACTCAGGATTTCAGAGAATTGAGTCAGTTGTGATCTTGAGTTTCAATGGTAAATTGATTTTGAAGGAAAATCAATTTTCACTGTGTTGAAGTAATTCTGATGATATTACTGGATGCACTGTGATACAAGTGAAGAATCAGTTGTGTATGTGTGGATATACAATTGTGTTGATATTGATGGATCCGTTGCGGTCCATGTGAAGAAACAAGACTGGGTCTGTTGATATATTTTTCATGAATGTTACTGGATCCGCGGAGGTCCATTTGATGAAGTTCTTGGGCAGATAAATGACAGAAACAGTTTTTAGATTTTGTGGAGAATTTTGAAGCACTGAGGTTGAATTTTCTCCGTGCTTGGTGCGCTGTGAGGACTTATATCACAGTTATAAGTCCAAAGTTTTTTGCCCTGGAGGCCAAGAGTTGTGTGTAGAGAAGAGCATGACTTAGAAAAGGGCATTTATGGTCATATTTTGTCTAATTTGGGGAGAATTGTCCCATGTGTGTTTATTTCTCTTCTCTTTTAAGAGGACATACGCAGTTACTGGGTGCGGTCTACTTCCCCTTTCTGATTCTAAACAGCATGTTTGATGAAAATAGTCTATCACAAGCATGTTTTGGGTGATTCTAAGTGTGTGAATGTTGTGAGTACTGGATTTGAGTAATTCTGTGTGATTGCAACAAAATAATAAATAAGTAATAATAACATTACGTCAAGCAGGAAGTGAACCAGCAAGTCTGAATATAGCTTGTGAGCTTGTGAGAGACGTTGCAACATGAAAACAGAGGAATTAGAGACTGAATGTCTTAAGAAAAAGTAATAAAAATGATATTAATTAAATGCTTTAGTGTGTCAATACAGGTGGACTCTCCTCAACTTCAAAATATGAGTACAGCGGCAAAAGGATAGATTAACAGAATTGGGATGACAAATAGGCCAGTCTTTGGCTTAAAATTTTACAGCTTGACCTCTCATTCTGTCCCCATCCTGAGAAGAAGCTTAAAGGACAGTCAATCTCCTGATGAAGACAGAAGACAGACAGAACACCGTGGACTTGAAGAATTAACAGCAGGCAAAAGACAGTGCAACTGACCTATAACACTGAAGACTCCAGCAGCACCATGTAAGAAAGCACTTGATGCAACATGCACTGTGAATGACATGCTGAGAAGAACAGTGGGAGAAATAACTATGTGAAAGCACTGGACAGCACTGGACACTGAGTTTCATATTTGCCATGCTGGGACTAATCCTCGAAGAAAAGACTGAAAAGATCAACAGAGAAGAAGCAGAGAAGAAGAAACAGCTGAGTTGGGCCTGTGTTTGCTGGAGATTTGAAGGCCACACAGGACACTGTGAGAAGAGGGACAGGGACCAGTGAGAGGTGAACCTGGACGTGATACAGTGAAAGCATATGGGAAAAATTCGATTGAAAATTGAGACTGAACTCATGGAGGTTTAGGAATGTCCACATCACAACAAAGAGTTAAAAAAAAGGAAAAGAGAGAAAAAAATAAGTAAATGAACTAACAATTACATGAATGAATAGAAAACACACATACACAAATTGTTACATGTGAAATTATTTTTGGAAAGAATCAGAAGTGAGACAGTTTGAATCCACAGCTCAGTGCAAAGATGCATGAGTTAAACCTGATTATAAAAATATATATGCAATGAAGAAGCAGCTTACACTCAACATTAATATGAACACATAACATAAACCCAATGAAGACACGCTTACACTTATGAATGTGAATACATGACATAAATTGGTGTTTCTGGCCGGAGAGAGAGAAGTGGGTTGTTTAAGCAGTGATGATAATAATGAAAATGTCTGAGTTTTGTCACTTTTAGGTGCAAAGCAGACCTGGATCAATTTTCCACATGCAGCAGTCAGAAGAAAGTTATAGGTTTACATCACTGGAAACGTTTAGGCCAAGTTTCTGGTTGAATTGTTTACAGCATCATGTGTCACTGAACCTCACAAGCAAGCTCTCACTCCTGGCTGAAGACAAGGAATGCAGTTCCAAAGAGCAATAACATGGTAGTTAAAGAGACAGTGGAGAATGCAGGACAAAGTGCGTGGGAAGAAAAAGGATGGTTTCTCCAACTCGGCCTGAGCGATTGTGCCCTCTGTCAGCCAGGTTCTCACAGACAGTGAGGATGAGGCTGACGCGCAGTTACTTAACCAATCTGCAGATGAGAAAAAGAAATCTAAACTCAAAAAGCTCTGTGCCCCGAAATCAAACTTGCAGCGTAACATCTCACAGTCCATGTCCACACTGGGGACGCTGCCTGAGAAGAATTTATCTCTGAGTGGCAGCCGCTCATCTGGTCTCAGTGTCAACTCTCATGATGTTAAGAAGAAATTGAAATTGGGACAAACGAACCGGCAGCTCTGGGGTTCTATCATGGGGATCAAAGAATTGGGTTTTAATATTAAAACCTCACGTTTGCGCCGGGGCTGTGAACTGTCCTACCTTTAGGCACTCCACCCCCTTTTTATCTAAAACGGTGCATGGCCGTTCTTAGTAGGTGAGAACACGGAGGAATGCTGTTATTTAATGTGGGAAATCAAAATTTGGGTTAGCAAACCTGGGAAAAGAAAACTGACTGTTTAAGTGGGAAAATTGTGAAGGAGTCTGAAACATTGCAAAAGAAACATATACAAAATCACACACAAACAGAAAATGTATTAACCTTACAAATAGAAAAGAGGTCATGAAGATTAGACAGCATCTTGAGCATGTGAGTCTGATTATCATCTTGTCCAAGTTGCTTAGTGTGTAGTAGTTTTTAGAATACTGAATTAGAAGTGCTCTTGTACAGATTGATCAAAACAAGTGATTACTGTAGAAAGAAATAAAATACTTTAATAAGGTGGTAATGTTTAAACATGCATTTCTCTTGTCACGGCAACTTCTTGAGAGATGACTCAGTATGCAAATTAGTTGAATGACTGGGGACAGGAAAAGAAAAAAGAGGAACTTAGGTTTCCTGTTTAACTGTATGCGTTAAGCTTGCACTGTAAGAGACACTGTGACTGTGTGGCTTTTAACAAGATTTTCTGTGTATTGAGCAGGTGAAATTATTGTCAGGACCCTGAAGAACTTGTGGCAAAACTTTTCTGTGTTTAAGATTTTTGGGGTTGTTGTTGTAGTGATGGGTTGATTGTGTCGGTTAGGTTTGGGTTGTCTTCTTATTTTAATAGAGGGAGTTTTATTAAACATGGACATGTATTAGAGGGGCCCATTATTTTTGTAATAGTGCACTTAGAGAAAACCTGTCAGGTGATTTTGTTTTGTGCTTTGATGAGCTAATAAACCGCTCTCTTTTTCTGTCACGGCTGGGGCAGCAGTCGTGTTGAGTAATGAAAGGAGGACCCAAAATGCAGGCAGCCGACTGATGATACTAGTGATGTTTATTTACAGAGGTGGAGCGACGGAACAGGCAGTGAGGAATGACTGACAAAACCTAGACTGGGAAAACTAAATGACAAACCTAAGCATGAGACGGAGAGCGGAGAATGCAGAGAGACGTTACACTGAGAAACACAGACAAACTCAGACTAACGCAGATGAGCCGACAAAGAGCACAGACCGACACCCACTAAATATACACACACAAGGTAATCTGGTGATCACACACAGGAGGGAAGAACAGCTGATCCTAATACACATGATGACTGGAGGACACAAGCTGAACACAATGACACAGACCTTCAGAATAGAACAGGAAATCCAGAACACGAGCCTTCAAAGTAAAACAGGAAACACACAGACTGTTTAACAACACAAACACGGGGACATGAACAGAGCACCGAGGACAGACACAGGTAGGGCTGATAAAACACTAAACTTCAGGTTCAACCCTAAACTAATACAAAAGCAGAATAAACACAAGGCACAAAATGAACTTCAAGGAAGCACAAAACGCTGGGTCAAAATGACCCAGGATCATGACATTTTCTCATTTTTGTTCTAAGCAGGCCTGCATGATTGAATTAACAGCGCTGTAAAATTTCCGGGAGAACAAATATAAGGTGAGCTTTTCCAGATTACAACTGGCTGAGGAGAAGGCTACCTGTGGGGACCTGATCAGGTTGTAAGTCCTTGTCTAAAAGGATTGCAGTCAATCCAGTCCAAGAGCATAAAGAACTCTTTTCCTAAAAAACAAAAAAACAAAACAAAATAAAACAAATGAATGAGCTCATGTTGCTGACGGTGGAGAATCTGATTATTTGCGCGGGAGTCTCCACTATCTGCAATATCTGTTGTGAATGCGTGTGAGTGAATGTGTGTGAATGGACTGTGACTGGACGGACGATGTGGACTAAAGGTTGGACCGACTGGACACTGAGATAAAGACTGGACCAAGGATAGAATGAATAAATGTGGACAAACAATTTACCATGCCGGTAAGAGAAAGGGGATGCTTTGCTTTGCTTTGTTTTGCTTTTGGCCGGAGCAGGAGGAGGAGAGAGAACGGAGGGGAGACTGAAGGTTCACATAAGAGTGTGGAGCTGAAGACTTAATCTTTTGGCTGCTAATTTTGGGTCACTGATGTTTGCTTTAAAAAAGAAAAATGTCTGTTTTATTGACTGGGGTTAGATTATGGTATTACATTATATTGTTGGGAAAATGCCAAATGCTAAAGGGGAGAAAATTTTTGATATAATTCATGTTACCATTAACTGAAGAAACACAGGACTGATAACTGTTCTGTTTTAAGTTTTCTTTCTTATAACACAGATTGGATAATAAGGGGGGAAAACTGAGTATGAAATGTGAACCACAGGTTAACACACGGGTTTTGTTTCTAGGAAGTACCAAGGATGCAGGCTCTGGATGGAGCCAGGAGTTCGAAAAGATTTGACATGATGATTAAATTGATTTTATCCCTTAAACACAGGTTTACAGGCCCGGAGCAAATATACCTGAGAGGAGGATCGCTGAGATGTTTGGAGAAATAATATGACTAACCTTTTTTCTTTTGATTTCCTAAGCTCTAGTGAAGCATTTTCAGTTTGTGACACACAAGAGGTGTCAAAAGGGGGAATTTCAGGTTTAGTTTGAGATAAGGGGTTTTAGGATGATTTTATGACTTGTTGGGTGATTGATAATTTAGGTATGGTAAAACTTATGCATAAGTGATTGCTTATATGCTTAAGCTTAACTGATTGAAAATCTCTGACTTGGGTTGGATGTATTTTAGTAGAATAAGCGTTTATAATCATTTTTCATACACACATTGCAATTGTGCTCATAAAGAGTTGTTAAGCACTCACCCTTAAGAAGGTCATAAGTTTCGTTCAGTCACTGATGTTTGCTAAATGTAAAAATATTTACCAGTGTGGAGCATGATGTTTATCTGCTTAACTAAAGATTAGGTTAGATTATTGGGTCTTTAGCTAAGAATATAAAGTGTCATGAGGTAACTGTTGTTGTGATTTGGCGTCATATAAACAAAACTGAATTGAATGCTTGAGGAAAAGTTGCTGTGAGCATACAGTGGGGTTTTTTTTTTATAGCACACCAGCTAGAAAGTCCCTTTGTATAGGTGAACTCTAGTATAGTCTTAATCATTTTCAGTTATTTTTTTTAATAATAAATTTTTTTTGTTTGTTTTTTTACCTCTGTAGAGAAGTTTCCATGAACATACTCCAAGACCCACAATGGCAGCGACGGCCAGGACAGCCGGGATCACCCAGGCCCCAGCTGGGAAAGTGTACGGCTCTGTGAGAGACCAAGAACAAAACGAGGTTTACATAAACACAATTATTCTGATCCAAAAAGAGACAGTCTCTTTTTTTCTCTCAGGTTAAAGAATGAAGTCAGCAGTATGGATTTCTTCAGTCAGTCAGAAAACACCTCCACCCAAACTGAAAGAGCTGTGAAGACACCATCAGTCTGACTAACTCATGTAACAGGAAACTATCAAAGTCACCTCAAGACTAATAGATAATAGCAAAAAGCAGTCAAATCCTTATTAGTCACACTATAACATGTGTTATGTGTATGTACAATACATCTTAATTTGAGATCCTCCCGTATTCTCTGAAATGCTGCAAACATAAAACTACAGACTGATGAAATGTAAAAAAAAAAAAAAAAAAAAACCCAACAAAAAACAATTGTGTTTTAATAAAGTTTCAACTCTACTTTCACTTTTATGAAATGTCATCCTGTTTTAACAAACATTTTAACATCTTTTCAGCTGCTCCAATGACTGACTGACACTCTGAATGAGTCTGACCTTCAAATCATCCCAATCAGGCAGTTTCTGAGGATCATGTTCAGACAACCTGACCTTTGACCTGCAGCTGAACATCTGTCAGTCTGGGTTCTTCTCCCGTCACTCTGATGGTGCAGGTGTAGTTGCCGTTGTCAAAGGTGTGGGGTTTCCTCAGAGTGAGGCTGAAGTCTCCAGTCTGCAGAGTCTTCATGGATGTTCGGTCTCTGTAACACTGGTTTTGACCTGTCAGGTTGTCCTTTTTCTGCTGACGCTGGTGGATGGTTGGAGGATTGAGGTCGTAGCGGCTCCACACCACGGTGGTGTTTTCAGATGTACCATTAAACGGACAGGGCAGCAGGACTGACTCCGCCCCCTCGTACACCTCCACGATGAGAGCTTGTCGTGACACTGTGAGGACACAGAGACACAAACATGAATCAGATGTTTGTGTGACCTGTTGGTCACATGACCGCCTGAGATAACCTGCTGAAAAATATTTGATCAGTAAGAGAACCGTGAGGGAAAATGTGGAGAACTGAGAGAACTCTGGAACCTGCAGATACCCCGACACGACGCTCCGTCATGTGGAGGAGTTAACAGTCTTCTCTGCTCTTCTCAGAGTTCTTGTTTTTAATGTTTAACCACTGACCTGTATGTGCAGTGGGTTTTAGGGTGTGTTGCTGACCTTTGACCTGCAGATGTATTTCTCTGAGTGTCACGGGTTGCTCTGAGTATCCACACGCAGGACTCCGGAGTTGCGTTTTAACAGAGACGGTTTTATTTACAAGTTCTTCACCAAGTGTATTTACAGGCAGTGCGAGGATCGTGCTATTTACAAGACGTGAGAGGCAGGGTTCCAGGTCTCCAGGGAAAACAGGGGAATAACACATGCATTCACTACCACCTCCAACCAGCCACTCCTTCCACACTCCACACGGGGAAACACGGGGAAGGGTCTTGGGAATCCAGGAACACAGAAACACGCGTTAACTTCTGAAATGGCAGCACGGGAAACTTCGGCTTGACGTGTACTGACTAGAGTCTTCACAACAATCTAGCGTCAAACAGCTGACCTCCTCCCTCTTAAATATCAGCTGGTCTGATGTGGCCCAGGTGTTCCCAATCAAGGAAGGCGTGGACCGAGGGCGTGAACCAATCATGAGTTCCGCGCGGGCAAAACAGGAGAGAGAGGGAGAGAGATAGAAAAAGAGAGCCAGGAGCGGGGATCTTATGATCAGTGCCTTGCTGATCCCGCAGGTCGTGACACTGAGTGTCCTTTCATTTCCAAATGCAGTGACGGTGCAGGTGTAGGTGCCGCTGTCAGATAGGCGGGGATTCCTCAGAGTGAAGCTGAAGTCTCCGGTCCTCAGAGAGTCCATCTTCATGGATGTTCTTCTCCTGTAACGCTGGTTTTGGTCTCTCAGTTCATCTCCTGCCAGGTTACGCTGGTGGACGATTGGAGGACTGAGGTCGTGGCGGCTCCACACCCAGTGTTGGGAAGGTTACTTTTAAAATGTATTCCACTACAGATTACAGAATACATGCCTCAAAATGTATTTTGTAACATATTCCGTTACGTTACTCAATGAGAGTAACGTATTCTGAATACTTTGGATTACCTATTATATTATCAAGCTTTTTACAACTACGTGAATGTACTATTGCTGTGTGATTTATTACTATTACTGAAGGTCCGTAGTAAAGGGAGCTCTGGCTAATACATCGGGTTCCGTGTCGAGCTCGAAGCCGAAAACTAGCTTTACTTTCTTGTCTGGGTCAACTTTGCTTGTGAGAGACAGAGAGAGGCGTTGAAAGGCTCCTCCTTCTTTGCAAAGAAGAATGGGCAAGGATTTCAGGCTCCAGATGTGCAAAGCTGGTAGAGACATACCCTAAAAGACTGGCAGCTGTAATTGCAGCAAAAGGTGGTTCTACAGAGTATTGACTCAGGGGGGTGAATAATTACTCACACCCCACTTTTCAGTTATTTATTTGTAAAAAAATGTTTGGAATCATGCAGGGGCGACTTTAGCCCATTTTGGGGGTGCTTCAGCACCCCCAAAATGAATCAAAGCACCCCCAAAGATTTCTTACTGTTTTTTTGACAATATTTGCTGTTTGTGTGACACACTACTAAAAATATAAAAAGCATACAGTACTTGGTTGAGACGGAACATTTTAACAACAAAAGTATAGATAACCCCTCCCCCCTCCCAAAATGGTTTGTTCCAGCTCGCCCCCACTCTGGCTCTAGGGTCTTGCTGCCAGAGCGATGGTAGCTGAGACGCAGCGGAGCGGAGGTGGAGTGCGTGGATTAAAACAGGACATATTAGCAGCATTTAACCTTCAGTTACTCTTTATGTAGTTAGATAGGAGTCATGTTTCTTTTTAGCTGAAAAACCTTACACCAGGTAACCTGCAGTGTTGAAAACGTGTTTTCCAATGATGTTTGCTACCCTACAATCCGTCCTACTCTGTAGTAAATTCAGCGACATTTGACCGTCCTGTTGCTCCCATTGAAATGTATACAGCCTATTTAAAATCTAAAACTTAAAATTGTCCGTAGCCTGCTGTTGTTACCACTGTCCTGTTTGAAATGGATACTAACTAGCTAACTGACTGAATGCCCATTAACCTTATAACTCCTGTTGTGTGTGTGTGTGTGTGTGTGTGTGTGTGTGTGTGTGTGTGTGTGTGTGTGTAGAGAGAGAGACAGCCAGGTTCATAATGGATATAAGGAGATTTTTTCAAAAACAGGAGCCACATTCAGGTAAAAGTGTAAGAACAAATGATCCATCAATAAAGGATAATGTTGGATCAGTGTTTCAATATTTTATATCTTTTATTAGATGTTCATGTGGTTTGGTTATTTGCCTTTTGGTTGAAAGTACACTGAGAGAGGACTTTTCGTTAGTGATCTTAATAAAAAAAAATTTCATATTAATGTAATTTTTTCATCTAATTGAATACAATCTATTTGTGTATGATTGTCAGTCCAAAGAGGGAGAGAGGAAAGAGGGGAACGTGAGGAGAAAGTACAAGGTCAGGAAGAACCAGGTAAGAAAACAGACAGGGAACAGTGACAGGAAAAACAGAAACTGTTAAACTGACGAAGAGAAAAAACCTGATTTTACTCATACAGTCTGGAAGTTTTGTCCTCCCTGTATTAAAGCTGCTATACAGAAACTGCAAAACAAACTGGGTTGAAACATTTTTGACCCTCTTTAACAACATTCCAACATAACATTATCATTGATTGTGGAGATTAAAATTAATGATATATTTTTATGTGGTTCAGCCACAACTCTACTAAAACCTCAGCCAGTAATAGGTAGGCCAACATTTGGACTGTCCAGTTGTCTGTATGACTGCCGTATACAGACTTATGCGGCAGAGAAACACTTATCAGTGTTTCTCAAACTTTTTACAGTGCGCACCACCTGAGAAAAATGTCAAGCTCTCCCAAGTACCACTATGAAAGCATGAAACTCATAAATCTTACAACACAAGATTAGTATTATTAAATTAGTTAAATTAGTTTCTGCAGTAAAGATTTTTTCATACATTGTATACATTCTACCACAGGCAAAGTTGCCTCCATTCTTATAGTTTTTTATTAATATTTTGTAATAATTTATTCTGTTTTGGGAGTGTTTTTTATGTATCTGTATTATATTATACATACACATTCAGTTTATTTCTTACTCACTATGAGCATCATTTAAATAACCTTTATCAGATTTGATGGTTTTGTTACAGACTTCTCAAAAAAGTGTTTTGCTTTTCTTTCACAAATGTGAGGATTAAATTGTGTTAAAATGTACAAAACAGTGATGTCATGTTTTGTGACGAGGACCCAGGCACAGAGAGACTTGTTGAATTTAAGAATCTTATGATTTAATAAAGAAATTTGCAGACTTGCACAGAGATGGTAAAATTATGATGACTGATAGCGGAGATGAAGACAACAGACGATGAGGACAGGGAGGAACAGGGGTTTAAATGCACCAAGGAGACAGTCAGAGGGAACTCGGGACAACTGGAGACATTTAAGGATGCAGGGACTGACAGAGACGGGGAAGAAGTCTCATTGTGACGTGTAAAGTTTATCTTGCCTGGCTGGGCAGCTCTGGGTGCTCAGCACCCCCAAAGCTCTAATCCTAGAATCGCCCCTGGAATCATGTATGATTTTCATTCCACTTCTCACGTGTACACCACTTTGTATCGGTCTTTCACGTGGAATTCCAATAAAATTGATTTATGTTTGTGGCTATAATGTGACAAAATGTGGAAAACTTGAAGGGGGGCCAATACTTTTGCAAGCCACTGTATTTGGTAAAATGGCCTGTATTTGTATAGCACTTTACTTAGTCCCTAAGGACCCCAAAGCGCTTTACACATTCAGTCATCCACCCATTCACACACATTCACACACTGGTGATGGCAGCTACATTGTAGCCACAGCCACCCTGAGGTGCACTGACAGAGGCGAGGCTGCCAGACACTGGTGCCGCCGGGCCCTCTGACCACCACCATTTCGTAGGAGGCTTATAGAGCTAAGAATAGAGCTTACAGCTCAGAGCTTTAACCCTCGTGTTGTGTTCGGGTCAAATCTAACCGATTTACAACTTAAAACACTCATAAATATTGTGTTTTACATCCGATTGCCTCAAGGCCTCATGCCATCCTCCACACCATGCACTTGAACATATAACAGTGATTATCGCCTCTTTCATTGAATTTTGAGTGGTTTAATCAACTTTGTTACATCTGTGGTGTTTCCGGTCAAAACTGACGGCCATAGGAAATGAATGGGTAACCCACTGAATGGGTCGTTCAGTGGGTTGTTCAGTGAATGGGCTACTGAACAACCCACTGAACGACACTCACTGAATAGGCCACTGAATGACCAATTGAATGAACAAACACAGGTACACCTCTCTTTCCCATTCTTATGTGCCTATCCCCCACGGGAACCACACTTTCCAGACTAATCAGTGTATCATCTTCACACAGACCCCATATATATAGCTTGATGTTTGCCTTGCACTCCTTGTACTCTGAGCACAATGAGTAGGCGACTGACCAAGCGGTTATCCATCAAAGATGTTCTGGTCCAGCTTCTTGAGCATGATGAAGAGGGCACTGAAATGGAACCAGAGATAGAGGAGGATGTCTCGGAAGTGGAAGACAACACAGATTCTGATCCAGACTTTGAGACCAGTCAACACATGGAGAGGAGAGGCACCTGAGGAGACATTCCAATCCAAGAGTGGACAGTTGCTCTGGTCTTCATCCCCCCAAGACAGAGGAAGTAGAGTGAGAGCTGAAAACATCATAAAGATGACACCAGGGCCAACACGGTATGCGACATCTCGTGTGGATGACATCAAGTCCAGCTTCCAACCTGTGCCTAGTAGCCATAGATTCTGTAGATTTGTCCCCATGTTCTAATTAGATTATTTACCTGAATGTGTGGATATAACGGGTGTATTCAAAAGATCATTTATATTTCACCAAAGATTCATCCACTGGTGTTATTTTAAGTTGTCAGTCTTGTTTATGCACATGCCTATTTATATATATATCTATATCTATTAGTGCTGTCAGAGTTAATTTCGTTAAAATGACATTAACTCCATAACCGCAATAACGCACCAAATCTCCGTTAGCGAGTTAGTGCAGATAACCCCGTGCGCGGGGCTGCACGGTGTCAACGCATTAGCACGGTTAGCTCATAAAGGTTGTTGAAGTGTGCATGCAGACGCCCATCCATATGAAGTTGCTGTACTGAATTTGTTTTTATTTTGAACAGTTTTGAGAGAATAAACCTGCCTCAGCTGGCAAAGCGAGAGTCAACTGATGCAGGGAACACGGCAGAGTATCAGGGCAGACTGGCTACAGAACCATGACTAAAATTAATGATATATATTATAAATATTAATATATTATAATATTATAGTATATATCCCTGCCACAGAATGGCAACCTCTTCCCTATAACAGCTGAGATAGCTTCCAGTCCAACTGCGACCCTGAATTGTATTAGCAGAAGAGAATGAATAGATTTTATGTTTTTAGCAATTTATCAACATCAAGATTCTCTAATCAGGTCTAAGCAAACATGACACAGTAGTGGTTAGAACTGTTTCCTCATAGTAAGAAGGTCCTGGATTTGAATCTATTGGCCAGCTGGGACCTTTGTGTATAGAGTTTGTATTTTCCTCCTGTGCCTGCTGGGTTCTCACTGAGTATTTCAGCTACATTTGCCATCAAAGTAAGTATAAATAAATAATAATACAGCATTTTCAGTGCCATCCAACCAAGCTCAAAGAGATTGGAGTAGATTCCTCCTTTGTTTCCTGGATCACAAACGACAGAAAGGCCACAGTTTGTTTGGTAACTGTGTTTCTGGGACATTAATGAGCAGCACGGGGCTCCACAGGGGACGGTCTTGGATCCATTCCTTTTCACATTGTATACTTCAAATACAACTGTGAGTTCTCCCACATCCACGAATACTCGGAGGACACTGTCATTGTGGGGTATATAAGAAATGCACAAGAATCTGAATACAGTGATCTTGTGATGCCTTCAGTGACCGGAGTCACAAAAACTACCTCATATTAAACACCTGTAAGACAAAGAAAATGAAAGTAGATTTCCAAAGATCCAGGCCTCTTCTCCAGCCTGTGAAAGTTTGTGGGGTGCACATAGAGGTGGCAACAAATATAAATATCTACGTTTACACACTGATAACAAACTAGACGAACAGACGAACTAGACAAAAAGGGCCAGAGCCTCTTTTTGTTAATAAAACTAAGATCTTTGCAGTAAAATACTGAAGATGTTCAGTCTGTGGTAGAAAGTGTGCTTCTCAATGTTGCAGTCTGCTGGGGAGGCAGCATAAGGAACAAGGAGACAGGACAAACTAGTTAGGACAGTTCTCTCTGTAACTGGAGCCAGACTGGGCACACTGGGGGAGGTGGTGGAAAGATGCACACTGAAGATGTCAGAGGGCTCCTGAACATCTCTGATCCCCACTTTATGACATCTTTATGAGACAAGAAACCATCAGTACTGGAAGACTCCTCTATCTGTTGTAAAACTGAGAGATACAACAAATCATTCACACACCCAGGCGTTTCAACTTCCATATAAAAAGCAGATGAGCTGTTAATTTCACTCTGGGATCAATTTAGTTATTCTTATTCTAAAGCTGCTGTCTCTCAAACTGCTGTACAGTGCACCACATCTGGTGCTTTATAAAAGCTGTTACAGGCTCCACTGTTAGATTATATGTGATGATAATTGGGAATAAAGTATCTGAATTTCAGGAATGGGATAACTCCTTCCGGTTCTCATTTCCATCCCGTTTTCAATTCTTTAACTTCACTTCTATTTAGCACATGGGGATCTGGCAGGCCCAGGAGCCGCCGCCAGTCCCCTTCGAGGCCTTCCCCAAACCGCAGCTAAATTCATGTCCAAGCCATTCACCTTATCTATTAAAACACTGTCAAACCTAAAATGAGGACATGGGCCCAGTGAGTGAAATGTTGACATGAAAAAAGTGGAAACAGGAATTTTCCTTTTAACAGTATTCTGAGGTTATTTAAAGAGTGTCTCATGTTGGTCAATTCAGAAGGCCTTTACTTTGAAATCCAAAATAAGCGTGCCTTGATACTGACAGGGTACTACTAGAGAACTCGGGTGTGTCCGGTGGATCCAAGGTTAGTTAGTCTGTGGACAACAGCAGGTTTGGTTGTAATGGCGATACAAGACTTTAGAAATGTTCATCTTTAAATGTGGATGTTGTTAAATGTTTAATTTGTTATTATTTGTTAATATGGAGTAAATGTGTTAGTATTGGAACCACATTCACTGGCTTTTATTTTGAAGTCTGCTCTGTCAGATGACGTAATCATCATGGTGTGTTGTCCATGTTTAACTGGGCCTGAACAGTGCCCCGCCTGGGATGATCTGATATCCTCGTGTCGGTGTTGTTCCCACATCCACATAATAAATGTTGTTCCAGGTTCAACATGGCAAGTCACCAATCACATTGTTGTGACATCATACTTTTGCAAGCCAAGCCATTCATTCATTTATGAAATTACAATGTTGCAAGGACAATATATATAATGCTTACCGTTTATTAAAGAACAGTATCCTGAAATGCAAAGAATTCAAATTGCTGGATCGGCGGACAGCAGCGGTTTCTCGCAAGTTAAGTAGTTTTTTTTAAGGCGTTTTTTTCCGAAGGCAAAAGTATGACGTCACAACAATGTGATTGGTCCCTTGCAATGTTGAACCTGGAACAACATTTATTATGATGTGGGATCAACACCGACATAAGTGTTACTCCCCTCGAGTCTTAATAAAGCTCAACTTGTTCTTTGCATTTTAACTGACATTTATTTCGGACAGGAGGATTCTTCGACATGTCTTAACTAGAGATGGACCGATCCGATATTAGGTATCGGTATCGGTCCGATACTGACGTAAATTACTGGATCGGATATCGGAGAGAAATAAAAAATGTAATCCGATCCATTAAATATCAAAAAAGCACCTCACAAAACTTGCGACACGGCGTAACTCGCCTCATAACCGTAGCACGTCGGAGCAGTGTGCGTCACGTGATAGAGCGGCTGTGTGTATTTGTAGCCTTGCTACCAAACCAGCATTTCATCTCCGAGGAAGTTATCCCAGAGAGAAGTAAAGCAAGTGTGTAAGTTCATCTCTGAATGTTTGTAAAGCGTACCTACGTTAAGCTTAACAACCGATATATGGAGCGACTGCCTCTCCCTCCCTCACCTTCCTGCTGCTACTTCAATCATGAAACTGCTTAATGATCAGCTGATCGGCTTTTCTGTGGCGAGTCCGTCTCTCTTCTTTGTTTTTGGTCCACTTTGCACCAGAAAGAGGAAACCAGCGGCTGAACAACAGCAGCACGTTTAACCTTGATAAGCTGTTGTTAGAATTTATTGAATATTACTTTCTACACCAGGATCCTTTTCTATGTAGCTGACGGCTGGTAACTGTGCAGGGGCGGATCTAGCAAAGTGTAGCCAGGGGGGCCGATAGGGCATGAACAGGGAAAAGGGGGGCACAAAGACATACTTTTCTTTCTTATTCTCATTTAAAATATCTAGCTTTTAATAAATAATTATCTGAATCTTACACCCAAAGTTTTAATCTGATGTAAAATGTATAGAAGTCCATTACTGTATATAGTTCAATTCAATTCAATTCAATTTTATTTATATAGCGCCAAATCACAACAAAAGTCGCCTCAAGGCGCTTTATATTGTACAGTAGATGGCACAATAATAAATACAGAGAAAAACCCAACAATCATATGACCCCCTATGAGCAAGCACTTTGGCGACAGTGGGAAGGAAAAACTCCCTTTTAACAGGAAGAAACCTCCGGCAGAACCAGGCTCAAGGAGGGGCGGGGCCATCTGCTGCGACCGGTTGGGGTGAAAGAAGGAAAACAGGATGAAAGACATGCTGTGGAAGAGAGACAGAGATTAATAACAGATATGATTCGATGCAGAGAGGTCTATTAGCACATAGTGAGTGAGAAAGGTGACTGGAAGGGAAAAACTCAATGCATCATGGGAATCCCCGGCAGCCTACGTCTATTGCAGCATAACTAAGGGAGGATTCAGGGTCACCTGGTCCAGCCCTAACTATATGCTTTAGCAAAAAGGAAAGTTTTAAGCCTAATCTTGAAAGTAGAGATAGTGTCTGTCTCCCGAATCCAAACTGGAAGTTGGTTCCACAGAAGAGGGGCCTGAAAACTGAAGGCTCTGCCTCCCATTCTACTTTTAAATACTCTAGGAACAACAAGTAGGCCTGTAGTGTGAGAGCGAAGTGCTCTCTTGCACTGCAGGCCTACTTGTTGTTCCTAGAGTAACTGTTAAGTCTAATATACCTTAGTAAGCTATAGTACTTTTTCCTTTGGGAAGGCTGTGCAGTCTGCAATTCTGTTAAAGAAAGATGTTGAATCTATTTAATTATTCTTGAAAAATAATTTATTTCTGTGCATGTTTTTTTTCACCCTGCATCAAATTAAAGTTGATTACGTCGATTAAGCATCATGAGGTGGAGGGTGGGGGGTGGTTCCCTATTTTTTCTTTTGCTGGGAGTTTGCAACCCTATTAGTTAGGTTGCTTAATATTTCTGCTAAGTACTCTTTAAAATACCAGAATAGGGAGGATGGAGTAGGTTTAAGTTTATTAGATTGATCAGTGTTGCTGAACTATGAAATATTTTGGATGCAGTGTATTTTTTTACATACAAGTATAACAGAATAGCTTTAGTGTTATTGTTTATTTAAACTTGAGTATGAACTTATACACAATGCAGCAAGAAATTAAAAAAACAGTTTTATTGATTAAAAAACACTATATCGGATTAATATCGGTATCGGCAGATATCCAAATTTATGATATCGGTATCGGACATAAAAAAGTGGTATCGTGCCATCTCTAGTCTTAACATGTAATGATGTCCAACCACAGCCAATACAATCCCGTCAGAACTAAAAGAAATACAAACTTAAATGAATATTCTTAATAAAGCCCTTAAGCATTATATATGATGAAACATTCCACCAAAATGATCAATAAAGTACACATTACACCTCACACTGCAGTAATTGCACTTGAATATCACGCAACACTTGCGTATTTACATACAACGATAATAAACAAAGTAGAACATTTACCTCATGGCCTCACTCAAAGGGAATAAAACTTTCATCTTTACATCGTGGGGAGGTCCAAAAAAGGCACTCTTTCATTTATCTTTCTGTAGACCTGCAAACCTCGCAGCTTGTCTCTTAATTAGCTTCCTGAGTGCTACAGCCAAAAAAAAATGCCCTCCTAGCAACAACAGATGGAACTTTAGAAAAGGTTCCTATCTAATTGCACAATTAGCACAAATAACATATTTAAACATATAAATCTAATCAACGAAACATGAATTACTATTTATTTGTTATTTATAATTTCTTAATATTTCAACTTATTGTTTCAACCTTAACTATCTAATAAAATGAACTTAAATGCGAGAGTTGCCTATGACGGCAGCTACAACGAGGATATCAGACCGTGCCAGGCGGAGCCTCCTGAGTCTCTGTGAGAAAATGCAGTGGTGTTCGTGTGTGCTGGGCTCAGAGCTGCTGCATCAGCAGCATTCTCCGCACTCTGCGGCAAGCAGCAGGCACACCTTGCAAACGGAGGGCACAATTACTACACGCAAACGGGCAACAGAAACACGATCGGTCCCTAAAATGTGCTGGCATGATGTAATTGATAAAATAATTAATTAGAAAAAAGCGTGTATCCGTGTGATGAGGCTCAAACTGCGGGTTAAACAGAGAGGTTCTTACCGCTGATTAGGAGCAGAAGCAGCAGCATCTTCACTCTCCTTTAAAGTCCCGTGAAACTCCTGCTCCTCCTCCAGCTGTGACTCTGACAGCAGGTTAGTGTCCGTGTGAGTCAGACGCTCAGTGATGCTGATGGTCTGTGTCAGCTGTTAACGTTTGTGGAGCTCACAGAAACATGAAGCTTCAGCTGCTCTGGCCTCCTCTCTGCTTCTGTTATCTACGCTCACCTGCCACTTTATTAGGTACATCTGCTCAGCCTGTTGGTGCTGTGTCAGTGTTACTGATGGGGCTGTTTGTCACTGGGTCACATGGTCACTGAATCTGGCACCACACAATAATATATTCCAAATACATTTACATTAGGATTGAACCACATGACCTGCTCACATCTCCACTGAGTCTCCTGATATTATTGATCTAATTATCAGTAATTAGGCTGGCATTGATCTGTACATTCAGCTGAAGACAAATTAAAAAATTATCTACAAACTTAATAAGAAATCTAAGAGATGCAGTTTTCAGTTCTTGGGTGCTGTTTTATTTCATGTTCATTATTGTTCTCATACACATGAACCACAGTAATAACACTCACAGCAGTGACTGAAGAGCATCCAGATTCTGCAGCATCTGTGGGAGCCTGCAGAGATCTCACACTGTGAGTGAGGACATCCAGCCAGCATGGAGCTCATTTCAGAGAAGATACTTGTTAACACAAGTTGTAAAGTTTGTGTGCTGTCTTCTGACTGTTTGTTTGTAATTGTTCTCTACCATGACATCCTGTTTACTAAATGTTTCAGGATAAATCTGAATTCATCATCATCATCACACAGTTTAGATAAAGCAGAAAGTAGTTTGAGTCCATCTGATCTCGGACAATATTAGAAATTAAAGCATAAATAAACAGATCAAAAAAGAACAATTCATCAGTAATAATGTGATTTAATTGTTTTGGTTCTTTGTGACTTTACTGTCAGCACAAACTCAGTTTTCCTTCTTCATGAACTCTCCACTGCAGCAGGTTTCTTCCTGTAGTCTCACAAACAGACAGCAGGGTGGAGGTGATGTGAGGGTGGAGGCGTGCTGCTGAGTCCAGCTGCTCATAGATCAGCTCTGTGGAAAGACTTCTACACCCGAGTGCTTCTATCTGAGCCCTCAGCTCAGCCTGATGAAGATCCTTCTCATTGTGGAGATCTCTGACACCAGAGAACAAAAACTATCAAAGTAAAACAGAAAAAACAAATGACACCGCCTGACAGATGAGTCTGTGTTTGAATCCTGTGACAACAAGCTTAACGAGTTTAATTACAAGACAAAGTTCACAAAGCAAAGGTTTCCAGTCGGTGGTAGGAGGTAGTAGGAGGTGGAGTTGTTGGTGGAGGTACTGCTTTCAGTTCTACATGGTTAAAGTCTCCAGCCACAGTCACAACCCCCTCTGCTTTGACATTCAGCTGTTCATCATGCAGTACAGCTAACTTAGCTTTAGCCTGTGTGCTATACAAACAGCTTTGAGCAGACAGGCAGAAAACCCTGTAGCATGTTGACCACTCTGCATTTTACTGACAGATACTCCAAACCTGTGAGCAGTGTGTGCACATCAGCAGCTGTTCTGTATGTAGACACACAAACCTGCAGCTTTACAGGACGCACACCTGTTCACTCGAACACTGGAGCACCTCTGACTCCACAGCTGTGTGGGGAGTATTGTGATCCAGCCAGCTCTCTGTGATTATTGTTAGACACCTGTCTGTCCTGGAGACATGATTGTCAGCTGCATCATGTCCATTATGTTGATGAGTGACTTGATGAGTTTGTGAGACTCGGTTTGTGGTTTGTGTTTGCATGTAGCTTCACACCACTGCTAGTGGTATAAAGTTTGTGCTGTTTCCTGATATCCACACATGAATCCTTTCTGCACTGAATTAAGCTTTAAGTAACTGAACTGACCAAATACACACAAAGCTGAGGACACACACCACCATCTGTTTTGATTGACCTCACCTGGTTCTTACATATCATGAAGCATACTCAGCACACTCTTCATGTTTTATTCAGACTGGCTCCCTCTTGGATTTGGAGTGCTCTGTTACTTTGTGTTTGCACAGTTCTGCATACTGTCAGTCAGCTGTGACAGCAAGGAAACAAACAGCAGGCTGAAAGAAGCAGAATGACCCTTTAACAAATGCTAGGATGATGTGGTGTTCTGGACTCAGTGGATACTGAGAGTGGACTGTGGAGTCCTTGAAGGTCCTGGAGACCAAACTGAACCCTGAATTCAACCTAAAATTAACCTCTATGCCCACGATGGAGTAAGACGAGCAGGGGGAGGTACCAGCTGGACTGTTTCCCCCACAGGTGGACTCACAGGTGAGACACCTGCAGCTTTACTGACACCCAGTGGACACAGCAGGAAACTGCAGCAGCTCAGACAGTAATTCAAGTGTTTATTCAGGGCTGCTGTGGCTCATTAAAAACTCTGAAACTCAAATAAATGAAGGTCTTCAAATGTCTCATATTATTATTATGAGATTATTATCTTATTATTATTATTATTATTATTATCAATACTGTAAAACAAAAAGAAGTTTTTTCATTTTAAATTTATTGGTGAACACTTGAATGAATTTTATTAAACAGTGAAATAGTGACATGTTCTACATCCACATCAATCACAATCATAGAAACTCACATATCAAATAAATGTGCTTGTGTTGTGTCCATGATGATGTTAACAAACAAACTGTGACAGAGCCTCAGACGTGATGAAGAAGCTGAATCAGCAGAAAGAGCAGAGCAGGAAGCAGCATCATCCACACAGGTGTGTCTCAGGTGAGTCCTGCTCCCACACTAAACACATCCACATCATATTAGCATGTGCTAACATGTGCTTCTGCTTTATTTCAGTCTGATATGTTTCCAGTCAATATGTCTGCTGTGTGTCTCTCAGCACTTGCACTAAATCTTGCCGTGTGTCTGTGATACTGCGTGATGCTAACAGACTGTAACGTCAGTGAGTCTGTGAGTATCTCTGTCACCTACAGCTTCCCCTGTGGAGCTCATTTCAAATGCTCAGGTTTACACTCAGGAACAGGAAATGCTGCGTCTGCAGTTTGTCTCCTTCAAACTAAAGTGTCTCAGACACGTGCAGCACGTGAGCACAAAGATGTTTTTGGTCACGTGGTGGGCACGAGGAGCTCTCAGTGAGTTTGGAGCTGAAACATCTTTGACTCCCAGAGTTCAACTGTGAAAGTGAAACAAGCAAACATGGATATTTAGGAGCCTCAGACGGTGTGATGATGATCATGAACCCAGGAAAGAGACAAAGAGAGAAAAGAACAGATTGGAGATCAGAGCTGAACACACACTTTTTTAAAAGCATGCAAGAGCCGTGAGGACGAGCACAGATTCATTCATTCATATCTGCACTCTGTTTTTGAAAAATTAAGATTTAATCAACAGTTTCTCCAAAGCCTCCGGACTTTAGCTGAATATTAATAAATGTGAACTCTGAACTCAAAGATCCAAATGTGACTGTTGTAATATCTCGATAACAAAAGAGGTTCCATATTTAGTTATGAATCACTCACGATCAAAAAAAGAATGACTCTAAATTTGATCCCTATTTTAGAGAGAATTACAAACAAATTCAACCAGTGGCTGTTAAGACATCTTTCATTGAGAGGAAAAGTTTTGATGACTAAAGCAGAAGGAATTTCTCGTCATGCTGACACAACATTGGCTCTACGCCTGATAATAAACTCTTAAAGACATTGACAGATTGCTCTTCAACTTCATTGGAGAAACAGTTCTTATGAATCCGTCTAAAAATGATGGGCTTAATGTTTTAGATTTCTACACTTTAAACAGCACGTTTAAGACAAAGTGGCTAAAACAGCTGACCAGAAACTCTACCTCCATTTGGACTCTATACCTGTTCATATTCTATCTAAGTTCTTTTGATTGTTTGTAATTTTGATAAAATCCCCATTAAAATGTCTTCATTTCACCAACAGGCGTTCTCATCATGAACTCTCATCTACGAACACAATTTTGTCCTCATAAGTTATTTAATGATTTATTTTATTAGTTATTTATTTTACCCGGCAACTCCCTAATATGTATCTCGTATGCAGTGTTGGGTAAGTTACTTTAAATTAGTAACTTAGTTACATTACTAGTTACTTCTCTAAAAAAGTAACTCAGTTACTTCAAGTTACTCATTACTTTCAAAGTAACTAGTTACTAGGGAAAGTAACTTTGGTTTTACTCAGAATTCTCTTGTTAATGTGTTGCTTCCGTAACTGGATACCCAGCCACACTGCCAGTCTTCTAGCTTGCTTACTTGCCACAAGTGCACTGTGCCACCTACCAATAGAAAGGAAAAGATAATGTGCACATTTCCACGAGAGAAATCCCACGCCTGGACCGTCGTTGACCGCCGCCATGATTCTAGCCTGCTTTTTACATCCAACACAAAACTTTTGATTGTACTCAGAACTTGGAAATTCTGCCTTCCGAATAGGAAGATGTAGGTAACACCAGACTGCAGATGAGCTGCATACAGAGCTGGACTGGGACAAAAAAAATCGTCCCGGGCATTTTGACTAGAGACCGGCCCACCATTATAGGAAAAATCATAAAGCCTTTGAATGAAAATAAACACTGTTGTGACAGTGATGTACACTGTCTTGTTGGTATATATGTATCAATCTATCAATTGTTTGTTGTAAGACTCAGATAATTATTTCTTTAAAAGCGAGACATTTTAAATGAGAATAATAAGGAAAAGTATTTCCTTGTGCCCCCCTTTCCCTGTTAATGCCCTACCTGGCCCCCTGGCAACACTTTGCTAGACCCGCCCCTGCACAGTTACCAGCTGTCAGCTACTTAGAAAAGGATCCTGGTGTTATTTGTCTCTCAGAAACAGTTCATAACTTCCCTTCAACTCATTCATGTCACCTAAAAGGTAAACCTGTTTCTCCATCACCTGTTCAGCTCTGATGATTCAGTAAGGACATCTCCTGGTTTCATCTTCATGTTTCTGTTAGGAGGCCTGGGTCGTTGACCCAGGGTTTTTGAGTTTGTTATATTATTTATAATTTCTAGTCTTTGGTTTCTTTGAGTTCTGTCTTATGGTTTTTGTCTCTGTCGTCTCTAGTTGCTGTCTCCCCTGTCAGCTGTATCCCCTAGTCTAGTTCGCTTCTCTGTGTATCCTTAGTTGCTATATCCCCGTGTCCAGTCAGTCTGTGTCTGTAAGTTCAGTCTGTGTTGTGTTTCCTGTTTTACTTTGAAGGTCTCTGTCTTTTCTCAGTGTGTTCAGTTTACGCTTCTTTGTCTCGTTAGTCCTGATTTGCCCCAGCTGTGTTTCCCTTCTGTTGCCCATTCCCTGATTACTCCCTCTGCGTATTTAAGCCCTGTGTTTTCCTGTGCTCTCTGTCGCGTTCTACTGTTTACTTAGCTGTGTGTTCTGTTAGTCCTCTGGTTTAAGTTTATTTTGATTTTTTCCAGTCATGTTATGTTACCCCTTTTTGAGTTCAGTATTAAAGCTGTTTTGAGTTCACCTTTGGTCTCCGGAGTCTGCACCTTGGGTCCTATTCCTGTCTGCACACAGCCTGCACCTAACAGAAGAACGCGACCATACTATGGACCCAGCAGACTCCGTTTGGTATCGGCGACCCGCAGTTTCTGCCTTCCTCAAGGAGAACGTGAGGCAGGAGGCTAAGCATGCCCAGGAGCTCCAGTCACCCTTCTATGGGTCTCGTTTGGCTTTCGGAGGGCCCCGCAGCCTCCAAACTGCCATGGCCACGGCCGAGCTGGCGCCTATGTCTCGGGCGATCAGATTGAGCACGTGCTCATTCTCTCCAGTCGCTACACCTCCGCCTCCACCCCTGGATTACCAGTCCGACAAGAAGGTTAAGCGGCGGAGGAAGAGGGATTACGTGACGCCGGACGTTAGACTCACTCCGCTGCAATCCTTCGCTCTGTTTTTGGGTCTGCCACGTTCTGAGCTTCACAAACTCTCTGCTTCCTCGTCGCAGCCCGGTCTTTTGGAGGGTTCGCAGCCCAGTTTGCCACCTCCCACTTCCCGGAGAAAGCGACGTTCCCGCAGTCGCCACTCTGTCTCTGCTGAGCCACTCCCCGTGGTGAGTTATAATGACTGTTTTCATTCTGCTTCCTCTAAGCTGGAAAAAGACAATCATATGAACACTGCTAAAACTGAGACTGTTAAGACTATTACACATGGTGGTGGTAGGAAGCTAAAAAACATTTTAGAGGATTCTGTGTTTTCTGACCCTGCTCCTTCGCCCAGTTGTGTTCCTGCTCCCAGGGCGGCTCGGGCCCAGCATTCCCCTGCACCTGTTTCAGTGCTTCAGGTGAGGGAGGCTGAGGTCCAGCTGGTCCCTGCTCCGGTGCCTGTCGCGGCACCCGTACCTTCTCCTCGGGTGGGAGAGGCCGGTATCCGGCAGGTACCTGCACCTGTTTCTGACCTCGCTGGAGGCTCAGGTGAGCCCGTCCAGCGATTTTCTTCAGGTTCTGGAGGCTCAGGGAAACTAGCTCAGCTTACTGCTAATCCACCACCTAACCCACCATTACTACCATCGTTACAACAGTCAATAGAACTTAAACTTCTATCCATAGCTCGAACATTAGCTCACCTATCGGCTCAGTCACCTGCTCAGTTCTCACCTCAGTCGTTTACTCAGCCGTTTATTCCCGCTGGAGGGTCCGAGGGACCGCTCCAGCCTTTGTTCGTCTCCGCTGGAGGGTCTGAGGGGTCCGTCCAGCCTTCTGTTCCCGCTGGGGGTTCTGGAGAACCGCGCCAGCCTTTGTTTGCCTCCGCTGGAGGGTCCGAGCGGCCCGTCCAGCCTTCTGCCTCCGCTGGAGGGTCCGAGGGGCCCGTCCAGCCTTCTGTTCCCGCTGGAGGGTCCGAGGGGCCCGTCCAGCCTTCATCGCCACCACCTGCGGCTCCACGCCGTCGCCTGCAGTGCCACCACCTGCGGCTCCCACGCCGTCGCCTGCAGTGCCACCACCTGCGGCTCCCACGCCGTCGCCTGCAGTGCCACCACCTGCGGCTCCCACGCCGTCACCTGGTCCAGCTACGGCTACGGCTTCGTCCTCGCCTGGTCCAGCTACGGCTTCAGCTCCGCCTTCGCCCGGTCCGGCCTCCGAGTCTTCGCCCGGTCTGGCCTCGGCTACAGCTTCGCTTGGTCCTGCCTCGGCCACGCCGACGTCCAGACCACATCCTGCGCCTCTACAGCGCCAGCCTCCTTCCAGGCCTCTGATTACACGTCCTCGTCCTGTCCGGCCTGCTCGGCCTGCACGTCCTGTCCGGCCTGCTCGTCCTTTCTGGCCGCTTTCCAAGCCGATGATTGGGCGTCCTCGCCGTCGTGGACGGCCTCCTTCCGGGCTCCTTCCGGGCCGATGATTGGGCGTCCTCGCCGTCGTGGACGGCCTCCTGACCTGCTCCGTCGCCGCCGGTGCCTCCCGCCCAGCCGGCCTCCTGAACTTTGTGTGAATTGTTTTTCCTGGCCGCCTGTGAGTTTTGTTATGTTGCTTTCTGGGCTCCGTTGTTTGCGCTTTTTTTTGTTTCTGGCTCCTTGTTTGGTTTGTTTCGAGCCCTCCGTCCTGTTTCCCCCACCGCCCGCCCTGGTTGGGTTGTTTTTCGTTTTTGGTGATTCTGGTTTGGGCTGTCTGGGAGCCAGCCCTTAAGGGGGGGGTACTGTTAGGAGGCCTGGGTCGTTGACCCAGGGTTTTTGAGTTTGTTATATTATTTATAATTTCTAGTCTTTGGTTTCTTTGAGTTCTGTCTTATGGTTTTTGTCTCTGTCGTCTCTAGTTGCTGTCTCCCCTGTCAGCTGTATCCCCTAGTCTAGTTCGCTTCTCTGTGTATCCTTAGTTGCTATATCCCCGTGTCCAGTCAGTCTGTGTCTGTAAGTTCAGTCTGTGTTGTGTTTCCTGTTTTACTTTGAAGGTCTCTGTCTTTTCTCAGTGTGTTCAGTTTACGCTTCTTTGTCTCGTTAGTCCTGATTTGCCCCAGCTGTGTTTCCCTTCTGTTGCCCATTCCCTGATTACTCCCTCTGCGTATTTAAGCCCTGTGTTTTCCTGTGCTCTCTGTCGCGTTCTACCGTTTACTTAGCTGTGTGTTCTGTTAGTCCTCTGGTTTAAGTTTATTTTGATTTTTTTCCAGTCATGTTATGTTACCCCTTTTTGAGTTCAGTATTAAAGCTGTTTTGAGTTCACCTTTGGTCTCCGGAGTCTGCACCTTGGGTCCTATTCCTGTCTGCACACAGCCTGCACCTAACAGTTTCCCTCTCCCTTCAACTCATTCATGTCACCTAAAAGGTAAACCTGTTTCTCCATCACCTGTTCAGCTCTGATGATTCAGTAAGGACATCTCCTGGTTTCATCTTCATGTTTCCCTCTCACCACATATCCAAACCGATATCATGACCAGCAGCTTTACAGCTGTGGCTCCAGCAAACATCAGCTGATACTAGCAATTAATATTAAATAAATTCTAACAACAGCTGATCAAGCTTAAACGTGCTGCTGTTGTTTAACGCGACATCCGCTGGTTTCCTCTTTCTGGCGCAAAGTGAGCGATAAATAAACAAGAGAGAAAAGCCGATCAGCTGATCATTAATCAGTTTCGTGATTGAAGTAGAAACAGGAGAGGAGAGAATGAGAGAAGAAGAGGCAGCTGTGCAGCTTCAGCTTTGTCTTTTTCATTGTAGCTGAAGTCCGGGACAAACTGTGTTCCTTTTCACCTCAGTACGAAACGCGTAATATTTTCTCTGAAAACGAGACGATTCTGTTTTTTAGGGGACGGTTGGCAACTCTAATAATTAACCTATGAACAAAATAAAGTTCAACATCAGTAACATAGCACCCACCCAGCTGTATAGAAACTCCGTCATGCTAGCACGCAGTACAAAAATGTCAGCATACCGAAAATAAACTCCACCTAAACTTGGTTTATATCTGACTCCGATAGACTGCAGGTCATAACTTCTTACCTGAAGTTCAGTTCACCTGACACGCGGACCGGCGGCCGCTTCGGGTCTCTCCTCTTGCCTCCCCTTTCCTTCATCCACCTGCTGGCTTCCACCACTTGCTAATGTTATTGAATCTGTGGAAGCTCCGCGATATCCACCACACGAAGTAACGAGTAACGAGCCTATCTAAATCCCAGTAACGAGTAACGCGTTCCTGGTTTTGGCATAATAACTAGTTACCGTGCTCGTTACCACAATAATAACGTAGTTACTGTAACGCGTTACTTAATAACGCGTTAGTCCCAACACTGCTCGTATGTAATTATGAACAAAGTTGAAGAAATTTCTCTCAAACTCAGAATTTAAGACACTTGCAGCTTTACTGCCACCAGTGGACACAGCAAGAAACTGCAGCAGCTCAGACAGTAATTCAAGTGTTTATTCAGAGCTGCTGTGGCTCATTAAAAACTCTGAAGATCTTCAAACGTCTCATTTTAACCCAAAACTCATTAAACGGAAGTTTTTTCAGACTGGAAGGGAAAATTAAGCAAAGAAGATTTTTTTCAATCAGCTTTAAAGTTTCACTCGCTCAGCATCTCTCCTCTTATCACCGCTGATCAGACACATTTATTTATTTGAAGATGCAGTTAGCGGCTGACACGCTGATGATGCTCAGTAGATCTGATCTTTGTATCTGGATTTATTTGACAGGGACAGTGTTCATGTTCATGGACATCAGGATAAAAACAGATGGAAACCTGCCAGATTTGAGTCAAAGGAGCTTGCAAAGAAAAGCGTCTGGACTTCTTTAAGTTGCTTGAAGACGTTTCACCTCTCATCCGAGAAGCTTCTTCAGTTCTAAGGGTCAAATGGCCGAGATTCCCAGATTTAAACCCAGTGGGAGTTTCCCCCCCAAAGAGGGACAAAAGGACCCCCTGGTGATCCTCTAATCACATGAGCCAAGGTGTGAAAGCGGGTGTGGTACCTAATCAGCCAGGGTTTCAGGTGAGCTCATTGTGAAACCTGGCCCCACCCTATCATGCGAATTCCTGAGGTCAGATGGCCCAGGATGTGAGTGGGCGTTAAGGCGTCTGGGAAGGATCTCAAAACTGGATTATAGATGACAGACAGTTGGTGTCGTAAACCACCGCCTCTGTTCAAAGATGGTCACTCACAGTGGACATAGATGGCCTCTTTCACTCCTCTTTCAAACCATCTGTCCTCTCTGTCCAAAATGTGAACATTGGCATCCTCGAAAGAGTGACCTTTGACCTTTAGATGCAGATGGACCGCCGAGTCTTGTCCTGTGGAGGTGGCTCTTCTATGTTGTGCCATGCGTTTGTGAAGTGGCTGTTTGGTCTCTCCAATGTAGAGGTCTGGGCATTCCTCACTGCACTGTACAGCATACACCACGTTGTTAAGTTTGTGTTTAGGAGTTTTGTCTTTCGGGTGAACCAGTTTTTGTCTGAGTGTGTTGCTGGGTCTGAAGTACACTGGGATGTCGTGCTTGGAGAAGACTCTCCTGAGTTTTTCTGTTTAAATCTGGGACTCTCCACCATTTGACCTTAGAACTGAAGAAGCTTCTCGGATGAGAGGTGAAATGTCTTCAAGCAACTTAAAGTCCAGACGCCCCTCTGGTCATGTAATCATGTGGTTTGTAGGAACGCTCCTCTTCCTCAGAGGATCCACCTGTGCTTCCTCTCCTCTCTCCTCCACCTGTTACAGTGAGGGAACGTCCTCCATGATGGAGGAGCTGCTGGAAAGTGCTGAGAGTTTCCTCCAGAGTGAGACCTCTGTCACAGTTCAGAGGATCTACGGCAGCAGAGACCTTCATGGACACTAAAAGTCTCAAACACACAACAACAACATCACACTGACTCCACTCTGACATCACTGATCAATAATCAAAGAACACACAGATCAAACTGATTCATCAGCCATCAGAGGAGTCGGATCAATGGAGCTGCTTCTGTTCCTGATGTCCCCTGTTTGATCCTGGACCTGAACTCTCCCTGCAGAGGAGACACAAGACAGTCAGACACACACACACACACACACACACACACACACACACACACACACACACACACACACACACACACACACCTACACACACACACACACAAAAGCACAAACCTTTAACTTTGAACTGCACTGTTTTGAATCTTATCCAGATGTTCTTGCTCTGAACTCCACAAATGTATTTCCCACTGTCTCTCTCTGTGGGGTGTTTCAGGATCAGACTGAGGTCTCCAGATTTCAGCGGGTCTTCATTCATCTTCGTTCGGTCTTTGTAAACCTGGTGCTGTTCTTCAGGGTGGTCAGAGCCGTTCTTATACACATGGACATCTATCACTGGTTCAGGGTCATAGCGTACCCACTCTACTGCAGCATCTTCAGGCAGGTTTTGTGTGGTTCTGAAGGGCAGCTGGACAGACTCCGCCCCCTCCTCCACCTCCACCTGACAGACTGAGAGGACAACAAACACAACATGAGCTGTACAAAGTGTGATTGGTGTTGACAGAGCAGCATCATGTGACTCTTGTTCTGCACTAAATGAAGCGATGGAGTGGCGCCTCCTTCAGGCAGAGAAACAGCTCATGGAGAGAAATAATTATTAGAGCAAAAACAAGAGTGGAGCTGCAAATAGTGCTGGTCAGATTTTGTGAACATCCCATAGCTGTGAGTTGTGATATTAAGGGGATGTTTCATCAAATGGTAAATGGCCTGTATTTGTATAGCGCTTTACACATCCAGTCATCCACACATTCACACACACATTCACACACTGGTGATGGGAAGCTACACTGTAGCCACAGCTGCCCTGGTGCGCACTGACAGAGGCGAGGCTGCCGGACACTGGCGCCACCGGGTCTCTGACCACCATCAGTAGGCAACGGGTAAAGTGTCTTGCCCAAGGACACAATGACCGAGACTGTCCAAGCCGGGGCTCAAACCGGCAACCTTCTGATTACAAGGCAAACTCCCCTTCAAGTACTTCTTAACCCCTGAAGACCGGCTATAAATGGATCACTGCGAAGATGCAGAGTTCCTATTGGAGTGGCAATTCGCAAGCACCAGCGAACCTGTCCTGAGCGCCAGGGTTTCAGGGCTCAACCCTCAATTCCCAAGATGTTTGACCTTCCTGCTGTTAGGCTTCGGCTATATTATTCAGCCTTACTCAACTGGTATTGACTGTTTTGGGGACATATTTGGGAAGACAGGAAGACAGCACGAGAAATGCTGGGGATCATTTTCAAGTGTTTGACAATGTACACCTAGAAATCCTAAGTAGCCTAGATGTAGATGTGTTCGCTATGGTCCTGAGGTTAGGGTTAGGGGTCAGGGAGTACTTCTTACAGTTCTGGTGGAGGTGGACTCAACACTTAACTCAGACCTCTACATTTCAACTGATGTAGCTGATGTGTACCCTGTGACTCCTAATATTGTCCTTTGGGGAGGCCCAATGGATCACCAACCCAGGTGGTCTACCTAGAGATAGAGATACAGTCGAAAATGTTGGAGACACTAACAGAGTGTTGCTGATCTGTTGCTGCTGTTCTGGGACAGATTCATCAGATAATACCTTCCTGGATTAAGGGCATGGCAGAAATGTCACTCAATTCCTAAACGTCCAGGAAAGAGCTGTTATCATTGCAGATCCACAGCTGCCCCAAGCCTTATAGCCGATAGGTCATGTGATCAAGATTGATTGTAGTGATGACGGATTGGTCAGATCTGCTGATGTAAATGTTATTGGCCATGTTTACACCAGACCAGTTGCTTCAGTTGGTGGTTTTACCAGCCGTGCTTTCTGAAGAAGAGCATACAGAGAAGAACTGCAGGTCGACCCCTGAAGGTGATTAGGAAACGTTGTCTGTGGAGCAAATGTGACATCATATTTGTTTAAAAAGCTCTGAAATCATCAGTTTTCCTGTAATGTTGTTTTAATTGAGATTATGGGAAATAACACAGATATAAATTTGATGTGTTACGCTGTTTCGGAAAGTACATCCGATACAGTTTGTTATCACCTTGACATGTAAGCTATGTTCTAGTTTGCAATCCTTAATGGTGATGCTCCGAGTGTTTGAGTTAATGACTGACAATAAGTTACGGTGTTCGGTGCTCAGTTTATTTATTATCGTTAGGTCTTGTATGTGTAAAATCTAATAAGAGTTAAACATTCAACGTTTATATGGTTTTGTCAGCTCATTTGTGATCTGGATTTTTGTTGCCTCTTTAATTACTTTTCGTTGTATTGGCACATTTTGTGATAAAAGGAAAGTGCCACCGCCCCCTCCCATAGTGTAGTAATTTCATTTGGCCACACGATGGTGACAAAGTCCTTTTAATGATAGTTTGAGCCAGAAAACTGTCTCTTATAGTATGACACTACCAGTGTGTTTGAGTTCTCTCTGTGTTAGAACCAATTAATGTTATATTTACATAATTTGAGTTATTGTACATTATGTTGTGGATATGTTTAAATCTACCTTATATCTAGCTTATATCTTATATCTTTGAGTTTATGTTAGCTTAATCACTGTTGCTGTAATATAGTTGCCCTAATGGCAGCTTATTTGTTATATCAGACTGCAGGCAAAACTGAGCATTAAGGTGACAATGAACCAGCTGACTTCAACAGTTTAGCAAAGTGGAAGCGGAACCCTCCTGTCCTCTTTCCTGTATTCTGACCAATACACCATCTTGCTGGCTTCTAAAAGAACTAGTCATAACACTACTATTACAGAACACATGTGCTCTATCTTTGCCCATACTCTGCAACATTTTAGAAAGGTTCTTGGCAGAATACGATCCTGTACAGAGGCCGACACCATCCTTATCCACATGGTCACAAACTATATTCCAAAAAGTCTAAGGAACTTGGAAAGAAAAGCTTCTAGACTTCTTTAAGTTTCTTGAAGACATTTCACTTCTCATCCGAGAAGCTTGGATGATATTGGATGGATGGATAAATGGTGGACAGTCCCAGACTTGCTGTGAGCATTTGTGCTAACAGCCAGAAATGTTCAGATTCATTTTGCTCCAAAGCTTTCCTTTCTTCTCATTGACGTGTTATGAACCAATCACAGCCCTTTCCTTTACAGCGCTCTGCTTTCACCCCTCCCTAAAAGCCCAAATTCACTCTCAGTTTAGTTCAGCTGGAGCCAAGATGACACAGACAGCCTTTGGTCCATGAGATCTATCTAGGAGACATCAGTAACATCAGGTTTGTGTGAGCCGTCCTGTAGAACGCTTACATACAGCTGCTTCTGTCTCTGATCTCTGAGTATCTCTCAGCTTCAGCTGGGACTCCACCCAGGTGTTGGTTGGTTGTTGGCACAGGTGTAGAGCTGCTGCAGTGACTCACAGCTGCTTTCATCCAATTTAAATAAACACATGAAAATCCACCAAATATCAAAATAGATGCAGAAAAAACCTCAATCCACATTTTGACCTGTATCTACAGCACTGACCTCGGACTTTCAGCTCCACCTTTCTCTTCAGTGGGATATTTCCCTCTCTGTTGTAGACGGTGCAGGTGTAGGTCCTGTTGTCATAGTCTGAGGGGTATTTCAGCCTCAGACTGAGGTCTCCAGTTTTCAGCAGGTTTTCATTCATCTTCGTTTTGTCTCTATAAAACTCGCTCTGTTCTTCAGGCACGTCAGAGCCGTTCTCATACACATAGACCTTATTATCATTGTTGTCCTTCCACTCAACTTTAGCATCTTCAGCCAGGTGAAGTGTGGTTTTGAAGGGCAGCTGGACAGACTCCACCCCTGAATCTACCTCCACCTGGGGGACTGAGAGGACAACAAAGTAAGAAACACAGTCTGAGTGTTTCTGTCACACTCACTTCATCACACAGCTCAGTTTGACAACATTTGGAAGAATTTGATAGAAGCCTTCCTTTAGTAAAAGCACCAATAAAACACCATGAAAACACCTCACTACACACAAAACTGCAGTACTGGCAAATTGGACATAAAGTATGAAAAGTCAAAGTACTTATTGTGCAGAAAAATGTTCCCATCAGTGTCTATGGATCAATATTACTGCTGCACATGTTTAAGGCTGAGCTCATTTCAAATCCTTTCTATTGTGTTGAATCTGCAGTAATGCATCATATTCTATAAAATCATATGTTTGTAGTGGCTGTCCTGTGAGGACCACGTATCTCTAAATAAACAGCTGTTAATGAGCTCACAAACACAGGCCCACAGCTGGATTTGAAAAAGTCCATTCAATAGAAAATCAACAATCATAGCTGGAATCAATACCTCATTCATACAAGACTGCTCAAAGAAGTCCTGACATTAATTAATGCTTCAGTCTTAAATATGATCAACCTATCTCTAATAATTTGCTATGTATCACAGGCCTTCATGCTGACAGTAGGTAAAGCGTTACTTAAAAAGCCATCTCTAGACCCAGCGGTCTTAGCTAATTATAGGCCAATCTTCAACCTTCCATTCATATCAAAATATCCTATTAGAGCGATTAGGTACAGGTACTACACTGCAGTGGTTTGTATCATATCTATCTAATAGACTCCAAATTGTTCATGTAAATAGAGAGTCTTCACAAACTGAGGTTAATTATGGAGTTCCACAGGGCTCAGTGCTAGGACCAATTCTGTTTACATTATACATGCTTCCCTTAGGGAGTATCATCAGAAGGCATAGCATACATTTTCACTGTTATGCAGATGACACCCAACCCTATTGTCGCTAAACTCTGTATCCACCTCAATAACTGACATTATTCTCTGCTAACATTATCCAAGTTTACAGCTCGTGGCTAAATGCTACAAGGTCAACTCCACTTCACTCCCCCACAGTCTCCTGATTGGTCTGAATGCTCTTGATTGGCTCACTAACAGCCAATAAAATCTCATGTACAGACTTACAGTATTAGTTAGGAAACTGTACAAGCTGCCAACAAAGATTTGTGGATCAGCTGCTGTTTGCTGCTATAGATATAATCCAGCTGATGTGGGAGAACTACATGTGACACTTTGATGCAGCCATGAATCTGACTGATTTCTTTCCATTTTCAAAGGTTGATGCATCAGTTAAAGTCCTTAAAAAGCTCAGAAATAAAGAGAAAGGTTGGTTAAAGCAAAGAGAGGCACTGGCAGCATTTAAGACACTAAACAAGAGAAACAGATCAGAGAACATCAGACTGAATAAGTGGAATAAAGTGAAACAGAGAACTAACGCTCCCTAAGAATGGAGCTGTCAGAGGAAGAGAGCAGCAAACTGAAAGTCTCTGTTAGCTGCAGAGCTCTGAAACTTCACACAGCTTTGGATGATAACATGGAGAAAGGATGTGGAGATTTTCACAGCTCTGCTAGAAATCATCTTCTAGTTATTGTGACTCAGATATGACTGATTATAGACGAGGACCAAAGAAGGTTTTTACTGAGATTTGAATTGACTTAGCTTAGCCTGTGTTTTAGCCACATGCTAAACAAACACATGTTCAGAAACTAGAAGATGTTACCTTTCAGATGAAGTCTCACACATGAACTTTGCTCCTACAGTTCATCTGCTGAAGCTTTTACATTTGGCTGGAAATCAAATAAAAACCAAAACAGCCACAAACATCAGACATGCTAACACTGTAACATTATTGGATGGAGCCCACTGAGACTGAACCACCATCATGAGTCTGACCTCTGACCCCTGACCTGTATCTACAGCACTGACCTCTGACTTTCAGCTCCACTTGTTTCTTCATCAGCATGTCTCCCTCCCTGCTGTAGGCGGTGCAGGTGTAGGTGGAGTTGTCTCCATCTGTGGGGTGTTTCAGGGTCAGACTGAGGTCTCCAGGTTCCAGGACCTTCCTCTTCATCTTCGTTCGGTCTTTGTAATCCTCATGTTGTTCTTCAGGCTGGTCAGAGCCGTTCTCATACACGTGGACCTTCCTGTTGTTTTTGTCCTTCCACTCCACTTTAGCATCTTTAGGCAGGCAAACTGTGGTTTTGCAGATCAGCTGGACAGACTCCACCCCTGAATCCACCCCCACCCAGGGGACTGAGAGGACAACAAAGCACAACATGAGCTGTAGTGAAGGTTACTAATGGTCTCCTTATGACCTGTTACAGTGGACTTATTTCTGTGCTTGTCCTGTTAGACCTCAGTGTAGACCACAACATTTTACTACAAACACTAGAACACACCAGAGTTATTAAAGGAAATTCACTGCAGTGGTTTGAATCACATCTGATAGATTCCAGTTTGTTCATGTAAATGAGGAGCTTTCTTCACACACACTTACTGCTTCTAAATTCATGACATTGACCCTGAACCGGTATATAACTATAACCAACACACGCATATTAGTGTTTTTACAGATGATGTCAGTGACCACTGTATGATCAGACAGCATCCTCAGTATCCTCAAACAAAATGATTCTCAGACCAAAGAAACTAAATCATTCAACCACTGTAATTAAAAAATGGTTAAATTAAGTTCTGCAATTGAAAACTTACTAATAATCCTAAAAAAAAATCTGGAACATAATAAATATTAATGACAGTATAATAATGACCCCCTTTTTTTTTTTTTACCTTTATTTGATTACAGTGATCTGGTGTATTGTATTGTAAAGTTATTACATATTATTCACATGTCTGTGTTCTCGAGTATTAGTTGGGGGTTTTTTTGTAACCTCCCCTAATTCATGACCAATTGCAGTATAACTTTTACCTGGTTAAATTGTAGATATTGAAAGAAAGGCTTGTCCACATGCAGCCTCTGTGTCAGATCAGTGCAGTGAAGCACACACACTGTTTAGTAAAGTTTGAAGGATTTGGGCTAGAGAAAGATGATGAGCGTGAGCTCCAAGAGCTGGTTCTGACCCAAACTTCCCTCGTTAGCGAGTAAAAAGCCGGTTGAAGATGTTCTGTCTTATTTTCCCTTCTTCATGAGGAATAAGTCTCTAAACTAGCGGGGCATGTGGAAACACAGACCCAACAGGTAGTGTAGTAGGAGACACTCACCTGACATGAAATAGTGACGGAAATGAAATAAAAGACCTCCAGAAACCACAAGAAGAACCAGGAGAACCAGGAGAGCTTTGGCCCAGGATGGAAACCGTTCTGTGGAGAAACACAAAGAACAGCATGACCGTCGACCTCTGACTGACCTAATAGCCCTACATTTCAATTAAAGAGCCAACATGGTTGCTCTGATAAGTTTTATCTGAGTGATGTCAGATGTATCTACAGCAGGTGTTTGTTGCTGACCTTTGACCTGTAGCTGTACATCACTCTGTCTCAGTTCACGTCCAAAGTCTCTGATGGAGCAGGTGTAGGTGGCGCTGTCAGACAGTTGGAGGTCAGTCAGGTTCAGGCTGAGGTCTCCAGTTTCCAGAGCGTCAGTCTTCATGGATGTTCGGCCGCTGTAACGCTGGTTTTGATCTTTCAGTTCGTCTCCTTGACGCTGACGCTGATGGACGGTTGGAGGACTGAGGTCGGAGCGACTCCACACCACTGAGGCATTTCTTAGGTTGAAAGTGTCAAACCCACAGGGCAGCAGGACAAATGATGCCCCCTCATGTGATTCCACAGCTGAGGCATGCTGGGAAACTGAGGACACACAGACAGAGACTCCATGAGTCACTTTGAGGTAAAGATCAAGTTTAGACACATTTACAGAAACAAGGAGACAGAACGACAGAAACATTCAACATTTTAACAACTCACAGATAAAAAAGGAAGAGGCAGGTAAGAAGCAGGTGCTTCTTACCTGCCTCTTCCTTTTTTTATCTGTGAGTTGTTAAAATGCTGAATGTTTCTGTCGTTCTGTCTCCTGGTTTCTAGGAACGAGCAGACGTGAGGCTTTAAAAGTTAGTTCTGTATCTAACAGGCGGCTGGTGCCGTTCAATTTGCATGAGAATGATAAGGATTGCTGTCTTTCAGCTTGTAAAAAAATCTGTAAGCTGAGTTGTGGATGAGCTGAAGTGGGAACATGTTTGGCTGATTGCCGAGTAGAGATAACAGACCAAACATGATGAGGGGATTGAGATTTTCTTCAAGTCTGTGTCAGATGAGAATGCGTGACTGTACGATGTTTGTGATCTGTGTGTCCCAAAAAAAAAAAAGTTAGGGTCAAACATCACAAATAGACTGTGAGTGGAAGTCCTGATGTTTGAGGACAGATTTTCAAGTCTTTTTACAAATCAAAGGTTTGGGAGTGAGTAAGAGGAGCCCAGATCTGAAATCACTAATCTGATGGAAGCGTTTTACATCAGAGCGACAGAGCAACAGATTCAGAATACATTTGTGTCGCTGCAATTAGTGCAACATACAGCTGTATATCATCCACGCAACAGTGGAAATAACACAGTATTTTCAGATTATCCCAAAAAGTTGTTTCTGTTCATCTGGACGTAGCGTTTCGTGGGAGAAACGTTTCGTCACTCATCCAAGTGACTCAGCTGAATATGACACAGACTTGACTGCAGGTTTCCCCAACATCATAACCAGTAGTTGCACAATGACTGAAACCAGCCCACTGAAGGAACAATGGGCTGGCAGGTCGGTTCCTTAATCATTAGTATGCAAATTTTCATGACCATTGATCAACCATTGCAGCCATTCCCCAACTCTCTATGAATGGTACTCATGGCCATTAGTGGTCTTTGATCAGTGGTTGTTGTTCAATTGTTATGAGAATTTGCATATTAATGATGAAGGAACTGACCTCACAGCCTATTGTTCCTTCAGTGAGCTGGTTTCAGTCATTGTGCAAATGTACTGCACAGACATGCTGGGGGAGCATGTCTGTGCAGGTTTCAGACAGACAGGCTGGGATACACGGAATAAAACATAAGGAGGGGAAACAAGGCACCAGAACTAATACACAGAGCGAGACACTGGGGGTAAAGACACGAGGGGAAATTCAATAAACTAAACTGAACAACTTAGGACCCATAGAATAACTCCTAGAACAACAAATGAACTCAACATCATATAGAAACAGAAGAAAACAGAGAACGCTGGGTCAAAATGACCCAGGACCATGACAGTAAGTACTTAAGTACAGTTTTAAGGTATCTGTACTTAAGTATGTAACTGATCTGAAAGCCACCAAGAAGAATCCAGTGATTTGAAAGTTGCTGCTTTGGATTGTTAGTTTGATCTGAATCAGAATCCAGTGTTTGATGGAAATCTCCTCCTGCTGCACTTCAACACATTAAAGAGAGAGAGATGATGATGAGAGCAGAGAGAGGAAGGTGTACTTACCGTGCAGGAGGATCACAAACACCACAAACATCTTCATGTTCCTGTCAAACTCAGAGACTCTTTAAAAGCCCTTCAGGACATCAGCTCACAGCAGCTCTCACTTTCCTCTGCTGATCATCTACTGACACTCTCACACTGCTCACACTGTCACAGCTCAGAGTTCAGCTTCACACTTTGTTAATTTGTGGAATGAAGTCCGGCCGGCCACAGATCACTTCTGAGCAAAGAGGAGGACGTTGGCTTTCCTCCTAGTTTCACGCCCGAGCGCTCCGGTTGGAGGCGGCTGCTGCGGCCTCACCCTGACACGCACAAAGCTCCACCTTCAGTCCTGACACTGAAACTTCCCTTCCGGTGTCGCTACAATGATGTGAATAGTTCAGTACAGGTTATTAATGAGACCGGGTTCTCTGATCACAGCGATCCTCTGTTTCTAAAGTCCCACATGATCACATTTATGATGTGGTTTCTTTTCATATCATGCAAATAATAAAAATGGGACTTTTGGTTGTCAGTGATATTTGTGAGGGTCACATGTGTGAATGTTGTTGTTGTTTGGAGGCTCGGGCAGCTTTAATGAGAAGAATGGAGGCCAGGCATATATCAGCACTGCTGCTGCCTGAGCCTGTTCACTCCCTGCTTGGTGTCCACACTGTGGGCTTTATATGTGCTGTTTATACTGTGTGTGTCAGAGCTGATGGCTCAATACACACAAATATGCCACATAATGTGAGCGTACACTCTGTGTGTTGCACATTCCAACAGTGCTGTTTGTGTGTCTGTGGAACAGAACAAAGGTTCAGTTTAAAAATAATGACTACACCCTGAGGGTTCCACATGTGGCTCAGCAGGTAGAGCAAGTCATCTCCTGACTCTTCGCACCAGCATGTCAAAGTGCTCCTGTACAAATAAAACTGAGGTTATTGTACTCCTCCCTAAAAATCATAGAAATATGGTATCTAACCACATTCTTTCTCTGAATGGCATTACCTTGGCCTCCAGTAAATTGTGAGGAACCTTGGAGTCATTTTTGACCAATTCAATTAAATTTTTATTTAAATCACAACAACAGTCGCCTCAAGGCGCTTTATATTGTACAGTAGATCGTACAATAATAGATACAGAGAAAAACCCAACAATCATATGACCCCCTATGAGCAAGCACTTTGGCAACAGTGGGAAGGAAAACCTCCCTTTTAACAGGAAGAAACCTCCGGCAGAACCAGGCTCAGGGAGGGGCGGGGCCATCTGCTGCGACCGGTTAGGGTGGAAGAGAGACAGAGATTAATAACAGATATGATTCAGTGCAGAGAGGTCTATCAACACATAGTGAGTAAGGAAGGTGACTGGAAAGGAAAAACTCAATGCATCATGGGAATCCCCCAGCAGCCTCCAGCTATTGCAGCATAACTAAGGGAGGATTCAGGGTCACCTGGTCCAGTCTGATTCTGACTGATGTAAGCTGACATAGCAACAAGCTGCTGCCACACTGAGTCTCTATTTCAGCCCATATTGAAAGCTCGGACTTTAAAGTTTTTAAATCTTAATTACCGGCCAGTAAATCCAGAGTTTTGATAATATATATAAGCCACGCTTATATCGTTCGTGAGAGAGAGAGAGTTTTTAAATGTGGGAGATTTGTGACGTTTGGTGTGGTGTATAGTTAGTGTGTTGTGTTGTCTCGTGTAGTTGTTCTGTTGTGTAGTCGTTTTGTATTGTGTGTCAGTGAGGGCACTAATGAATGTCACAAAGGCACATTTGCAGTGTAAACACTGTCACTAAGGAGAAAACCAGCGGAGTGATACACCTCCTGTTGTCAGGCCTGCAGGTTTATCCCTGTGCTGTTCTCCTCTGTCTTTTGGTGAACCAACATTGTTTTTTTAATGGCACACATCATTTGTGGGTTTTTATACTTATTGGGCTACATATGTATTTATTTATTATACAGGCTATGCAGTACATAAAATCAAAACTCATATGTTTCATGTAACTAAAGTGTTACATTATGTGGGCTACAGACAATAATTAAATTGTAGACTATATTTACATGAAAAACGTGTATACTTACTGCATTTGAATCATTTTAACCATATGTAACTGTAACAAACGGGGACAATAAAGCAGTCGTGCCAGAATGTCGTGCTAAAAAGAAAGATTCTTTAAAACACAAGGGGGAGCAAGTGAGTCAGATACCACGGGCACAGAGATGAAGCAGGTCTGATCAGAAACAGTTTATTACTAGGCCAGGGAGCACAAATAAAAACACTCTTAAAAACATACAGAGGAAAAAATGTTACTGACTGCTAAAACTAGTAAAAATACAATTTTCTACATTTACTAAAATTCCCTGATGTCATGTCCCACAACCATGGATGCACTATGGGCCCACCAGCGGGCCAGAAATTCCTTTGCATGAGTTTGGTCCATGCCAGCCCTGTCTTAGACCGATGAGGAGGAGCCTCCCATCCCCCTCTTGTCCTCTCACTGGGCCGCCCACATCCCAGCCCGGCTTCCATTTCTCACCGGAATCCTCCACGCAATGACACCATGGATCCCCTCGCTTCAGCATCCTGCAAATACACATGTACAAGCCGTGAGACCAGTTTTCCCGTGCTTCACTCGCGTAGGTCAGTTTGAAGAAGAAAAGAACTCCACGGGACTCCGTTGTAAAAAGATGTAACAAAAATTTATTCCACAGTTTGCATCTTACAGGAGTGGTCAGGTTTAACTTCAAAACTTCCTCAACAAAATAACCTACTACGGTAGGAAAACCGTGTGGCTCTGTTCTGCCGTGCTGCCGCGTATAGCTTATACCGTATTAACTCTTTTTCTCTCTCCCCCCTCCTGCACCGCATGCGCTAATTTGCATACAGCTGTGAAGCCCGGATTTTACTATAAACACGAGTCCTTAAGGCACATGTATTCATGGTACTACGTAACCAAACCAACACAGCAATAAAATAATTTTAGTTCCACCATAAACATGCATTTACTTCCTGAATTATTAATTACACAAGCAAGCTTAACAACAGCGAAATATAACTACTAAAACATATGAACTATCTTAACTTGGCTCCCACATACCGGCCCCTAATTGTGACTCCATTACACAATTACCAAATTAAACTTGTGGAGCCAAAGTACACAAACTTCAGTCTCTGCAGTTGATTACGTCAGTCCGATTCCTGCAGAAGGCAAATCTTCGTAATGGGCCTGTCCAGTACACTCGTTTTGGTTTTGATCCTAACCTGCCGCACCATTCCTGCCTTGTCCGAGATGGTATGGATTACTTTCCCTGTGATCCAAGAGTTGCGCGGGGCTGTATCGTCAACAATAAGCACAATGTCTCCAACCAAAAAGTTGCGAGATGGACGGGTCCACCTTTGCCTCTCTTGAAGTTGCGGCAAATATTCCCTTGCCCATCGTTTCCAGAATATTTCCGACATGTATTGCACTTGCTTCCATCTTCTTGCGTAGAGATCTTGCCTGTCGAACAGTCCGGGAGGAAGAGATGGTTTATTCCTGAGCAGCAACAGGTGATTGGGAGTGAGTACTTCCAGATCGTTTGGATCGCTGGACGCTTTGGTTATTGGCCGACTATTAATAATGGCCTCTGCCTCACACAGAAGTGTATCCAGTGTCTGCAGCCTCAAGGTAACGTTAAGGATTTTCTTCACTGACTTGATTATACTAGCACACACCAGGTTACCCTTTACCTCTGGGTCATCTATAGTCAGGCCTTCAGCTGGGTGCACCTCTTCTGGCCACTCTTCCATGGGTTTGGTGAGAAAGTCCGGCCCCTGTAACCATGTGTGGGACTGCATGAAGCTCTCTGCTTGGAGCCCCCTTGACGCAAAGTCGGCAGGATTCAGTGAGGTGCTGATATACCTCCATTGCTCTGGACTGGAGCATTTCAAGATTGCATCCACACGGTTAGCAACAAAGGTACGGAATCTACTTGTTTGATTGCTGATATACTTGAGTACCGTGGTACTATCTGACCAAAATACAGATGGTTGGAGTGGAAGCTGCAATTCAGATGCCAGAACCCTGTCCATGCGTGCTGCCATTGTTGCTGCAGTAAGTTCCATGCGGGGAACTGTAATGGGCTTAAGTGGGGCCACTCTTGCCTTTCCCAACATGAATGCGCAGTAGACTTCGTTACGGCTGTTCCTCTGTAGCAAGTAGCTTACTGTACCGTAGCCCTCTTCACTGGCATCAGCAAAGTGTTGCAGCTGATTGTATACTGACTCTCCAAAGCCCACAGGTTTAAAGCATCTTGGAACGCTTATGTTCTCTAGCTGGTGGAGCTGGGTCTTCCACTTGAGCCACCTGTGAGCTAGGTCCGCAGGTATGATGACATCCCAGCCAACCTTTCTCCTGCAAAGCTCTTGCAGAATCTTCTTCGCTTGAAGCGTGACCGGTGACAAGATACCCAGTGGGTCGTAGACAGAACTCACAATGGACAAGAGGTTCCTCCGAGTGGGTGCCCTGTCCGGCATTACAATCTTGAACCTGAAGCTGTCAGATTGAATACACCACTGGACTCCCAGCGCTCTCTCAATGGGAAGTGTGTCCTGATCCAGATCGAAATCTTTAACCTCTGATGCCCTTTCTTCTTCTGGAATAGCAGACAGAACTGCTCTGCTATTGCTTATCCATTTTGTGAGCCTGAATCCACCCCTCTGACATACAGCTCTAAGAGTGTGGTATAACTGTATGGCTTCCTCTTCTGAGCTCACAGCCTTCAAACAGTCGTCCACATAGAAGTTGTGCAGCACTGTGTCGACCGCTTGGCTGTTGGCTGGATCTCGGTTGTCTTCAGCACATTTGCGCAGAGCAAAGCTGGCGCAGCTTGGTGACGAAGTTGCACCGAAAATGTGAACCACCATCTTGTACTCCACCATTTTCTGAGTAATGTCACCAGATGTCCACCACAGGAACCGAAGAAGGTCAGAATCTTCATCAGGCACCTTTACTTGGTGGAACATTGCTTCCACATCTGCCATGATGGCCACTTCTTCTTGTCTGAATCGGATAATTACCCCAAGAAGGGTACTGGTCAGATTTGGTCCTTGTAACAGTTGATCATTTAAGGTGGTGCCTTTGTACGATGCTCCACAGTCAAAGACCACTCGAAGCTTGTGTTTCTTGGGATGGTAAACTCCGTGGTGCGGTAGGTACCAAACCTTTCCATCGTCACGACCAAGGTCCTTTTCCGGCACTTTCACTGCGTAACCTTTGGTTATGATGTTACTCATGAAAGCCAAGTATTCTGTGTGGAAAGGAGTATTCCTCTCCAACTTCCGCTTTAGGTGTAAGGCACGTTGCTCAGCCACTTTGCGGTTGTTGGGCATCTTAATGCGCTTGTTCCGCAATGGCAGAGCGATGCTGTAATGTCCGTCCACAATAGTAGCTGACTCTGTCGCTATCTCCAGAAACTGCAAATCCTCTCTTGACATTTCTTGCTTCTCGTTTCTTTCACACTCAGGGAAGTCACTTTTAAACTGCTGGTCCCAGAGTTCGTCCAACTTGCTAACTGATATACGGTTTGCTGCAACCTGAATCAGTCCGCATGCTGCCCTTTGAGAACTGCTTCCTTGGAGGGGTTCGCTGATGGTCCAACCGAGCCTTGTCTTCACGGCATATGGACCGCCATTCTCGCTGGCTATAACTTGCCACGGTTCGACAGCTTTAGGCGCATTAGCCCCGATTAGCAGTCCAATCTTTGCTTCAATCCTAGGTATAGACACCTGCTGAAGGTAGGTCCACCTGTTCACGTAGTCTTGAGAAGGAGCATTGTCGGCAGAAGCAGGAATGTCACTGTGACTGTACATTTCTGGCAACTCAAAGAAGTCGTCACTGTCTAAGCTGCTTATTTCCAACCCAGACACAATGTGGCTACTGACGACCTTTTCTTCTCCCATTGTTTTCAGCAAAATGTTTGTCTTCCTGCCAGTCAAGTTAAGCTCATGCATTAACTCTTCAGTACAAAAGCAGGCAGTACTGCCAGGGTCCAGAAAAGCATAAGTGTGTGTCACCTTTTGTCCTCTTTTAGGTTTCACTTGGACTGGAACTATTGCCAAGATGTGCTCTGTTTTCTCTGCATCGTGAGCAGGTGCTTCCATTTCAACAAATCCATTCACGATTGACTCTGTTTGGTCTTCTCTTTCTAATGATTCCACTTCAGGAGCTGCCCTTTTGCTTGTAGCACTGGGCTTAGTCTTCATGTGTAACACTGTGGGGTGCAGTTGTGCACAAACCTGACAACTTGCCTTTTCTTTGCACGAACTACTCATGTGTCCCTGCTTAAGACAGCTGAAGCATAGTCCTTTAGTTCGCATGAAATCAATCTTTTCCTTATGAAGTGACTCCCTCATCCTCTTGCACTGCTCCATGGTGTGCTCTTCACCACGACAGAAGAGACAGGGTTTGGAAAATGCACACACCCGATTTCCGCTGACCTTGTTCCTTTCTTTAGAGGGTACGTCCTGTGTAGCGGTGATAGTTGCAGCTGTAGTGAATCCTTTTCCGATTCCACTTCTCCTTTGCAACCTCTCATCCACTTGCCCTCTAACTTGGACCTTTAAGGTGCTGTCCTTTATATCGCCGAACAATGGATGCAAAACTTCTTTGGCCTGCTTATTGACAAACTCCGCCAGGTCTGCAAACTTGACTCTGCGTTTTTCCTTGTCTAGGACCCCACAAGCAAATGTTCTCCACCTTTCTCTCAGCTTGTACGGAAGCTTGGAAACGATAGCACGCATGTTGGCCGTGTTATCCAACTCCTCCATGTACTCCACATCCATCATTGCATTATGACATCCAGTAAGGTAGAGGCCGAAAGCGTGAAGAGCCTCTCCATCGTCCGACTTGATGGTTGGCCAGTTAAGAGCCTTGTGAATGTATGCCACTGATATCTTGTAGGCATTACCAAAGTGCTCTTCCAACAGTCTCTTAGCCGTTTGATATCCATGTGTAGGTTCCATATGAAGACAACTCCGTATCAATTCTCGTGGTTGCCCACTTGTGTACTGTTCCATGTAGTACAATCGATCCTTGTCACTCTCTGTTCTATCCTCCACACCATGTTCAAATGCTCGCATGAACAGCCGATACTCCAATGGGTCCCCTTTAAACACAGAAATGTTCTGCGGGGGCAACGTAGCTAACTTCTGCTGCTTAGTTAGCACTTCGACCACATCCTGTAAAGCACTTGGTGTCTGTGATGGCTGGGACGTAACAGTGTGTGTTTGTTGTGCATTTTGGAGAATGTTCTTCTTCTGTGCTTGTCTTTCTCGCGTGGGGGAAGGACTATTTGACTTCTGTGAAGTAAATAAATTTCCAACTCTATGCGATGCCACGTAGGAGTTCATTCCATCCCGAGTGGATACGCGACTGGATGCCTTGGATGCACGACTTTCATATTCCGATAAGATCTTGATCTTTGCCTCATTTGCTGCAAGAGCTGTTTGTATTTCTAACTCCTCCTTTTCAGCTTGGAGCTTAGCCTCCCTTTCCTCCAACAAGCGTTTCTGTCTTAAAGATGATGCCTTAATCAATAAGGTAGCTCGCTCCACCTCTGCCTTCATGCGTGTGGACGACACCGATGACGATGCACAGGAGCCACGTTCTGAAAATGCCTTATCACTGCGTTTTGAGACAGATGCATTAGATATGCTGTCAGATGGATTCACATCTTCATTGCATTTTTCAGCCTCCACAGCGCGCATGGCCATTTTGTCAATCCAAGCCGAAGCTGTCTCAGCAAAAGCCTTGAAGGAATCAGCCTTAGGTTCAAACCATTTTTCCTGGTCTTTAGTTAAATCCTCCTCTGGCATTTGCTGGAGTACCTCTTTAACATTTGTGTTCAAATCACAAAACTCTCCAAAACGCTCATTAAAATCCTTCATTAACTGTGTTGCTTCTGCTAGGCTGGCATCACATTCATTTTCCATCAGCTGGCGCACTTGTTTCACTGTGCCTGTTAATTTGGCTAACTTGGCCTTCCGTAAATTAACAACACGTTGCAGCTTTTCCTCCATAGCTTTAGGTGTGATTTTCACCGCCCTAGGTTCCATTTCTGCTACAGTGTCTTCTTCTTCTTCGTTCATGGTATTAGTTTCCCGAATAGCAACGACAAAATCCTTATTTTATCATCCAAAAGTCATGCAGGTTAGCTACCACACAGCTCACCGCTCTAGCTTCCACAATGACTCAGCACTTTTTTCCTCGTGAATTAGCTCCACTTACTCACGTTTCTCGTCGCTGCAGCAGCTTGGGTTTTTTCCTTCTTAGTCGCTTGAATTAATCCACAACGAGCGGGTTTTCCTACAAAATGTACAAGCCGTGAGACCAGTTTTCCCGTGCTTCACTCGCGTAGGTCAGTTTGAAGAAGAAAAGAACTCCACGGGACTCCGTTGTAAAAAGATGTAACAAAAATTTATTCCACAGTTTGCATCTTACAGGAGTGGTCAGGTTTAACTTCAAAACTTCCTCAACAAAATAACCTACTACGGTAGGAAAACCGTGTGGCTCTGTTCTGCCGTGCTGCCGCGTATAGCTTATACCGTATTAACTCTTTTTCTCTCTCCCCCCTCCTGCACCGCATGCGCTAATTTGCATACAGCTGTGAAGCCCGGATTTTACTATAAACACGAGTCCTTAAGGCACATGTATTCATGGTACTACGTAACCAAACCAACACAGCAATAAAATAATTTTAGTTCCACCATAAACATGCATTTACTTCCTGAATTATTAATTACACAAGCAAGCTTAACAACAGCGAAATATAACTACTAAAACATATGAACTATCTTAACTTGGCTCCCACAACACAAATAGGGGCCAGAAAACATGTCCCGGAAGAGACCCTGGCTCATAGCCATGGGAGCCCTTTCCCAGCACAGCTGCACCCAGCATACGACAGTGGGGAAAGCGTTACTCACATATGCCGGCAGAGGTACACCTCTGCCCGGCGGTCGATAACAGGCAGCGTCTCCCACTGTCGCCCTTCACACTGTCCAACTGGGCCGCCATGTCACACTGGCCATCTAGCATTCCTCTTCCAGTCTGCAAGAGTCTCTTCCAGGCCTCTCAGCTAGCCTGCTTTTGAAAGGACTTTACACAGCTGATAGGCCACCTCTGGACACACCCATGCCTCAGCAGGTGGTCCCTATCAGCTAATTTGTCCCATGTGTAGCCAGTCCACAGTAGATTAAAAACTATGTCACATAAAACACTAAAAAACCATGCAATAGAAACAGAATAAAACCACGCAAATAAAACGACACTCATAAATAAACACTAACAATCAGGATAAAACCAATATAAGATAAATACAAATTTCCACTGTGTGACATAACCACCTGCATATGTGTTTGCAAAAAAGGTTAACTGTAAAGTGGGGTGACAATGTTGTTGCGTCTGTCTTGCGTTCCTTCTTTTTCCCTTCCAAAAACATACATGTAAAGGAAGCTTGAGTGCTTCCTTTATGTGGAAACATGTGGTTATCCTAATTCGGCGTTTATAAAGTCAGCAAAGAGGCACAGAAAAGAAGATCAGACACCAGCGAGGGAGGATAAGAAAGACAGACGCAATAACATTGTCATCCCCTATGTAGCCGGTGTATCAGAGAAACTCAGGAGAGTTTTCTCCAAGCACGACATCCCAGTGTACTTCAGACCCAGCAACACACCCAGACACAAACTGGTTCACCCGAAGGAAAAAACTCCAAAACACAAACTTAACAACGTGGTGTATGCTGTACAGTGTAGTGAGGAATGCCCAGACCTCTACATCGGAGAGACCAAACAGCCACTTCATAAACAAATGGCACAACATTTAAGAGCCACCTCCACAGGACAAGACTCAGCAGTCCACCTGCATCTTAAGGATAAAGGTCACTCTTTCAAGGACGCCAATGTTCACATTTTGGACAGAGAGGACAGATGGTTTGAAAGAGGAGTGAAAGAAGCCATCTATGTCCACTGTGAGCGACCATCTTTGAACACCAACTGTCTGCAATCTATAATCCAGTTTTGAGATCCCTTCCCAGACGTCTTAATGCCCACTCAAACCCTGGGCCATCTAACCTCAGGAAATCACATGATAGGGTGGGGCCAGGTTTCACAATGAACTCACCCGAAACCCTGGCTGATTGTGACTGTTAAGGTTCAAATGTTGAGAGAGGAATCCAAAAATAACCACAGATCCGGTCCGGTGTGCAATTAGACAGCATTTTAATGAATACACATGTGTGAGTCCAACAACCCAATCAGTATTGAACTGCTTTACCATATTCAGACAACGGTTTTATAGGGTTAAGATAGTACAGCCCCCTTTTCTGTTGCTAGGCAGATTTAAACAAAGCATACGTCAACTCAAAACCACAACGACTCTTAACATAGTCTAAAACAAACATCTTCTTCAGGTCGACGCCAGGTGCTTCCTGTCAGCTGTCTTCGCTGTTGCTTATCTTCTGGAACATCAGGTCCACGTTCTGCACAAAATGTCACTCATGCACAACTTTGCAGTGGCAAGCAAAACATGATTCACTCTTACCTACTAAATGAGTCTACAGATGTGTGTGCGTACACGTGCGGGGGCGCGTGCATGCTGTGTACTGCGTACGTGTCGTGACCTCTCCTACTATATGTGTCTGTATGTGTGTCTCGCCCTTAAATGCTCTCACATCTCACCCGTTACACTTCTGACCTTTCACCGGAGCAGAGGCTCATCCTTACATATAATAACCTAACTGGAACTATATATGTAATCTACTGAATAAATGTTTTAATCAAAAGCCTCTACTAAAAGTTTCATATCCTACTCACAGTACTTGCATTCAGAGTCTGCTTTCAGTTTCACTTCTGCAAGAGCATGCCTTGCAGACGTGTTTCCTGTCTCTGCCCTCTACACAGAAACACTGAGATTATAGAAGCATTAAAAACATTTAAAATTATAGATTCAACTCCACAGTTTAAAGTGGTTCTCCTTGGACTTGTAATAAAGACTAATATAATACCCATATATTTGAACATCTGAATGCATCTGAATGCAACATCACTATTAACATGAAATGGTAATGATGATTATAAAAATAGCAGCAAATAATAGCAGCAAAACATTCCTACTCCTCACTGTTTTCACAGTTGTGGGGATTAATCCAGCTCCAACAAGTCTCAGGAGTATCTTATCGGCAGCAGTCAAAGAGTAAAGCCCCTGAAGATCCAGTTCCACGCTAAGCCGACGAAGCAGCACAAAAAAGCCCGCTCTCTTCCCCCACTTCCTCCGATGAGGCCCTGGAAGCAAAAAAGAGCTGACTTGCAAGAATGGAGGTAAACCGGGTGCTGCGCCGTGCTCAAGCGGCGGTGGGAAAACACCCTTGTTTTGTTGACTCTGAAAATTATCCATAACAGATTTGATCGCCAATAACGCATGGCGATCATAAATGGGAGATGATGCCGGACAAAAGTGTAGAAAAGACACTGGCACAACATGAATGGTAAACAAACAGATGGACAGAGGAAGCAGCACAGCCAAACACAGGCGCCATCTTGCATCTGTGAACCAGTGCACCTTACATTCCGGTGCGCCTTATATATGAATTCTGGTCGTGTTTACTGACCTCAAACCGATTTTACATGGTACATGGTGCTCAAAAATCTGTCAAAAATGTTTTAGTACGACTATCGTAAGCTATGAAGCCAAACCGCTTGATGGATTGTTGGAGTATTATGGCCACCGTAGCCAGGAGCCTCATGGACTCATAGTATTCTGGGTCCAAAACTCTGTCCGCTTCAGGTCCCAAAGTGAAACAAACACTGCAGCACACTGAGAGATAAAAACTGTCTGAATTCATTCATCTTTAATAAAATCATCAGCGTTGCTGCTTTACCAGGTGTAACAGTTAAGTTTAATATCCAGGCATCCATGAAAACAGATGCAAAGTGACATAGCAAAAATTTGAAAAATACCGGAACAACATATACCACAACGACATGGGAATAGAGCAGCTGCAAGAGAATTCAACCAATGTCACAGAAGTGGAGGAAGCAAGAGGAATGAGTTGAGTAAAGTTTGACTCATCCGACTGTTTTCTTTCATTTAAAGCTCCTCATAAAAACCTGGTGCACCTTATGTAGGAAAGCAGACCCGTTCATTGACAGTGCACGTCATAGTCCGGTGCGCCTTATGGTCCGAAAAATACAGCAATATTCTAGAAACACGCTTTGCCTGTCCGATCAGTTGTTCGTAACACTTCCTACGTTGGAATCGCCATCAGCATGAACTATCGTCCACCATTACCTGCCCGAGTATGGAAGTGACGTCATTTTCACGGAGAATGTAGTTTGGGGGGAAGGGTAACCATCAGGGCCTGAAAGTCATGTTTGACTTTACGGTTTCCTGTATATGCTCAGAACTCATATTTCACTGCTTGTAATAGTTTATTTTGATGCATATGCTGTTTTTTTTTTTTTTTTTGCAAATTTGCATTATAATATTTATTTTAATTTTTCCTGCAGTATAAAAATTGCCGTATCTCAAAAATAAAACTATGAAGACCCTCAAAATATCAAAACGTCCTGTGGTTGGAAACTATTTTGTGTAACTTTTTTTTATTTGCAGTTTTGAGGAATAAACCTCTTGAAATTCTCTAACTAGAAATGTATGTTAAAAAAAAAAACTAAAACGATTTTCAATTTTTTTGTAGTTCATTATGTTTTTTTGCAATTTATGTAATTAAAATACAGTACAATACAATTTTATTTATATAGCGCGTTTAAAACCAGCTGTTGTTTACGCACGTGGAGAAGTGGATGCAAACTTCATTACAAATTCCTTTCAAGTGAGATTTGCTTTGTGTCAGACATTTTTGCAAGCTTGATTAGCTAGCTGCATGATGCCTCGTTAAATGATTTCTCAGATTTTAGGTATTTCTACAGTGTTTTACATCCACTTTGTACATCTTACATGTGGCTTTGCTTTTGTCCAGCTCTTTGATGTCTTCAAAGTTCTTGAATCCAAAGTGCTACCGGGCATCCTTCAGGAGAGTAGCTATGATGGTTACCTCCTGTTAACTGCTTTGAAGTTTCAAACGCGGCAAAATTTACTTGTGTGTGTGTGCAGCGATTTCCAGATTTAATGAATTGATATAGGTTTATTCCAGTTAAAATCAATTTAAATTGAAAAATCGATTATTGAAACCCACCCCTACTGTGTGTGTGTCTGTGTGTGTGTGTATGTGAGGAGAGCACAGTGGAGCAGGGAAGTACGTTAACTCCTTTATTTCACACAGACAGCTTCAGCATTTGTTCTGCTTTCTCTGCTTTTATTTGACTGTAACAGAAAAACACAACTAGAATTTACACAAACGTGTTTACAGGCTGACTTTAATGTGTTTCTACACATGCTTGTCCTCTGGTCATGTGATCATGTGGTTTGTAGGAACGCTCCTCTTCCTCAGAGGATCCACCTGTGCTTCCTCTCCTCTCTCCTCCACCTGTTACAGTGAGGGAACGTCCTCCATGATGGAGGAGCTGCTGGAAAGTGCTGAGAGTTTCCTCCAGAGTGAGACCTCTGTCACAGTTCAGAGGATCTACGGCAGCAGAGACCTTCATGGACACTAAAAGTCTCAAACACACAACAACAACATCACACTGACTCCACTCTGACATCACTGATCAATAATCAAAGAACACACAGATCAAACTGATTGATCAGCCATCAGAGGAGTCGGATCAATGGAGCTGCTTCTGTTCCTGATGTCCCCTGTTTGATCCTGGACCTGAACTCTCCCTGCAGAGGAGACACAAGACAGTCAGACGCACACACACACACACACACACACACACACACACACACACACACACACACACACAGAGAAACAAACCTTTGACCTTGAGCAGCACTGTTTTGAATCTGGAGATCCTCTCACTGTAGACTCTACATCTGTATCTCCCACTGTCTCTCTCTGTGGGGTGTTTCAGGGTCAGACTGAGGTCTCCAGTTTTCAGCAGGTCTTCATTCATCTTTGTTCGGTCTCTGTAAACCTGGTGCTGTTTGTGAGGCTGGTCAGAGCTGTTCTTATACACATGAATGATTTTGCTAAAGACTTCACCAGCCTCATAGTATTTCCACTCCACTTCAGCATCTTCAGGCAGGTTTTGTGTGGTTTTGAAGGGCAGCTGGACAGACTCCGCCCCCTCCTCCACCTCCACCTGACAGACTGAGAGGACAACAAACACAACATGAGCTGTACAAAGTGTGATTGGTGTTGACAGAGCAGCATCATGTGACTCTTGTTCTGCACTAAATGAAGCGATGGAGTGGCGCCTCCTTCAGGCAGAGAAACAGCTCATGGAGAGAAATAATTATTAGAGCAAAAACAAGAGTGGAGCTGCAAATAAGGCCGAGAGGAACGCTGCAGAAAACTGTTCATGTGTGAATTCATCACTTCATAGATTTATTTGAGCACTAAAATCAGAGCTGCTTCTATTTCTAATATGACAGCTGTACATTAGAGCTGGAACACTTTAAATGTGAGCCAAGCCTGTTTGGCGCCCTAGGCGAACACTCCCTCTGGCGCCATAAAACTGTTGTCGGAACCATACTGAATTTCACCAGAGAAACACACACAGATATGAAGAGAGAGAGAGAGTATGCATAGTATTCAAACAGCTGCCAAACAGCTATCATAATTCGTCATACAATGAGAACAGGACAAATCCACAATTGACAATGACTAATTAATATTAAAATCTGTAACATAATGTATTGTTTGGAGTTTAGTCTGTTACTGTTACTATTTTTACCATTTCTTCTTGGAGCAACTGTAACCCACACAATTTCCTTAGGGATTAATAAACTATTCTGATTCTGATTGTTTCAGGATGACCTGCTATTATCCAATGACACATCTGCTTACCTGTATCTTTCGCTCGTTTCTCCTCCTCACCTGATGGCTTTGAACTTTTCTTGTCCATCTTGGTTTTAATTTTGCACTCTAGTGTGAACACCATCCCCCAACCCGAGGATCACCACAACATAACCTAACCAAGGTTATTATCGTTAACTAAAACTAATGAAATAACGAAAACTAGAAGTGAAAAAACATTTTCGTTAACGGAAATAAAAATAAAAGCGAAAAAAGGAAAACTAACTAAAACTGTAATGAGTGTTCACAAAACTAACTACAATTAACTGAATTTATAGCAAAAATGTGTTTAGTTTTCGTTGATGTGTGCGTGTCATACAATAGTCAACGGTAAAAAAGAAGTTTAGTTTCCAGGTTTTTTCTTGCTGTGTCTCATTATGCCAGCAGGTGGCAGTACGTTAGTCGAGTCGTCTGTGTTGCTGCTCCGTCCACGCGCAGAATCGTGTCAGGAAAAGTCTGGAGAAAGCGCCAGAGTCCAATTTGGGATTACTTTGAATATGACTGTGTTTTGGATAAAGCAAGTGTCTTGTAGTGGAACGAGACAAATTATGAGGGACATTTCTAAAGGGAAAAAAATCCCACAAACCTTAAAGTGCACTTGAAAAGCTCACACAAGAAGGCTAACCTAGCTTACCTTGAGAAGGTAAGGGAGCACGCCCAACCCTCATCCCCAGAAACAGAAGCTAACCCCAGGCAAGGCAGCGTGATGCATCCCGAGACAACAGGACTGGGATATCTACATAACTGTGTGAGTCAATTGCCTTCAAAAAGTTTATCAATTCACTTGAACCAAAATTACGAACACCCGGTGCTGCAACAGTTAATAGTCTCATTGGGGCCAAGATATACATTTTATAGTTGCCTGGTATCAATGGTTGTTCATCTGCCCTAATTTATTTATTTAAAGAACCCATAGGTGGGAATGTGAGTTGTCTGTCTCTGCGTGTTAGCCCTGCGACAGACAGGCGACCTGTCCAGGGTGCAGGGTATGGTAGCTGGAATAGCAACATACCCAAGGATAAGCAGAAGAGAATGACTGATATGATGAAACTGGGATTTTGTTACACTTAATTATTGCAAACACAACTAAAACTATAACTGAAACTAATCAAAACTAAACTGAAACTATTTTTTATTTTTTTTGTGTCAATGCCCGTGATGCCGCCCCCCACCACGATGCCGCCCCGGGCAACCGCCCGTTTCGCCCGTATCAAAAACCGCTACTGAATGTGAGCCATAAAAACATGATACTCTACAAGTGCATTCAGCTCTGACACTGTCACATCAGGACCTTGAAATGTTATTCTTTCTGTGACAACACAGAGCTTGTGACCAAAGGTGAGGGTAGGTATGTAGAGTGACCTGTAAATCAACAGCTTCGCTTTCATACTCAGCTTCATCATGATGGACTGGTAGAGCAACTGCATCCCCTAATCTATGCAGGGTGTGCAGATTTTTTTAATAATCACTTTTTTATTGAGTTTTAGACCTTAAAACAAAAATAAGACAATGCACATACACCCCTGACACAAACACAGAAAAAAAAAAAAAACAGTCTGAGCAAGCAAAATGTCACATATTCAAACCCTCATATAACACCTATACACACAGGTATGCTATTGCATTGAACCTTTTCTCTGAGGATACTCTCTCTCAGATCGCAGGGCTGAGCTGTATCTACAGCACTGACCTCTGACACTGAGCAGCACTTCTTTCTTCAGCAGGATGTTTCCCTCCCGGCTGTAGACGGTGCAGGTGTAGGTGTTTGTGACTGTAGGGTATTTCAGGGTCAGACTGAGGTCTCCAATTTTCAGCAAGTTTCTCTTCATTCTGATTAGGTCTCTGTAAAATGGATGCTGTTCTTCAGGCTGGTCAGAATCATTCTCATACACGTGGACTTTCCTGTAACCATCAGTCCACTCCACTTTAGCGTCTTTGGGCAGGCAAACTGTGGTCTTGCAGGGCAGCTGGACAGACTCCACCCCTGAATCCACCTCCACATTGTAAACTGAAAGGACAACAAAGCACAACATGAAAAAAACAGCAGTAGCTGTGATGGTCACATGACCTCATCTTCCTTGTCTCAAGCTTCCCTTCCCTTTCTGGCTTGACTTGCTTTTGTGTCTTTCTCTCTGTCTCCCATTCCCACTTTCCTGCTCTGTGTGTGTGTTTCAGTTCTGCTTCATCTTTCAGAGGTGAACAAGCTCACATTTAAATGATAAACAAGCTCTTCTAACTTTTTTTTAGCACTTTTCATTAATGCATCCACTCCTTTACCCCCTTACATCTCTGTTCAGAGTGCCCTAAACCGCATAGTGGATAAGCAGATATTGGACCAGCTCAGGAGAATATTTCAAGGCAGAAAAGAACAATGCAGCAATGAATGCAGCAGGCATGGATGGCTCTCTCCAGCCACGGAGTGCCACAAAACACACAGCCAGGAATGAGGGAGAACGCAATGCCAGACAGAGGGAGATGCAGACTCTAAATATATGAGAAGGATTAAGGGCAGGGGAAGACGGCTGAACACAATCAACTGACAAGACAGGGGAAGCACAGCTAAACATAGTACACAAAGAACAAGTGCCTCTAAAAGTAAAACAGGTTTGCAAAACACACAGAGACACAGGCCGACTATATACAGGCAAAGGCAGGAGCGACAGAGACAATACTGGGGAACAAGGGAAGAGAAGGCAAGGGAGCAACACAGAGACGTGACAAGGGGAAGTGGCAGAAACAAAGACAAGACGGACCTAACAGGGCAGGACACACAGATGCAGGACCAAGACAAACAGAGACGGGACCAGGCATGAACAGGACCAAACACCAAAAGGCCTAAACTAGAAATACAGATAACTACATAGGAACAAGTCATACAGAGAAAACAAAAATAAATAAACAAGACTCAAAATATTATAAAAACAAAACATTGACTGAATGACTCAGGCATCTTAACACACTCAATGCCATCTAGTGCTTACTCATTAATCCTAAATTATTTTTCCTTGTGAACCTGATCAGCGGAAGGGCGCTCAAGTGGCCAAGGAGATGTTGGCTGGCAACATGAATATAACTTTTCTGGATTTTCTGGAAAAATTAAATCAGGTTTTTGATAAATTCTCTAGCACTGACTTGCTCACAAAACTGCTGACACTCTGACAGAGGAGGAGTAGTGTGGCTGATTTCGCTGTTGAGTTTGTGGATTCTGGCAGAGGAGCCTCGCTGGAATAAAAGGGCCCTTTGCGGGACCTATTTTGCATTATTTGAGTGAATACATTCAAGATAAACTTGCAACGAAGGAATTCCTTGCTTAACTTAATGCACCAGCTTACTTATCTATTAAAGGTGGATGACCACATTCAGCCATTTTGTCCCCAAAGGAACTGTAACTACTGGCAGGTAACTTCTGGTTACAAGGGAGTTTTTCCATCAAACTTATGCCAAAGTAACTATTCATAGGGGTTGTTTGATTGTTGGGGTTTCTCTGCATTACTGTAGGGTCTTTGCCTTACAATATAAAGCACTTTGAGGTTACTGTTGTTGTAGTTTGGTGCCATCCATCGTTCCATCCATCCATTTTCGTCCACTTATTCAGGGCCAGGTTGCAGTGGCAGCAGGCTAAGCAGAGAAGCCCAGGCCTCCCTCTCCTCAGTGTAATAATAACAAATGTGTGGTGTCTCTTTAAGACAGCCTAAGTTAATGTTTAGTGATGTCATTAAATATTACTGCCCAGCCAAAAGATATAATTTCTCCGGCATGCCATGAGTCTCCCCCAGGAACTCAACTGGCTCCTTTCAATGTGGAGTAGTAGTGCCTCTACTCCTCACCCTCTCTCTAAGGTAGAGACCAGCCACTATTCAGAGAAAGCTAATTTCTCCACCCTCTCTGAATAGTGGCGTGGGCACTCCACCCTTTTCCAGCTGAGGACCATTGTTGGACTAATGGATGGATTCTCCTTTTCTCCTTCCCCTGGCATAGACTTGCCGGGGAAGGCTGAAGAGTGTGACCACACCCTCTAGTTTTTTTCCATGGCCTCTCCGAACTCTAACCAAACCCAAGTTTTTGCTTCAGTCCCTGCAAGCAGCACTGTTCTGCTTGGCCTGTCCATAGTATTGGCTGATCCTAGTCCAACAGCCTGACCAAGCCTGATAGCACTCCTTCAGCCTGATGGTTCCCTTCACCTCTGGTGTCCACCATCTGGTTTTGGGGTTGCCACCATGATAGGCACCAGCAACCTTGTGGCTGCAGGTCAGTGCAACAGCTTCAGCAATGGAGGTGCTGAAAATCCAGTCCATTTGGACTTAACGTCCCCAGTCTCGCTTGGAGTGCTCTTGAAGCTCTGCCGGAGGTGAGAGTTGAAGATCTTGTTGACTGCGGCCTCTGCCAGGCATTCCCTGTGCACACTCACTATATGTTTAGGTGAACCAGGTCTGACTCAGGTAATACATGAAACCATGGTTCTTCGTTTACAGACGGATCTATTCTTCCATCACACTTCTCTGTCAATTCACTATAAAATCCACCATCAAACTGTCATTACATAAATGCGCAGAATGATCAAACATAAATATAACAAACAAACATTTAAAATAAAGTTAACAAATGTGCAATAAACAGAACACAGTTAAATGTACCACGCTGGCTGCACGTAACTGTGAGGGAAGGAGTCCGCTTTAGAAACAAAAACTTAAAGAAAAACAATTCCCAACTTCTTTATCTTCTTTACAGCTCCCTTTCACTATGAAACAACTTATTTAATCTTCCTTATGACTTATTTATCTTACGGCTTCTCTTAGCTTCTTTGCATGTTTTCTTAACCTCCTTTTTCATCACTTAAAGGCACCTGTGCGCAACACAGAATGTAACATAGTTCCTACCCCAAAAGAAAACAATGTTCATAAAAAATGAAAGAAAGAAATAACATACATAATACGATAAATTAACAAATTGACATAATTTACATTTATGGCAGTTAAAGATTCTAAGAAGGCCGGGTACTCTGATCTGTCGTTTGGCACATAAGTGCAGACGACAGTCAGGTCCCAATGCCTGACCCAAAGGCACAGAGAAAAAAAACCTCTCTCATCCACTGGGAAAAACAACATACAGGCAGCAGGCTGAGGGAATGCTAAGTTACCCACCTCAGCCTGCCCCCTCTTACTAAGGGCAACTCCAGACTGAGACAAAGTTTAGCCCCTCTCCAGGAGGCTTGTTCTAGAGCTCAAGCATTGCATTGACTATTGCATAAAACAACATCTAACACTTTGATGCGACCATTGTTTTTCAGTTAAGCCTTGGACTCATTGCACTTCTAGGACCATAAGTGTGTGGTGATCACAGCCTCCGATCACTCACTCTTTTGGCTTGGCCAAAAGGGTTATGGGTAGGTGTTGTAGGAAAGACTCACCTGACTTAAAATGGTGCCGAAAATGAAATAAAAGACCTCCAGAAACCACAAGAAGAACCAGGAGAACCAGGAGAGCTTTGGCCCAGGATGGAAACCGCTCTGTGTAGAAACATAAAGACAACTATGACTTTTGACCTTTGACAGAATGTAATTAGTGAATTTACTGAATAGGCCTATACTTGTGTCAAAGAGCCTAGGGTAACATGGTTATTTCTTATTAAAGTAAAATTTTAAAGTAATAAAGTTTTATCTGAGTGATGTCAGATTTATGTACAGCATGTGTTTGTTGTTGACCTTTGACCTGCAACTGCACATCTCCTAGTCTCTCATAGCCAAATATAGGGTCTCTGATTGAGCAGGTGTAGGTGGCGCTGTCAGACAGGTGGAGGTTGGTCAGGTTCAGGCTGAGGTCTCCAGTTTCCAGAGCGTCAGTCTTCATGGATGTTCGGCCGCTGTAACGCTGGTTTTGATCTTTCAGTTCATCTCCAAGAAGCTGACGCTGGTGGACGGTTGGAGGACTGAGGTCGGAGCGACTCCACACCACTGTGGGGTCACTCATATCGAAAGTGTCAAATTCACAGGGCAGGTGGAACGAGTCCCCCTCATAGATCTCCAAAGCAGCTGAGTCATGCTGGGAAACTGAGGACAGACAGAGTTTCCATGTGTGACTCTGAGGTAAAGATCAAGTTTAGACATCAAAAGTTGATTCTGTCCATCTGGACGTAGTGTTTTCAGTGAGAGAAACGTTTCGTCACTCATCCAAGTGACTTCTTCAGTCTCAGCTGACTGCAGGTTTCCCCTATCTTATAAACAGTACATTTGCATTATGCCGGCTTGTACACATACACGAGAGACACGAGAGTTCTTCTTTACTGATGTTTACTGTGCTTCTCTTAACGTACACAGGTACACTGTAGAACTGGTGAATACAAATGTACAAGGAAATTGTATTTCAGCATTAAAACATATTGCAATATAAAATTCACAAAATATAAACAAACATACCACTTTGGCCTGAAAGTGGACAAACCGGTCTATTTGGAACTTAGGACTTGTTTTTTCTTCTTTGACATTCACACGGCTAGACCGTCACCATGAGCAGCTTCTCTGGCTTTTTTTCTAAAAACAGGAAGCGACCTCTGCCCTTACCTTAAACTTAAAAAATTAACCAATTATTTTCCATGTATCAAATTAACAGTACACCAATCCGGTATGCAATAGGAAAATGTTAACATGCTCAACATAAAAATAAAACATACAAAATAAAATGCGTTAATTACATTATCATTACAAGAGCTCTGCCTAGTGGTCAAATACTAACATTTCAACAGCTGTTATACTCCCACCATCACACTATTGCAACAGCATGTGTGATCCTAAAGGAATTTAACCCAACAATGAACTTTATAAAGGTTAACCAAGAAACATTATGTTTAGTCTTTACTCTGCTTCAAGTAAAAGTATAGTCTTATGTATGGGTCTCTCTAAAATCGTCTTAGTTGTGTGCTTCCCCTTATTGTCTCTAGTAGAGTTAGCAATGAGTAGCTTAACTTTTCTGACTTTTCTGACTCTGGTTTCTTGGAAGACAGTCTTCTTGTAATAACACAATGTCATTTACTTTTGCATTTCCTCTGGTTTTATTCCATTTGCTTCTCTGTTGCGGGTTTAACAGATATTCCTTTCTCCACGTAGTCCAAAATACATTTGCCAAATACTGTGCTGGTTTCCATCTTTTCTGAAGGTAGAGATCTTCTTTAGCGAATTCTCCAGGTGGTGATGAGAGCACTGCTGATTTCATCGTCAAAATATAATTGGGTGTCAACAATGATGAAGTGTCTAATCTTGAAGCTGACTGGTCAAGAATGGATTTTAGAATATTTCTTATTGTCCGAATCTGCCTCTCCCAGACTCCTCCCATGTGGCTAGAAGGAGGTGGGTTGAAAACGAAAGTTATTCCCAGCTCTTTGACCTTCTCTTGAGTCGCTTACGTTAGTCGCTTACGTTAGAAGCTTTCGTTTCTTGCACCGATAAAATTGGTGCCTTGATCACAATGCAGCTGACCTACGTTGCCACGTACTGCTATGAAACAACGGAGTGCATTGAGAAAACAGTCTGTACTGAGATCATCTAGGACTTCTATGTGTATAGCTCTCGAGCACATACATGAAAACAAGAGTCTGTAACCCAGTGTTAAAAACGTGATTAAAAGCATAAATATTAATACTCATTTGATTAAAATACTAATTTCATAATGGTAATAAATATTGATAAAAAGAACTTAAATATAATAAATACTGATAAAAAGCATGTAAACATAAGTTTAATTAATATGGACGTATGTATATGTAATATATAAATGGTGTGGGGGCAGGACTTAGTCCTGTGGAGAGTGTTTGTTAGATCCACTGAGCGACCAATCATTGGCCGGTCTGACCCTTCCCCCAGTCTGTGTGCGCTGCTCAGACACCTGTGTGTGCCTGCGTGTGCCAGTCAAAAAACGCCAGAGACACAGACGGTGAAAGATTCGGTTACCCGTGCGGTGAAGAAGCTAGCTGGATAGTAAAAGTCCTGTTTTCGGTGAGAATAATAAGAGTGATACTGTATTCCAGAGGCCGTGAGCCAGCGTGAGCACTGTGAGGCCCCGTGTAGCATTTGTTGCTTCACATGGTCAGGTTTTTTCCCTTTGCTTATTTGGATTGGATTGGTTTTGAGGACCTGAGAAGAATCGAGGATCCCTTTTCCAGTACTGGATGGCGAGCCCAGCCCAAAGAGCCGGATGAACTGGTAGATTGTACCCCGACTGGTTACAAACACACTGAGTGACTATTGAACATTGACAGACTGAAATTGACTTTAAAAAAGGACACAAAAGACAATATATCCTTGGGTCGACCATTTGTGGGGTTTATTTTATTTTATTTTGTTTTCAAAAGCGCGCTCTACTTTTGTTAAATGTGCACAACCTGCTAAATTTTAATAATTGCTAATAAATGCAATTGTGTTTTCTACACCTACTGTGTACAAGTCCTCTGTTGTCATACACCCTTGGCTCCTACGAATCTAGAACCTGTCTGATCTGGCCCATATCTCCCTTCTGTCCTCGTACTGTGGTTAAAGGTAACTACACTGCCGTAGTACATGCAAAGAAGGCAAGAAGTAGCACCACCAGTGTTACAAGTCCATATCTCTTTAAGTCTTTCCTCCCTTCTTTTACACAGAATGGTCTGAAGCAGTCCATACCGCTGTATGTAAAAAGGTAGCTTCGAGTCTTTCTGGTGGCAGGTCGCTCATCCTTTGTTCTTGATTGCCTTTCCTGTACTTTCTACATTTGACACATTTGTATATAAATGACGATACTTCAGTACTGCAGCCAATTACCCATATCCCATTGGACCTTATCTCATTTACTGTCATCCCTCGGCCTTGATGATGCATCTTCTCGTGAAAATGTTTAATGAGTAGGTGTGATGTTTCTTTGGTAGAATGGCTGGATGTTTGATGTTGGGATGGAGTGACGCTTTTGTAAGTCTTCCTCCCACCCCTTCTTTCCTTTCTTCCAACACAGTACTTTCATTGGACATTTATTTTGGGTTCTTTACATACTTTACACGACGTCTTATTCTTGCTATTCCTTTCACAACTCTCATCCAATCTGAGAATTTTTCCAGCCGTTCCAAAATGGATTTCTTTGGAGGGGTTTCTTACCAACTAAAATGAATGGAGCGATGAATCCAAGTGGGTCGAATATTGAGGCTACTGTCGAGAGCACTCCTCTTCTAGTGAAGGGGTTATTCTTTACAACCACTCTGAATTAAAGGGTGTCTGAGCTTACACACCATTGGACCCCTAAGGCCCTTTCTATCTTTGGCTCTCCTAGTGCCAGATCCAGGTCTGTTGCTCCTGCTACACATTCTTCCTTTGGGACAGTAGCAATCACTTCCTTGCTGTTGCTAATGAACTTGTGCAGATGTAGCTTACCCGTGGCACACAGTTCTCTAGCTTCCTTTACAAGTTGAATAGCGTCTTGCACTGAATCCACGCTCGCCAAACCATCGTCCACGTAGAAGTTGCGTTGCATGAACTTCACCATGGCTTCACTGAAGTTATTCTCACCTTGAGCAGCAAGGTCAACATGCTGCATGAAACAAGTGGACTCTCATGCGGAACACTGATGTGGACTTTTCCATGTTACCATCCTCCCACCATAGAAATCGGAGGTAATCTTGATCTTGTGAGGCAACATGAAACTGGTGGAACATGCGCTCCACATCGCACATGACAGTTACATGTCCTTTCCTGAAGAAACACAGAACTCCAACAAGAGTATTTGTGAGGTCAGGTCCTGACAGGAGATGCTTGGTGAGCAATGTATTCTGGTACTTCTGAGGATGGTAGACGCCATGGTGAAGAATGTACCACGCTGGTTGATTATTTAGCTGAGCCTCTAGCACTTTCTCTGCATCACCTCTCTTTATGATGTCTTGCATGAAAGCCACGTAATCCTTGTAGTAGCGATCGTCTCTTCTCAAGCACCTTTCTAGACACTTCAGTCTGTGTTCTGCACAAAGTTTGTTGTTTGTTAAGTCAGGTCTTTCTTGTCTGAAGGATAGTGGCATTTTAAAGTGGCCATCTTGCTTTTCTCTTATGCCTTCCTTTACTTTGGCTAGAAACAATAGAAACTTCTTGTGACATTGACTCTTCTTCAACACTTTTTTCAACAAAGTCCATCTCTAGCACATTAAGTATCTCGGCTGGAGTAAGTATTTCTTTAACTTTGTTTCTGCTTACAAAGTGAACTTCGGTTTTGAGCTTGTGAGTGGGTGCTACAGCTGGCAAGACTTGTTTAACAATAGCATGATGGCTTACTCCTATTTCATCTTCACAATCACCTTCAGAGTCGCAGCAGACAATGATGCTCCCGCCAAGCAGAGATTTCTGTGCAAATGGCTGGTCTCTATCACCACTGACCACCACTAGAGGGAGCAAAGCTTGAGGACAGTTATATCCGATCAATAATCCAACTTCACAATCAAGCTTGGGAGCCATCTCTTTTGATAAATGTTTCAAATGTGACCAGTTCTCTGCTGTTTTGTTTGTGGGAATATGTGATCTGTTAGCAGGAATGTAGTCTCTGGTATAGCTTGTTGGTAGTTTGATTCTTGTTTCAGAGTAAATACCTCTTACTTGTAAGTCCTTTAACTTGCTGCGTAAAACAATTTTTGTTTTGGACGTTATAGTGGAAATCTTGAGTTTAACTGGCTCTGACATGGCGTTGAGTGACTGAGCTGTGTCTTTCAAGATGAAAGTGGTGTCACTTTGATTATCGAGCAAAGCATACACCAACTTTTCATTCTCTGGTTCATCCACAGTTGATACATAAACTGGGATAACTGAGGAAGTACAACCTTTTGACTTTTGTTGCACTTGCTATTGTACTTCAGAAACATCTGTTTCCTGATTAGTCTTTGTTTGTTGTTGGCTATTTTTTCTTTGTTCCTTGTCTCTTTTCTCTCTGTCTTGATGTTGACACGTTGGGTGAGGCTTTTGGCATTTGTCACACACACTTCTGGAAGTACAGTTCTTAGAGTTATGACCAGTCTTGAGGCAACCAAAGCACAGTTTTTTAGACTGCACAAACTTTGCTCTCTCTTCAACTGACTTGTCCATTATCTTGCGACATTTCTGAAGCGTGTGACCAGGTTTCTTACAAAAGAGAGGCATGTGACATTCGTCCTTTTACTAGAGCTTGTACTAAGTGCTTTAGCGTTCAGCATTTAGTTTCTTTTGGGCTTGTCTTTGAATGCATGCTTGTCTTGTTCAGTTGGCTTTATTGCAAGCAGAAAAGTGATAGGAATACATGCAATTCTTGCTTCTTTATTCAGGAATTTGACACAATGACTAAAATCTGGGAACATTTTGTGTTCTCTTTGAAACTCACTGTTCTGTTCCATCGTGCACTTAGCCAATCAGGCAGCTTTGCAGCTATCCTCTGATTTTCCACGCAATCATGCAAAACTGGAACATAAGGTATGGCTGACTCAACACTATTTAGAAAATCTAAAGAAAGCTGTTCATTTTTGGCGATGACTGAATCTTGTCACGATATGATTTGCCTATTACAAAGGGATCTCCAAACCTGTTGTTGAGTATCTTCCAGGCAGCATAATAAGTGGTGTCTGTTCCAACCAGAAAATGTCCTTCAATAACCTTCTTAGCTGGACCTCCAACATACTTTCTCACGAAGAAGTGCTTTTCTTGAATTGGCAGATTCTTGAGGTCAACTAATGTTTGAAAAGACAACTTCGAGTCATTATACTGCAGCGGATCACCTGTGAAGAATGCAGGCTCTGGGATTAGGATTCTGTTTGCAGTGACAGCCTCAGCGAGCATCCTCACAAGGTCAGTGGAGGGCGTTTCATTTGCACTAGGAATTGCTGTTTGAGGAACAGAGGCTTGGAGAGGTGCAGTTTGTTGCAGAGCTCTAACTTGAGAGGGGATGAATGGTTTCAAGTTCACATTTGGAAAGCTTGGTTGCGGGAAGGAACTATCTTGTCTTATTTGGGAATGAACTGAAGATTTTTCTTCATTCTCACTTTTCACATTTTCAGCATACACCTTCAATCTTGCTTGTGCTGCATTATGCGTTTGCAGTTCTTTCAATAGTTCCACTTATTTTCTCTTTTCTTCTAACCTTGTCTTCATTGAGGTGCTCTCCATTAGAAATTGAGCTTTATTCCTTGCATCTTCAACTTCTCTGATTTCTTCCTCACACTGATGCTGTTTTCATTATCTTAATGACTTCTTCTGTAGCTGCTACTTCAGCTGCAGCTTCTTGTCTTTGTTGTAATGTGACCAGAGATGATTGCTTTGACATCCCAAAGATAGACCTTGACTTATATGTGATCCTTGAAGAAACGCTGGATGAACTGCTGTCAAACACGGACTCTCAATCAGGCCAGGGTATACTATTTGGATCACCATCTTCTTCTAAAAAGCACCCAGCCATTGCTCTGGCAGTTTCACTGATAGCCATGCACACATCACATCTTCTGCACATTTCAATATCAGGACTTTGTATTTTTCTGATCTCATCATGAATGTTACAGATGTCAGTCATACTAGCATCTATAACTATGAGGTGCCGTAAGGGACATTATTACTGAAACGCTTTCACACACACTACTGAAATTTTACCTCTCACACACACTAGTGAAACGCTCTCACACACACTACTGAAACGCTCTCACACACACTACTGAAATTTTAGCTCTCACTCACGCACTCCACTGAAACCAGAGGCATTTCCGCTGAACTGGAAGTTGTTTCCTGACAAGGAAACTGATGGAAAAAGTGTTATATTGCAAAACACTACAAGGATGTCTACTCAACAACCTGGCCGACAATAATTTCACGGACCGGCCTTTAAGTTGTCTTGGATAAATACAATAAAATAAAACCAGTACCGCTTCCAAAAAAAGAAGATTTATTCATAACACACGGGAAAAGACCCAAGGAAACCGAGTTAACAATATAAACGATATAAAAATTCAAAAAAACGACACATAGCCCGAAAACAATAAATTTCAAACTCAAGCCTCAACTCTTGCGACCCGGTGCCAAACGAATCACAGACCGGTACTGGTCCAGGACCTGGGGGTTGGGGACGGCTGTGTTTATAGCCTAAGTGAAACAGCCGCATTACTTAACAATATTTTAGCTTCCTTGAATCAAGGAATGGATTCAAGGTGCAACAGGGAATTCGGCAAGTATGTCTTGTTTCCCCTAAGCTTTTTATATTGGCAACTCAGTTGTTAACACTATTAATCAAAAATTCTAACGACATACAAGGAATACCAATTTTTAATAAAGACTTCAAAATAAGTCAATTCGCAGATGATACATCTATTTTTTTTTTTAAAGATAAATACGTGGTAGAGAAAACTAAATTTTCTCTAAAGCTTCTCGTTTATCTCTCAGTATCAAAAAATGTGAACTACTCCTGATTCATACAAGCTCTGACTCCTCAATAACTTTGGTTAGAGTTGAACCTAAAGTTAAATATATAGGGCTGATAATATCTAAAAAACCCAATTAGCAGAGAAGACACTGATATTTCTAACCGTATCATGGAGATGAAGAAATCACTTAGCCACTGGTTAACCAGAGACCTCGCTATTTTTGGCAGAAACATCCTATCTAAAGCTGAAGGCATCTCCAAATTGATTTATCCTTGTCATTCTCTATATATCTCCTCTAAAAATATTAATAAGGCTAACACAGTTATTTTCGAATTTTTGTGGAGGAATAAAACCCATTACATTGAAACATCTCAGCTTGTGAAGGAATACAATAAAGGTGGTATCAAAACTCCAGAATTAGAATTTATGGTTGGCACCCTTAGAATTAAATGGTTAAAATCTGAGATAATGAGATTAACCCACAACTTCTCCCCATAATTAAACCTTATGGAATCATAGGGTAATAACACTTAATCAAAAATCAATTTTCAAGAGCGACTGGTTTAAACAAAAAGATTACATTCATAACAGATTTGTTGGATGATAACGGTGATTTTCAGAAAAATATTGTATAAACTCAAAGAGAATATAAGAAATTTTGTGAACTGGTCCCACTGCATCTGCTTCATTTGATTAAAAATTTTATGATATACAAGAATTTCTCATCAGTGCTCCCAAATTTATTGCTAGGGCAAAGTCAGCTGTTTGATAAAAATGCAATAATAGATTTATTAGTAGTTTCTTCAAAGACAAAATATTTCATAGTTACAACAGAATGGTTACATTACATGGTTCTAATTTAGTTATTTCATATACACTGGATAAAGCATACTAAAAATTTATGAAACAGCCTATTCTACCTAAAGTTGAAGAAACACACTTAAAGTAATAAACAAAATTAATCCTGTGGCAGAATTACTAAAAAAGAGATTTGGTTTTGAGGTGGATCAGTGTTCTTTTTGTACTGATGAAAATGAAACCCTAGAACATCTTTTTTCCTATGCCCTATCACACAATGCATTTGGTGCAACTTAAAAATTGGATTTCCCTAAATATTAATGATGTGCCACTATTTGAATTACATCATAAATTTTTTTATATGGATCATCTAGCATTGGGTGTCTCAGACATTATTAACATCATCATACTTTTGAGTAAATATCATATCCATTGTGCTAAATGGAGGAACGCTAAGCCTTCTCTCCCTGGTTTTTTTTTAAAAATGAATTTAAGATATTTTCTTCTTTGCTAAAAAAGACAAAAAGCACATATGCCAGACAAATTAACCAGGATAATGCCCGTCTGCTATTCTAAATTTTGACTTGTGCTGAGGCTTATATATTGTTAAGTAATGCAGCTGCTCCACTTAGGCTACTAGCAGGTTGCTGAGTAGACATCTGTGTAGTGGTTTGTTTGAAATCTACCACTTTTTCCTTCAGTTTCCTTGTCAAGAAAAAACTTCCTGTTCAACTGAAATGCCTTGTTTTTTCAGTAGTTTCAGTAGTGTGTGTGTGAGCGTTTCAGTAATAATGTCCCTTACGGCACCTCATATATAACACTCACAGCTTCAGGTATTAACTCATTGTCTTTACTTTACACCATTCTTTTAAATAAGTTTATGTGGTATTTCCACTTCTTGTAAACTTGACATTTGCTGGAGCAACAACACACACACAGCAGCTGATTGTAACATGAGCTCATCTGAAAGCCACCAAGAAGAATCCAGTGATTTGAAAGTTGCTGCTTTGGATTGTTAGTTTGATCTGAATCAGAATCCAGTGTTTGATGGAAATCTCCTCCTGCTGCACTTCAACACATTAAAGAGAGAGAGATGATGATGAGAGCAGAGAGAGGAAGGTGTACTTACCGTGCAGGAGGATCACAAACACCACAAACATCTTCATGTTCCTGTCAAACTCAGAGACTCTTTAAAAGCCCTTCAGGACATCAGCTCACAGCAGCTCTCACTTTCCTCTGCTGATCATCTACTGACACTCTCACACTGCTCACACTGTCACAGCTCAGAGTTCAGCTTCACACTTTGTTAAAGCACATCTCTGGAATGAAGTCCGGCCGGCCACAGATCACTTCTGAGGAAAGAGGAGGACATTCAGCCTCCTCGTAGTGTAACTGCTCCAGGTTCACAGCGACACACAGAAAGCTCAAAGTCCTTTCACATGACCGTCATTTACAACCAGCCCAGAGCAACTTTATTAATCAAACACAATAAAACGGAAACACAAAGCTTTGGTACTTCACTGAGTTTATGTTAGCATGCTGCACATACACACACACACACACCAACATGAAGCTTGTAGTGGTAATGTGTTAATTTCAGCCTGAGCCAGAACCTTTTTATGACACGTCACAGACTCCTGTGATTTCAGACTCTTTGTGGAGACACTAAACACACCTTTGACCTCCACCAACACAAACAGTAGCACTAAAAAGCAAACAGCGCCTGATATATATGGATGTGATTAATCTGAGAGACCATTAATGTTTCAAAGACCAACAAAACTCACTGAAACTGTGTGTTTGCACAAAGTCTGAAATGCACGTGTGTTATTATTTCAGATTCATGCACTGAGCTCTAAATCTGTCATTAAAGTGTTCACATGTAAACCAGGCTGTTTCTATCACTGCACACTTCACTCAGAAACACATGCAGACACGTTCTTCTGCAAATGAAAAAGGGTGTTAAGGGATTTTTTAGGATTTTAGGATTTTTATTATGTTATGCTTAAAAGTACATTTCATTATCTAGATGTGTTTGCTCTTTCAGTATTCAGCTTAAATAGAGAAGTTACGCTCTGTTCAACAGGAAGCCTGCATGCAGCACAGTTCTATTTTATCTCTTCCTGTACATGCTACACGAATATGCTTGGGGTATAAATAAAGCCTGACAACTGTTCCAGGGTGCGAGTCTCCATGAGTCTCACCCGTGTACACGTTAACCTGTCTGAGCGTCTTTAATCTGACCTGAGTTGCAATACAGGAAATCTCCTGACAAAGGGAAACAGAAGTGGTGCTTTATGTTGATCTTAGCTCTACAATCAGGAACAACAGAGCAATAAAGGACCAGCAGGAAGAAGAATTGATTAACTACACATGAAATCAAACACTGTGAACTCTGAACTCTGGACTTCAGATCAGAAATAGATGAATGTTTTATGACAGTCAGAGAAATCAAACAGAAAAGTAAAACAGAAAACAAATAGCACCATACGACTTTACGGTCCATGTTCACTGAGTATTAGTGATATCTAGTGGACATTTCAAGACACTACAAACTGATCTCAGACTATTTTGAAATAAATCAAGTATATTTAAATACACTGCAATCACAGAAACTGTCAGTGGAGAGTAATAACAAAATTATTGTAAAAATAAGCAAAATTTAAAGGAAAACATAAAAGTGGAAGTGACACAACTGTGAAGTTAATAACATCTTAAATACCCAATGAACACATCAGAAATGACAGATTTGGAGAGCGTTTGGCACATGCTGCTTACTTACATCTAACCAGGACAGAGGAGAGAGCAGAGGAGATGAAGAGTGCAGCAGATCGGTGAGACACCAAAAGAGCAGAAAGGTGAAGAAGAGTTCCTGTGACTTCAACCTCTCAGCAGCATCGTTTGACTTGGGGAGTCACATGATTTTCGGGGTTTTCCCTGTATTATTGTAGGTAGGGTCTTTAACTTACATTAAATGAGGGAACTGTTTTTTGTGATTTGGCACTATATAAATAAAATTGATTCTCATCAGCATGGTGAGCTGCTCTGCTGTAAAAAGACAGAAAAAGTGCCTGAATGGAAGCATTTTGCTGGTGATGGCTTTGGTAGCAGCTGGAAGAAAAACAACATTAGAAAATATGATGGTGTGGTCTCAGCACTGCATACCAGTAAGTAATAATTCCAGCATATGTAACTGTTGTAGTTCCACATTGTAGGGCTGTTGGTACCTTACACAGATTACATATCGCAGACATCTCTGCTGTAATTACATGGCAGCACAGCTGGAATCAAAGACGAGCTTTATACTTCTGTTTCCAAAAAAAAAAGAAAAGATTTCAGGGTGTGATGTCATCACACCTCAGGCACAGCTCACTGTTACACATCTGTTACATGGTTACCCTTTACAGGTGTGAATGCAGCGGTGTGAGATGTAAAAATATAAACTAAATAAAAAGACCAAATTTACAGTTAAGTGTTGAATGAAATAAGCTCTATACAAAGAATCTTTGAATGGCAGAGATGTGTGCATGTACCACAGAGCCATGGCTCCGAGTCTGACAGTGTCTGAATGTAAGCACTGCCCTACAAACATGCTTTGAGTAAATGGTAACCCTAACCCTAAGTCCTGAAAATAAAGTGACCATTCGTTGGACTGACAGGGATCAGCCTCTGCTGTTACCGTTCTTTTCTTCTAATAATGTCATGGAGGTTTAGAGTTAGGACCCAAGATGCCAGAGGTGGAAAGAGTACTCAAAATTTGTACTCAAGTACAAGTACTGTTACACTGGTTAAATTGTACTCAATTACAAGTAAAAGTACTGGTGTTAAAAAAATACTTGAGTAAAAGTACAAAGTACTCTTCTCAAAAACTACTCAGAGTATTAATTACTTGTTAACAGACTGATGTTTTATTCTGTCGTCAATAGCAGGCATTCAACTCGATTCACCAGTATAAATATTTATGTTCAAAGCACATTTCTCAGATGAACAACGTATAGAAAGGTAACTTGTTTTGTAAATAAATGTAGATATAAAAGGAGGAATTTTGTTTGTTAAAACAATGACAAAAATGTTTCTGAACATGCGTAGAACCGTTTAAACTTTTCCCCATACACTAAACAACAGGCAGGTAAGTGTCTTAAACTCTTAGCATTTCTGTCACACTTTACTTTCTGAACCTTTTGTTCAGTTTCAGCAAGAGCTGGTTTTCTAAATTAACAGATGCTATTCGACTTCGTTTGGCTGTGAAGAGTAGACCAGCACAGCTAAAAAGTCGTTCACACGCAGCAGAAGCAGGCAGAGCTGTGTTCAGTTTAAGAGAGAGGTTTTTGATGGCTGAGAAGGAGTGCAGCAGCTCCATGGTGTCTGTGGCACAAGCAAGATAACCATCAAGCTCAACTGCACTTTGCAGCCTTCTGGAGATTGGTTTGGAGAAGAATTCATCTTCATCAGATGACTCTCTTTGCTGATCCTCACTCTCATGCTCTGTCATTTCAAGATGTTGTTTGATGTATGTCAAGGCTGTAATTGCAAGTAGATAACACAATTTTGTTATTTAAATTTCAGTGATTATTCCTGAACACAAATTTAAAATCGACAAATTCTCAAAAAGGATTGTTTAGTATTCAGGACAGACTATCAATAACTTACAACGTATTAGGTGAAATACTCACTTAAGCATGTGTTCAAATGTAAACAAAAAATAAAAATGGGATCACATGAATCCTTACCAGCCCCTATTACATCTGCTCTGTCAGTCCAGGAAGTCTTGAACTTGGGTAAGAGGACTGCAGCTGCATCCAACTCTGGATCCTCCATCATCGGTCTAAAATGCTTTTGAAGGCCATTTTGCAGGGCTCTGATGAGTGGCACGCATGTCTTGCTTGATGTCTCCAGCCTGCTAAGTTTGGAAAGTAGTTGTTGGATTACTGGCAGGAGCCATCCCATAAAGGAAGTGGACTCAGACTGAAGGATATTTGAAGCTTTCACCAGTGGCTTCATGGTGGTACAGTACTCCCTAAGGAATGCAACTTCTGCAGGACTCAACCTGTAAGACACAACAACAAAACTCACCATGACTATAATAGGGATCTTCTCATTTAATATTAAGAGTCTGCTCACATTTTTAACCATCCATTAAGGAAAATTCACAAAATTTGCAACCATATTGGTAGGTGTCCAATTTTACTCACATTTTCACCTTGAACTCCTCACAAATGCTCCTGATGGCATCTTCCCCCTTCTCATCAATGATGCGTATTATCCTTTCAATGGCAAGGTAGGCTGAATTCCACCGTGTTGCATTGGGACGAATGATCTGTAGCTCACACTTGTCCTCTACCACTTCATTAGCCAAATGAGACCGGCCAGTTTTGTTCCAAATGGCCTGGCATTTTGCAAAGGTTGCACGGGAGAGCCTCTTGTAGGTGTCATTCATGCTCTCTGCTAGGGCAGCATCAGTTGTTGCCACAAGGTTTAGCAGGTGACATGCACATCGCTGATGAGGCGGGAGTTGATACTCCAAACCAGAGTCTTCATCAAGAATTGCACTTGCCTCATGGTAGTCAATATGGTCAGTCACGTCAAGAGTTTCTGGGTCTGCTTCATCTTCAGCTTCAGCTTCATCTGCATCATTTTGTGCCCCAAACATGTGGAAGGCCTTGACAAAGTTGGATCCACTATCAGTTGTGGTTCTTACAACTTTGCCTCTAATCTTGTATTGGCAATGGATATCATCAAGCGCACCAGCAAGCACGTCAAATGTGTGAGACCCTCTCAATCTTTTGCAAGCTAGTGCTGCAGATCTTCTTTCCAGGGACTCTTCCTCTATCCAATGGCATGTGACTCCAAGGTAACTTTTCTGATGAGCTGACCAACAATCAGTAGCGGTAGCAACAAATTTGAAAGATTTGCACTGCATCTGGATGCTGTCTCCTTTTCTCCCTCTGTACATGAAAAATTCCCCCAGGTACGGCCACGGGCACGCATCCTCCGTCTTTTCTACGTCGTTTTCATGGTTGACAGCGTTGTCCTCTGTCTCCATTTTGGCTTCTTTGTCTCCAAATCTTCCGTCTATAAAGTAGTTTATACTCCACCATGTAGCACCTCTCGGTGCCTGCTGCTGCAGTGGAATTTATTCTTTGCTTACGTCTTAAATTGGCGCGGTCGCGATTGCACGGCCTTATTGGCTGCAAAAATGCAGACGAAAGGTTTGAATATTAATTAAAATTGTGGGCGTACTCAGTAGCGACTTTTGATTTTATAAGTAGCGAAGTAGATTACATGGTGTAAGTTGTACTCAAGTATGAGTAAAATTACACACTTGAAAAATTACTCATAAAAGTACAAGTACCCAAAAAAATCTACTTAATTACAGTAACGTGAGTATTTGTAATTCGTTACTTCCACCCCTGCAAGATGCAGGCACGGCTGAGATACAAGTGAGTTTTATTCAAAAGGTGGTGACAGACGAACCAGCAACAAGCACGAGATGACACAGGCTGTATCCCAATTCAGGGTCTGCAGCCTTAAAGGCTGCATTTTAAGGCCGATTACGTCACAGCGACGCGACAAAGGCTGTCCCAATTCAAAGGCTGCTCGAAATGCGGCCCTCAAATACGTCCTTCATTTCCCTGAATTTTAAGGATGTGGCGGTGTAGAATTCGTGGCCCAACATATCCCAGATTGCATAGCGCGGCAGTCGGTGTGGATAAATTTGCGAAAAAGAACAGCAGAAGAGTAAACCTTTAAAATTAAGTACTTAATATTATGTAACCTATTTATGTGGAAATGTTTAATAACAAAGAACATTAAAACATTACTGTTGGCCACATGTCGGCAAAGTTACGTGACATTAGTGATGTTTGTACTAACTTGGTTTTAAAGCCTTTACTTTAAAATAGTTCAATAGTTGACCTTAATTTTACAGAGAATGTGATGATTTCATGAATATTTAAAGTAAGCACTGAGAGAAATTTAGTAATGCCAACATATTAAAAGAACAATATTTGTCTCTTATATATAATACATTTATATATACAGTGTCAAAGAAACCTGTCTTTGAGTGAAGATTTAAGGTGATGGGAAATTTGAATAAATGCAGCTTGTTCAGTTCATTCACTGCTGTAATAACTAATAATGATTGAAATAATCACTATAATATTGGCCATATTATAGTTACATTACCACAGTGAGATGACTCATGAACAACATTAGCTAATTGTTATTTATTAGCTAATCTTAAAATGACTGTTCAGTACAGAAATGAAGCCCAACAATCATGTTTTACAGTCTTGTGGTCTCAGCCTCAGATACCTATTAAATCAAAGCTTATGTAGAAACAAACAAACAGATGAACAAAATATGTTCTCCTTCATTTCTGTCTAACAAAGCTGTATGAAACGTTTCCAGCTGTTAGTATCATGGTTGCTAGGCAACCTGGGCAGCACGACGGAGGCTAGACCGTCCCATTTCACAAGCCTCGCACTTCCGGCCTTAGCGGTCTTTGAGTACGTGGCCCTTGTGGACCGTTAAGGCTGCGTACTTTAAGGCTGCAGACCCTGAATTGGGATACAGCCACATACTATAAATACACAGACAGGGACATGAGGAAACGTGCAACAGGTGGCATCACAGCTGGAACTGATTGCTTCCTTGTCTCGTCGTGCCCAAAGTAGAATACACTAAGGTAAGACACAGACTTTCAAAGTAAAACAGGAAATACACAGAGATGCAGACTGGAGAGGGAGAGAGAACACTGAGGAGCATGAGGGAGAGCACAGACATGATGGGCTGGGGAAACATGGAATAAAACACAAGGAGGGTAAACAAGGCACCAGAACTCTAATACACAGAAGCAGACACAGGAGGTAAAGACACGAGGGGAAATCCAATAAACTAAACTGAACAACTTATGAACCATAGAATAACTCCTAGAATAACAAATGAACTCAATACGATACAGAAACACAAGAAAACAGAGAACACTGGGTCTAAATGACCCAGGACCATGACAAATAATTCTCCTTTGGCTTGTTGTTTCATATCATTCTGTTGATCTTCTCATGGCTAGTTTTGAACTGCTCCGTAACTGAAATGGAAAAAGCACCTATAAACATGCAGTTGGAGCTGATAGGAGTCCAGTCTAATGGCACACTAAAGGTAAAGTACCACTCTGTGGGGCCTACACAGTTCCCCCACTCCATCCTGTCAAAGGAGGAAAACCCAGACTGTTGCTGTTTTACCTTAGAGTAATTAAGTAACGTACTGCGTTACTTTCAAGAAAAGTCGTCTGTGTATTATGTGTAATAATGTTTTTAATTTACTTGTTTTGAGTAAACACTCATCACGACAAAGATGGGAAACACCTCCAACATGCACTACATTTGACCCACAGCATGTATTTAATATGCATGAATGTAATGTCTTTGATAAGCTGCTTTGAGATGGTGGTGAGTCTCAAAGTGGAGCCAATGAGAATCGATAAGGAATTTGAATCACGAAATTCTCATCAGTTTCCATCCTTACAAAGATCCACCAATCATCATACTGAGTTAAAGTGATCACAGGTCTGCTTTGTTGGAGATGAGCCTTCAAAGTGGAACATGTGGACTGTTCCTTTATTACTACCACTGAAGGCCACGCCCCTCTGGTCATGTGATCATGTGGTTTGTAGGAACGCTCCTCTTCCTCAGAGGATCCACCTGTGCTTCCTCTCCTCTCTCCTCCACCTGTTACAGTGAGGGAACGTCCTCCATGATGGAGGAGCTGCTGGAAAGTGCTGAGAGTTTCCTCCAGAGTGAGACCTCTGTCACAGTTCAGAGGATCTACGGCAGCAGAGACCTTCATGGACACTAAAAGTCTCAAACACACAACAACAACATCACACTGACTCCACTCTGACATCACTGATCAATAATCAAAGAACACACAGATCAAACTGATTGATCAGCCATCAGAGGAGTCGGATCAATGGAGCTGCTTCTGTTCCTGATGTCCCCTGTTTGATCCTGGACCTGAACTCTCCCTGCAGAGGAGACACAAGACAGTCAGACACACAATACTCGCTTCCTTTCTCAGACATAATGAGTGTAAACTGGTCCAGTGAGGTCCTGCAGGGAGTTTTCAATAACACAGGAGATTTGCTAACTCCAGAGTTCGGGGAAGCCCAGATGTTTGTGAGCTGGGTTGAGTCACAGACTGAGGAGCAAAGCACAGAAGCACTATTGACCATCATCCTGCTGGTCTATCTTCTATATGTGCAGGTTCAGCCGTACTTTACTGAAACCACTGGATGAAGCACAAACTGTGCATCGCCTTGTCACACTGTGTTTATTCATTTAAGGTTTTTGAAACCGTACACAGTTTTTAATTGTTTTAGCTGTTGCTAAATCTCTATTACACTGATGGAACTGGATGCTGGATGCTGACCTTGCTTTGTAGTACAGGGCCCAGGAGGATATGATATCAGCAAAGTTCATCACAGTCAGGATTTATTTACTTAGTAAAGCGTAAAATCCCAGCTGGAAATACTGAGTGTGTTTACTGTGGTTATCTGTGGTTTAACTCTCTCTGTTGGGCTTCTGCCTAAACTGAAGACATTTAAACTCTAAAGTTTACCACCCATAGCCTAAAAAACAAGCAGCACCAGCTGAGGCTTGTCAGCTCAGTTGAGAGGATTACAATCTACCCCAATCTACAGGAGATCTACACCAAATGGTGGTGAACGAGAGTCATGAGCCCTCATAGGAAGCCCAGTCACACCAACAACAGAACATCTTCTGATGGGCAAGACAGAGAAAACAAGCTGGGGCTTCTAACCTCATATCATCATATTTAAAAATACCAGCACTAAAGCCCCTCCCTCACTACTCAAATACTCACTCATGAACATCTGTCGTTATTGCTCTGTTAGTGCCAATTTGTCTATGGTTGTGTTTCTTTCTTTAATTATAATGCAGCTGGAATCGTAATAACCATTTAACGGTGCATTAACTTACATATCAGTGCAAAGACACAAACAAACCTGTGACTGTGAGCAGCACTGTTTTCTTCCTCCAGATGTCCCCACTGATGACCACACAGCTGTATTCTCCACTGTCTCTCTCTGTGGGGTGTTTCAGGGTCAGACTGAGGTCTCCAGTTCTCAGCAGGTCTTCATTCACTCTTGTTCGGTATCTGTAATCCTTGTGCTGTTTGTCAGGCTGGTCAGATCCACTCTGACACATGTGAACCATCATGTATTCTGGTTTATATCGTTCCCACTTCACTGTGGCCTTTTCAGGAAGCTCAGCTGTGGTTTGGAAAGGCAGCTTTGCAAACTCCATCCCCTCCTCTATGATCATCTGACAGTCTGAGAGGACAACAAACACAACATGAGCTCTACACAGAGCAACAGATGGCTTTCACAGTTGTAGAGAAATCTGAAGCACTTTTTAGGGAGTTTAGGAAAAAAATTGAAAGCTCAAAATTGATCTATGATCATTCTATCTCAGCTACACCTCTCGATCAAACAAACACAATTTTTTACCTGAACATCAGAGGGAAAAAAATCCACAGGAAAGAAACACTGCCAATAGAAATTATAGTGATGTGAAAAACTGTTTGACCCCTACTGATGTCCCACTGTCACCCTGTGTTCACACTTAAAGGTTTAACTTCATCAAACAAATTTTAATATATTTGATATACTTAATACCACTTTTAAATCACATCTTGAAACTCATCTATTCAAAATTGCATACCCCTCATTATGATTCCATATTAGTCTATTTTTCCTTTGTTTAGCTTTTATACTTTCATACTTTTCATATACTTTGTTTTTATTTTCTTGTACTAATGTAAGGTGACCTCGAGGGTCTTAAATAAAATAAAATGTATTATTATATTATGTGATAGTCAAGGCCGAGATATCCAAACTTACCTTAACATGAAAATAAACATAATCAATTAAGTGTTTCTGATAACTTTTGATGAGTCATTAAAGCACTGCGGAGGAATTTTGCTTCACTCTACTTGCAGAATTACTGTACGCGTACTGTAATTGGATTACAGTAACACGCTACTCTCTATCTGAGACTGTAGTCAGCTAGGGCACTCCAGTACCTCCATTTTGGTCTTTCTGAGTTGTTCAGAGGTGGACTTCCTGGTGTGTTTTGGGTCAATGTCCTGTTGCATAACTGAACCACTCTTGAGCTTCAGAGTAGAAACTGATGGTCGGATATTCTCCTTCTGATTTTCTGGTAAAGACCAGAGTTCATTATTCCATCAAACACAGTGAGTCACCTTTAAGCAGAAGAGCAGCCCAGACCATCACACCATCATGTCTGACTGCTGCTGAGTTCTCTTAATTAAATGTTGTAACCTTACAAAAAGTTCCGCTTTTGTCTCATCAGCGGATTCCTCTACCGCAGGGGTGTCGAACTCCAGGCCTCGAGGGCCGGTGTCCTGCAGGTTTTAGATCTCACCCTGGGTCATCACACCTGAATCAAATGGTTAGTTTATTAGCAGGCTTCTGGAGAACTCAAGACATGTTGAGGAGGTCATTTAGCCATTTGAATCAGCTGTGTTGGATCAAGGACACATCTAAAACCTGCAGGACACCGGCCCTCGAGGCCTGGAGTTCGACGCCTGTGCTCTACCGAGTATGATGTTTCATAGAAAATGTGAGGCAAACAGTTTTCTTTTTGCTCAGCAGTGGTTTTCATCTTGAAATGCTGCCATGCAGTATTTCTGCTCAATCTCTTTCTTATAGTGGAGTCATGAACTCTGACCTCACCTTTGGGAATTGAGGCCTGCAGTTCTTTGGAGTTTGGGGGTCTTTTGTGACCTCTTGAATGAGCTGTTGAGCTTTTGGGGTCACTTTGGCCGGCTCATAGGAAGGTTCACCAATATTCCACAGTTTCTCCTTTTGTGGATAATATCTGTGGTTTGTGGTAAATAGTGACATGTCTTGCTTTTGAGGTCTGTTACCCTACTTCACTTTTTCAGATGATTTCTATTTAGGTGATTTCTTGATTCTGGCAATAATCTGGCCAGACCTGAGTGTGGATAGTGAAAGTGAACTCAGCTTTCCAAAAAGGTGTTTTCACACAGGGCCAGTTAGGTTTGGACAATCTTTTGCCCAAAATAAATGAAATCATCATTTAAAAACTGTGTTTTGTATTTAGTCAACTTATCCTTATCTAATAAAACTGATTATCTGAAATAAGTAAGTGGGGCGAACATCCAATATGGAAAAATAATCAAGAAGAGGAACAAGTTTTTTCACTGCACAGTAACCAAACTTTAAGGTCTCTGCTTTCATGAGTTTGTCTCAAGAAAAAAGTGTTAAAGATTTTTTGTAAGTTATTTTTCTAGCATAACTTTTTGAGGTAGCATTTTAAAATGGTACCATCAGTCAGCTCCCTTTGGCCACAAACTCAATTAGAGACATTTCAGTGGGAAACCGTTTTTACCCTCAGTTAGCTTTAAATGAATATAGTAGTAATAATTTAATAGCAGGGCAATTAGCACTGTTGCCTCACAGTAAGAAGGTCCTGAGTTTGATTTGACTCCCATGTTTGCGTGGGTTCTCTCCGGGTTCCTCCATGCAGTTAGTGCAGTTAGATCATTTGGTAATTCTAAATTGCCCAAAGGTTTGAGTGTGAGTGCGAATGAACGTCTGTCGGTCTCTATGTGTTAGGTGACCTGTCCACTCTCCCTATGGTAGCTGGTATAGTCTCCAACCCCCCCGTAACCCTGACAAGGATAAGAGAATGGATGGATGGTACTACAAAATACACTACTGACTGGAAACAGAAAATTAGATGATGCAAACCTCTGACCTGTATCTACAGCACTGACCTCGGACTTTCAGCTGCACTTCCTTCTTCATCAGGATGTTTCCCTCCCTGCCGTAGACGGTGCAGGTGTAGACTTGTGTATCTCCATCTGTGGGGTATTTCAGGGTCAGACTGAGGTCTCCAGTTTTCAGCAGGTCTTCATTCATCTCTGTTCGGTTTCTGTAATCCTGTTCCTGCTCTTCAGGCTGGTCAGAGCCGTTCTCATACACGTGGACCTTTCCGTATTTACCCTTCCACTCCACTTTAGCATCTTCAGGCAGGTTTCCTGTGGTTTTAAAAGGCAGCTGGACAGACTCCACCCCTGAATCGACCTCCAGTTTTTGGACTGAGAAGACGGAAAAGCACAAACTTATAACTTAGACATGACAACAGTTTAAGCTGTTTTGAAGAGGTTTCATGTTTGGAAAATGCTATTGTCTGCTGGCGGGAAAGACAGAGACAACGAGTGGAGCCACCAACCTCAGACCATCACACTCAGAATCAGAATCAACTTTATCTGGGTATTTCTTTGATCTCAGTGTACAAAACAAAGCAGACAACGGGCAATACTGACAGCATGATACAAGACCTGCATTTAAGCCCCTCCCCCAGTACCCAGATACTCACTCCTGGACTTACCTTTGATTGCACTATTAGTTATGTTAAATTATTGTTTCTGTGGTTGTGTTTCTTTCTTTAATTATTCTGCAGATGAACAGCTAACAAACATTTAATGGTGCATTAACTTACATATCAGAGTAACAACACAAACAAACCTGTGACTGTGAGCAGCACTGTTTTCTTCCTCCAGATGTCCCCACTGATGACCACACAGCTGTATTCTCCACTGTCTCTCTCTGTGGGATGTTTCAGGGTCAGACTGAGGTCTCCAGTTTTCAGCAGGTCTTCATTCATCTTCGTTCGGTCTCTGTAATCCTTGTGCTGTTTGTCAGGCTGGTCAGATCCACTCTGACACATGTGAACCATCATGTATTCTGGTTTATATCGTTCCCACTTCACTGTGGCCTTTTCAGGAAGCTCAGCTGTGGTTTGGAAAGGCAGCTTTGCAAACTTCTCCCCCTCCTCCACGTCTACCTGACAGTCTGAGAGGATGACATATATACAACATGACCCTTTGTGACCTTGAGCTACTTAGTTTTGACAGTTTAACAGATGCAGAGAAAGCTGAAGAACAATGTTACAGTCCTAGCACGAGCTCCTATAAAACTGACCTCATGTGGCTCCTGCCTTTGATGCCCCCTTTTTTGTTCAGCTGACTTTAATCAGCAATTAGAGGTACTTAAGGCAAAAGAAAGGTGAGCTCTAGTGCCAGGCATTCTTGTTGGTTTTGTAGCTGGTGTGCATGTGCAGTGGCACTTTTAGGGAAACATAACAAGTGTGGCCTAGTCTGTGATCTCAGAAAACGGAAGCTTTGAATTGGCAATATTTCATTTTTTAATATTTCACTTGTAGGTGTCTAGAATAGTGTTACCTAGGAAAATACAGCTTCCCAGTTAAGATAGGTGAGTACCTATCTGAGATTAAGTTCTTAATTAGGGCACTATTTGCATAGATAAGATAACATAAACCTTTATCAGTCCCACACTTTGGAAATTTGTTTGGTCACGGCACAAAAAGTGAAGAGCAGCAAAAATTAAGAAAAACAGTAGAATAGAATAAAATAAATAAATAAAATGCTATATAAAAGAGAATAAAATTGTTTAGCCTTATTTTCAGAGTAATCCGGGGAGGGGATAAGTTCTCTGTTGGGGACAGGAAATTGAGGGCTCTAGTCACTGAAGTTTTTGAACCCAGCATGCTCCAGAAGATACGGAGGTGAAGTTCATTGTGGTTATGAACTGGGTAAGTTTGTATTTATCATTTACAGTGTTGGGTAAGTTACTTTAAATTAGTAACTTAGTTACATTACCTAGTTACTTCTATCAAAAGTAACTCAGTTACTTCAAGTTACTCGTTACTTTCAGAGTAACTAGTTACTAGTTTTTTTACTTAAGTGATCAAATACTTATTTGACACAGTAATTCGCAAAAACTTTTTTCAAAAATCATTGTTGGGTCTAAAGTCAGACCCCGCTGACCCCAGGACTTATTCCCGTGAAAGAAAAACAAGGCAACAGTGATCGATCCATTTACTTGCAAGGGAGGCCTCGTCGGTATCTCAGAAACGCACTTCGAATCTCATTACGAACAGTGTTGGAAAAGTTACTTTAAATTAGTAACTTAGTTACATTACTAGTTAATTCTATCAAAAGTAACTCAGTTACTTCAAGTTACTCGTTACTTTCAGAGTAACTAGTTACTAGGGAAAGTAACTTTGGTTTTACTCAGAATTCTCTTGTTAATGTGTTGCTTCCGTAACTGGATACCCAGCAAGATTGTCAGTCTTCTAGCTTGCTTACTTGCCACAAGTGCACTGTGCCACCTACCAATAGAAAGGAAAAAATAATGTGCACATTTCCACGAGAGAAATCCCACGCCTGGACCATCATTGACCGCTGCCATGATTCTAGCCTACGTCACAGCGTCATGTGCGCTTTTTACATCCAACACCAAAACTGCAGTCGTGGTGCTTTCGATTGTACTCAGAACTCGGAAATTCTGCCTTCTGAATAGGAAGATGTAGGTAACACCAGACTGCAGATGAGCTGCATCCAGGGCTGGACTGGGACAAAAAATCGTCCCGGGCATTTTGACTAGAGACCGGCCCACCATTATAGGAAAAATCATAAAGCCTTTGAATGAAAACAAACACTGTTGTGACAGTGATGTACACTGTTCCGATGGTATATATGTATCAATCTATCAATCGTTTGTTGTAAGATTCAGATAATTATTTTTTCAAAGCGAGACATTTTAAATGAGAATAAGAAAGAAAGTATTTCCTTGTGCCCCCCTTTCCCTGTTAATGCCCTACCTGGCCCCCTGGCAACACTTTGCTAGACCCGCCCCTGCACAGTTACCAGCTGTCAGCTACATAGAAAAGGATCCTGGTGTTATTTGTCTCTCAGAAACAGTTCATAACTTCCCTTCAACTCATTCATGTCACCTAAAAGGTAAACCTGTTTCTCCATCACCTGTTCAGCTCTGATGATTCAGTAAGGACATCTCCTGGTTTCATCTGCATGTTTCCCTCTCACCAGATAACCAAACCGATATCATGACCAGCAGCTTTACAGCTGTGGCTCCAGCAAACATCAGCTGATACTAGAAATTAATATTAAATACATTCTAACAACAGCTGATCAAGCTTAAACGTGCTGCTGTTGTTTAACGCGACATCCGCTGGTTTCCTCTTTCTGGCACGAAGTGGGCGATAAATGAACAAGAGAGAAAAGCTGATCAGCTGATCATTGATCAGTTTCATTATTGAAGTAGCAACAGGAGAGGGAGGGGAGAGAATGAGAGGAGAAGAGGGAGCTGTGCAGCAAAGACACAGAATAACTCCAGCTTTGTGTCTTTTTTTATTGTAGCTGAATTACGGGACAAACTGTGTTCCTTTTCACCTCAGTACGAAACGCGTAATATTTTCTCTGAATACGAGACGATTCTGTTTTTTACTGGACGGTTGGCAACTCTAATAATTAACTGTATGAACAAAATAAAGTTCAACATCAGTAACATAGCACCCACCCAGCTGTATAGAAACTCCGTCATGCTAGCTAGCACGCAGTACGAAAAAGTCAGCATAACGAAAATAAACTCCACCTAAACTTGGTTTATATCTGACCCAGATAGACTGCAGGTCATAACTTCTTACCTGAAGTTCAGTTCACACTCTGACCGGCGGCTGCCTCGGGTCTCTCTTCCTTCTGCGTCCCCTTTCTCTCATCCACCTGCTGGCTTCCACCACTTGCTAACAGTGTTGCCAACTCCTCAGTAAGGAAAATCGCTATTGGCTGTCCTAAAAGTCGCTATAAGTCGCTAAATGACGTCATCACCTAATTTGCATAATTGGTCATGCTAATATAATTGTAACCTATGTTGTTGGAGAGAGAAATAACATCGTGGAAGAGACATAAAGTGAGTAAAAAACGTCCTAAATGCATTTAGAGTTTATTTAGAACTACAAATTAAATTTCTTTTAGCAATTATTGTTTTTTTTAATGTCACAATTCCAACCCTGCTCCTTTACCCGGGCTTGGACCGGCAAAAGTGACCCGAAATAGGCACTCTGGTGGAGTTACTTTGTGTGTGTGTGTTTATAAGTAGTTTTAAACCTTGTGATCCACAAAACAGCATAAGAGTAAAAGAGTAAAAGAAGAACTGACTGTGTTACAGCACCCGCTGCTTGTTGAGAGTAAAAGGGATACGTGCTTTCACGTCTTTTTTTAGCGACTTTTTTAAGAAAAAAAGTCGCTAGGGGGTCTGAAAACTCGCTAAATATAGCGACAAAGTCGCTAAGTTGGCAACACTGCTTGCTAATGTTACTGAATCTGTGGAAGCTCCGCGATAGCCACCACAAGAAGTAACAGTAACGACCCTATCTAAATCCCAGTAACGAGTAACGCGTTCCTGATTTTGGCATAATAACTAGTTAGGAGCTGCCTTGAAACACCTAATTAAGGCACCAGCACACCCGTCTGCCAACTCAGCCACAGGCTTGCCAACTTGCCAACTTGATTGTTGTAATGCTAAATTGAACACAACTTACTTTCGTTGACCAACTTACCTGTTGTGGCATAAACATTAAATGATCAGTGTTGGGACTAACTCGTTATTAAGTAACGCGTTACAGTAACTACGTTATTATTGTGGTAACGAGCACGCAAAATGCTGGCACTACTCAAGTTTGTGTATTTTCTGATTGATATCAGCAGTTCAATTCAGTTTTATTTACATATATATAGCACCAATTCACAACAGCAGTTGCTTTAAAGGTACTTCATGCTACAAGGCAGGAAGGCTAAGGTCCTGGGAACAACAGGAAGTATTAATTTTATTTTAAAGGAAAAAGACGACCAAACGAATCAGGCCTTAGGAGCAGCCTCTGTCACAACAATGTAAGGGTTTATGGTTGAAACAGAATAACGTAATTTTCTCTGAATTTGGAAAACAGGTAATTAAAGTTTACCCAGGCCTCACCGTGTTTTATACATGCCTGCAATGACTCTCGCTTCTAAAAGTCTTAGTTAAATCTTCTGGGGATCCAACTGGCATTCATGTGTGAAGAAGATTGCTCATACACATACACAAATTAGAGTCTGTTAAAAATGGCACAGTGCATTTCCTTTGTTGCCAACAGTGAAGGTAGACAGGCAACTGTGAATGGGGCTCAAGTCACTTTGCTCGTCTATAAATAAACATTTATTTTCCACCCACACAGCATATTTATTTAGGGCTACTTTAAAATTCCATAATCAGTCAGTTCACTTTGGCTCCTTCACTGGGAACCAGTTTTGCCTTCAGTTAGCTTTTTATTTCTACTGATCACAACTACTTAGAAGGCAAAATTCAAACCTCAGACCTGTAACTACACCACTGACCTTTGACTTTCAGCTCCACTTCTTTCTTCATCAGGATTTTTCCCTCCATGTAGACGGTGCAGGTGTAGGTGTTTGTGTCTCTCTCTGTGGGGTATTTCAGGGTCAGACTGAGGTCTCCAGTTTTCAGCAGGTCTTTATTCATCTTTGTTCGTCCTCTGTAATCCTGTTCCTGTTCTTCAGGCTGGTCAGAGCCGTTCTTATACACGTGGACCTTTCCATATTTGTCCTTCCACTCCACGTTAATGTCTTTAGACAGTTGAACTGAGGTTTTGCAGGGAAGCTGGACAGACTCCATGCCTGAATCCACCTCCACCTTGTGAACTGAGAAAAGCAAAGGACAACATGATGACATGAGCAGCAGCATTGAGAATGTTTTATTTGACTGGATAACTTAAAATATTTCCAGTAAAATCCTTTCTGACTGGACAAGACACATTTGATGATGATGAGCAGATGCAGGCAGGAAGACAGAGAGAAGAAAACGCTCTTATTTTTATTTGTGGGTAATTGACACCTGATGGGATGGGACTACACTGTTCAAGCTAATAATATAAAAATGACAACAGTCACCTGTTTAAACTGGTTAGATCTGTTAGATTCTTTGACTTTTAACTGCTCAGATCATTTTAAATAAATGCTGACCTTTGACCTGTAGCTACAGAACTGACCTCTGACAACGAGCAGCACTTCCTTCTTCATCAGGATGTTTCCCTGCTGATTGTAGAGGGTACAAGTGTAGGTGTTTGTGTCTCTCTCTGTGGGGTGCTTCAGGGTCAGACTGAGGTCTCCAGTTTTCAGCAGGTCCTTTTTCATGTTCGTTCGGCCTCTGTAATCCTGGTTCTGTTTTTCGGGCTGGTCAGAGCTGTTCTGATACACGTGGACCTTCCTGTTGTTCATGTCCTTCCACTCCACTTTAGCATCTTTAGGCAGGAAAACTGTGGTTTTGCAGGGCAGCTGGACAGACTCCATCCCTGAATCCACCTCCACCTTATCACCTGAGATGACAACAAAGTATCTTTTACTAAAGCAATGTTATTCTCCCAGTGAAATGGAACATGCCTTTATTATGTATTCTGTATTCCTTTTCTTTGTACAGTTGTACAGAAAGAGAGAGAGAATTTATTTTCATCATTGAATCACAACAAGCAGCCTGTTTCTTTGAGGATAAGGTGCTGGGAATAATGAACATTAAGCTAGCTGTATCACTAAAATTATGTTGTCTGCAAACAAACTTTAGTGAGGACAGCAGAAGCACTAAAATGATTTTTGATGACTGGATGAGTTAAAATATTTCCAGTAAAATCCTTTCTGACTGGTTCCAGTCTCAGACATGTCCCCTGAACAGAGACACTGACTTTGATCCAATCAGTATGAGAGCAGATTGTGTGTTAAAGAACTCAGTGTTAATGTCACACATCCACAGTCACATCTTTACTTATGATTGATGCTTCTCCAGCATGTTTAGCACAGTCACTCTCTTCATGTTACTCCTACAGAATTCAATTCAATTTTCAATTCAGTTTTATTTACATAGCGCCAAATCACAACAACACTCGCCAGGGTGCTTTATATTGTACAGTAGGTTGTACAATAATAAACAGGGACAAACCCAACAATCATTTGACCCCCTATGGGCAAGCACTTTGACGACAGTGGGACCAGGCTCAGGCTCATCTGCAGCGACCAGTTGGGGTAAACCGGTAGATCATCCTACAGAAGGAGGATGCTGGTGAATGAGACTCTGACACATTTGATGATGAGCAGATGCAGGCAGGAAGACAGAGAGAAGAAAACACTTATTTTTTGTTGTTATTTGATGCATCACCTGAACCTCATTTTGTGATGATACTCTTCAATAAGACAAACAGCTCATGGAAGTTGGGACTACACTGTACTATGTTAAAGCAAATAATGACTCTGTTGGCGTGCGGTCTAATAAATGGAAGTGCTCCAACCAATTTCTTTTTAGTTTCCAGCCCTGCCTACTATGCAGGCACTCTCATTATAAAGGCCAATTTGTTTATTGTGTGCATCGTTTTTTTAATGATGGAATAATGAACAGTGCTTTTAATCCTGAAAGTTCTTTGGCCCAACTTTTCAGTGTAAAAAGTCAATGACAGAGAGTCAGGAACACCACAAATCTAATAATGTGGAACAAAGTTCTAAAATATGTTTCAGTTACTGGAACTATGACCGACTATAGATGGGACATGAAAAAGTCTGTGTATTGAAGGAACGGAGGAGCTTTGAGCCAGCTGATACTTGGCACACTATTACAATGAATCTGACCTTTGACCTGTATCTACAGAACTGACCTCTGACAGTAAGCAGCACATCCTTCTTCATCAGCATCTTTCCGTCACTGCTGTAGATGGTGCAGATGTAGGTGTCACTGTCTTTGGGATGTTTCAGGGTCAGACTGAGGTCTCCAGTTTTGAGCCATTTTCTCTTCATCTCCGTTCGTTCTCTGTAAACCTGGTCCTGTTCTCCAGGCTGGTCAGAGCCGTTCTTATACACATGGACCTTCCTGTCTTTCATGTCCTTCCACTCCACTTTAGCATCTTTAGGCAGGCAAACTGTGGTTTTGCAGGGCAGCAGGACAGACTCCACCTCTGAATCCACCTCCACCTTGTAACCTTAGAGGACAACAAAGCACAACATGATGACATCAGCAGCAGCTGTGATGGTCACATGACCTCCCCGTCCCCTCCTTGTCTTCTAGTCTCAGTCAGATTGTGTCTCAGTTTGTTCCTGATGTGTTCCTGACTCGTTCTTTGGTAACTAGTCTGCAGCGTCCTGTAAAGTGCTGCAGACATGTTGGATGAAGAGCAGAAGAACAGACAGACTGAGCCTCCACAGTCGGCCATGTCTCACACACATCAGCACAGAAACCATGAAGATCTCATGTGTCTGCTCTGAACATCTGAAGCTCTCCACCACATGACTGAGCACAACTCAAGGAGGAACATTTACTGAAGCTGCTGCAACATTTACTGTCAGCACATGTTTCCATGTCAGCCTGCTGTTTACCACCACAGAAGAAGAACAGCTTGTCCACATGCAGCCTCTGTGTCAGATCAATGCAGTGAAGCACACACACTGTTTAGTAAAGTCATGTTGTGGAGCTGTTTCACTGATCAATGACTGAGTCTGAAGGAGGTTTTCTGACTGACAGGAACAAACCTGGAAGTTTCTCTTCAACTCTCTGTATCAGCTGTTTGTAACTCTCAACTCTTTCAGCTTCTGGAACAAGTTTGTGTGAGCCACAGTCAAGGAGCCACCAGAGGACACCTGCTAACCATCGGCATTATGGGTAGTGTAGTAGGAGACACTCACCTGACATGAAATAGTGCCGGAAATAAAATATGAGTCCTCCGGAAACCACAAGAAGAACCAGGAGAAGCAGGAGCACAAGAACAGCTTTCGCCCAGGACGGAAATTGTTCTGTACAGAAACATAAAAATATGACCTCTGACCTGTATCTACATCTCTGACCTTTGACCTGTTGCATCATCACTGACCTTTGACCTTCAGCACTACTTTCTGTCTCAGGATGTCTTTGTCCCTGTAGATGGTGCAGATGTATCCTCCACTGTCTCTCTCTGTGGGGTATTTCAGGGTCAGACTGAGGTCTCCAGTTCTCAACAGGTCTTCATTCATATTTGTGCGACCACAGTAAAGGTCATCCTGGTTCTTAAGATGGTCACTTCTGTTTGGATACACATGGATCATCATGAGTTCTCGGTCAGAGCGAGTCCACTCCATTCTGGTGTCCTCAGGCAGGTCAGGTGTTGTTTTGCAGGGCAGGATGATGGACTCTGATCCTTCCTCCACTTTAACCACCACTTGCTGGTCTGAGAGGACAATAAACCACAACATCAGCTGTAGAAGCAGACAATGGGAGTCATAGCACTGATCTAATCTGGGTATGTTTTGCCAATCATGATTATATACAAGAACCATACTTTTCAACAATAGAAGTTAAATAATAACTGCTTCCTGTTTCAAAGCTACATTTACTTTATTGCTCTTTTTCAGTGCAGTGAACATAAAGATTTGAAGTATTGATGTCAAAGAGCCTGAAATTACAACAACCTTGACCTCAGGTCACTCTACAATAATGCGATCTATCTTGGTGACAGTGAGAAGGAAAAATTCATTTTAACAGGAAAAAAACTTAAATATTTATATTTTATGTGACCACCCATAAAACTTAAATTCTGTTTCTTTGCTTTACTTTTTCAGACTGAAAACATCATCAGTGCAGGCTCTGCACACGAACAAACAAATACAAATCATGGTTTTATTAGCATTTGAATCAAATATTCCTGAGATTTTCCTTCTCTTTTTGGTGAACAGAGCCTCAAATAAAAACCACATTTTCTGAACTCAATTCAAAATGGACCAATCTTTAGAACTAACGTTTGTCCAGGAAAAGGTAAAAAAATATATAATTCACAACAGTAAAGAGATGTCATTAATGTGTCAAGCCTCAGCATGTTACAGTGCTTTAACTCAACATGACCGTGACTGTTAGACTGTTATGACTATCATCAGGACACTTTGGATGAACATTGATTTGTTTGATTTCGGCTGTTTCAGCTTCTTACAGGCAGAGTTACACTGTACTGCTGACCTTTGACCTGCAGCTGTACATCTCCCACTCTAACTTTATTTCTTTCATTGCTGAGTGTGCAGGTGTATTTTCCGCTGTCAGTCAGCTGCAGGTTTTTCAGAGTGAGGCTGAAGTCTCCAGAGTCCAGAGCATCAGGTCTCATTGATGTGCGTCTGCTGTAAAGCTGGTTTTGTCCTCTGAGATCGTCTGTTTCTTCTTGTCTCACATGGACAGAATTGGGATTGAGATCATTGCGAGTCCATGTTACTGTGGGGTCCACAGGTATTAAACCTGAGAAGTGACAGGGCAGCAGGACAGATCTTTCCCCCTCATTCACCTCCACCAACACAGCCAGAGCATGCTGGGAAACTGAGGACACACAAACAGAAACAAAAATGATCTGTGAGCTGTGTGGATTACAGCAAGAAATCACAGCTTAATCTGAACATGTTTAATGTAGATGTATTCTGCTGTTAGTCTACTTACACATGCTCATAGTTATAATGGAAATGTTAATGAATGTTGTGATGCATTCATGGGAAATTGTCTGCTCAGTTTAAAGAGGACGGGAAGCACAAACCTGGACGATCTCCTCCTGCTGCACTTCAACACATTAAAGAGAGAGATGATGATGAGAGCAGAGAGAGGAAGGTGTACTTACCGTGCAGGAGGATCACAAACACCACAAACATCTTCATGTTCCTGTCAAACTCAGAGATTCTTTAAAAGCCCTTCAGGACATCAGCTCACAGCAGCTCTCACTTTCCTCTGCTGATCATCTACTGACACTCTCACACTGCTCACACTGTCACGGAGTTCAGCTTCACACTTTGTTAAAGCACATCTGTGGAATGAAGTCCGGCCGGCCACAGATCACTTCTGAGGAAAGAGGAGGACGTCGGCTTTCCTCCTAGTTTCACGCCCGAGCGCTCCGGTTGGAGGCGGCTGCTGCGGCCTCACCCTGACACGCACAAAGCTCCACCTTCAGTCCTGACACTGAAACATCCACTGTAGCTACAATGATGCAGATGTGACCCTCAGCAGCTGGATTTCCTCTCCATAGATGTGTTTCCATGCAGACCATGGACATAAAGCAGCTCCAGGATGAAGAGTGTGAAAGAACTTCTTCCACTACAGTATTCATTACAGCACTGTGGCACTCCACAAACCCTCACACTGTCTCAATCCCTGTTTCCAGTTTGACTGAGAGAAGGCCTGAAGCTCAGCCAATCACAGGACAGGAAGTGATCAGCTGACACAGTGATTTGAAGCTGTCAGGGTGAGGCTGCTTCATGCAGGTGTGAAACTATGAGGAAGCTGAACAGAAGTGATCTGTGGCAGTCTGCCATCATGTTTGGCTGCACACATTAAATGTGACTGTTGGGGTGTAGCTCAGGTGGTGGAGCAGGTCTTCTGCTATTCGGAAGGCTGGTGGTTCACTCGCTGCAGTCTTTGGGCAACACGCTAACTCCAAGTTACTCTTTGATGCATCACAGTGTGAATGTTAGAGGGTGTGGGAGAAAGTGCTTGGATTGATGAGTGAAGTCGTTTAAAGTGCTTTGAGTAAAGAAAAGTCTTATATAAGAACCATTTATGAAAACTGATTGAGAGAAAAACTTTGATTCAAGGAGAAAAACAGAGAGAACTTTCATTTAAAGACACTCAAGAAAAAAACTTGTGTGACAGAAAGAAATCGTCTAAGATGTTTTTCTTTTTTCCAGTTTTACATTCAACGAATTTCTTTCTATAATTAGGACTTTATTATAACAAAAAATTTATTTTTAATAAAATATTGTTTAAGTTTGCAGAAGAATCACTTCATTTCAAAGCTTTACTTATAAATAATAAAATAATAAACTTTATTTAGATAAAATATGTAAAAAATTTACAAAATAATTTTGTTCTATTAAAAAAATTGAAACTGTTTTGTTTTGGGTTCTTTATTTTTTTTTTACTGCTGCTATAAAGAACTAAGCACTGAAATATTCTGCTTCATTATTAAAGTTATCCTCAGACTGATTCAGAGATCTGCAGCTCGTGACGTGTTCAATGACGTAGGAAACATTTGAAAGTGTTTCAGTGGTTTGGAAACCTTCTACTGAACATTATCTGCAGATTTTACAGGAAGATTTTATTTGCTCATTTTCTTCTTCTGTTACATTTGTGTCAATTAGAAATAATCCTGAATGAATGAAAACAACATATAAAAATGTTTGAAAGACATTAAATCAAACTTCACTCTGAGATGTTTCCTTTACTGCGTAGCTCTGAGTGTGAAGATGAAGTGGTTTTTTTTTTTTTATTGCGCTGACTCCACTGAACTTCTCTCAGTACTGATGATGATGTGCCGCCACCTACAGGCAGGACATGTCACTGGTCAGTCTGTTACTCTGTAAAGCTGATCATCTCATCCCAGGTAAATCATGCAACGCTAGAGAAAGCTTAACGTAAATCCAAACATGTTTATGTAGGTTGCTTATATGAACTGAATTAGACAATTGATTCATTCATAAAAAAAAAATAAAAGTCTGTGTGATTAAATCACTGATTAGTCTGAAATATCTCTGTTAACACGAACACAAACACGGAGCTGCAGAGAGACAGGAAGAGGGGAAAGCTGCGACCCTGGTGTGGTCAGAGGGGTCTGGGGTGGGGGGTTTAAATGTCATCTAAGGAAAGATTTCATATTTAAATAATATAAATTACACAAGTTTGCAAAATACAACCAGACAAAAGAGATGGTTTCAAAATAATGAACAATTCATTGAAAAAATATTAAATAAAATTTGGTGTAGCTACAGTTAAATACTTAAATAATAGACAAATTCGTGTTTTGAGTTTTATAACATTGCTTGCAAGACGCCTTATACTTATAAAATGTAAAAATAAAGTGCCCCCAACTCACTCTGCTTTGTTAAGAGACACAATGTATCATTTACAGTTTGGAGAAAATGAAATTTCCATTGAGAGATAATGTTAAACAGTTTTACCTAATTTGGCAACCCTTTATGGATTACTTTAATAAGTAAAACTGGGAGGGATGGACTCCTCCCATATCGGCTTCAAGATGCAGGTGTATTGTTCTTTTTTTTTTTGGGGGGGGGGGGGGGGGGGCGGTTCTCTTTCTTTCTCCCCCCCCCCCTCCTTTGTATATACTTATTAAGGTATATAAATATGTATGTATAGACATTGATATATGATTGTTTATATGATGGTAATTATATTTTATGTAAAAAGGAGGGGGAGAGGAAGGAAGGGAAGGGGGAAAGGGAAAAAAAACTGTCACTCTAAATGAGATACATAATTTGTTGCCTGGTTTGAGATATGAGTTTTTTTAATTAATTTTTTAATTAATTAATTTAATTTTTTTTTAATTCAAAACATTTCATTTGTTCTACAGACAGGCACAATTAAACCCAACATTTAGCTTCATTGTTATTAGGATTTTTATGTGCGATATCTGTTTGTAGACTTATATAATTGTATGTAATTATACATGTATATTGTATATTGAGGCAGGATCAAATGAGTTTACCTTTAAGTCTGTTCGTACCAACCCTTTCTTTGTTTCATTATTGCTTAAAGTGTATTTTGTTGTTATTTTATTTTTTCAAAATAAATCAATCATTCAGTGACAAAGAAAAAAATATTCAGTGAAATAAAACAAACACAATATCCAAAGAAACTGGATGTTGACCAAGTTGGCCTCAAATCAACATTAAATCACAGGAAGTACAGGGGCTGGATGGAGCAGTAACTTGGCAGGAACACATAACACTTTAGCTTCACAGTAAAGGAAACATGGAGGAAGCCACCAGCAGGGAGGCCACACCGCTGCTCGTTCGTCCTTCAGTAAACAAGCACAGAAACAAAAAAAAAAAAAAAAAAGCTCTCATCAGTCACACATCACATAAAAACATTTAAAAGCTAAAAGTCAGGAAACTCTGAAGCTCCCAGCTCATCTTAGGCAGTAGCTTCCTTGTTATCCAAACATGGCAATGAAATAATGAAATAAAAATGAAAAATAAATGAAATCAAATGAAATAATAAAAATAGTATAGAAAGGGTATAGTATCATATCCAAACATTTGTGTACTACACATGAATAAATAATGCCTAAATACTTGTCTAAACACATTTGTTTTGAGCTGTTAAACATCTAAAACATTCGTCCACTCTTATTTGCATCAGTGTTGCATTTTACAGGTATATTTATGATCTTTTTTAGAGATTATTGATTATTGGATCAACATTATCATCTGATAACATCTGAGTGGAGTGTGTGGACCTCTGAGAGATCATTTACAGCTGAAGAAAAGTAAGACGACATGTGAAACACTCTCTTTTCTGAGAGCTCACAGAACCTGAAGCTTAACAGAGACAGCTCTTTTTCCTCAAATATGGGTTTTCTCGAGCCAGCAGAGACAAATACAGTCTTTCCTGATATGTTCATGTTCTGCAAACACAACTTGACACTGGTTTAAATGTCTTCAAATGCACCACAGATGAGTCTGTGCCTGTATCTACTGTGCCATTTACAAATGAGTTTACAGGCTGACTTTAATGTGTTTCTACACATGCTTGTCCTCTGGTCATGTGATCATGTGGTTTGTAGGAACGCTCCTCTTCCTCAGAGGATCCACCTGTGCTTCCTCTCCTCTCTCCTCCACCTGTTACAGTGAGGGAACGTCCTCCATGATGGAGGAGCTGCTGGAAAGTGCTGAGAGTTTCCTCCACACTGTAAAATGTAATTCTAGATGTTTGTTATTTCAACATATTATTCTATATCAGTTTGACGATAGATGACTGAAGTTGTTGTTATAACATAGAATTACAAGTTAAAAACGTCCCAATTACACCAAAAAAAGCTAACTTGAAAACTCATGTCCAGCTAAATCAGCAACTTATGTGAACTTGACAATGCGGGTAAGTTGAGCACAGCAGGATTCAAAACTGCCTCACGTGACTGCTACCGAGGTGCATCATGGGGAATTGGCGGTTAACGACATGCTCACTTTACTTGGACGTTTTCTAATCGTCTTCTTTGGAATATGCTTTCAAGGTGAGTAACATTGGTTATAACTATAAGGAAAGAGAGCTACAAAAGTTGGAACATGTTTTGAATTTATGGCATGATGTGTGTTTTTCTCTTTTACCGAAATGTTTGCTTTAGCTAATGTAACTTTAGCCGACAAGGTCCAGCTTGTGTGTCATGACCAAACTTGACCTAATAAACTGACACATGGCCTTTTTTATGGGTTTAATGTGGCGCTGAGCAAATCACAAGTATTGTGCCGCTAGCTTTAAGGTTGTGCACTCAACCACTGTTGCGATATTAGCAAGCTAACTCAGCTAATTAATAAAGCTTATTTCATATTGTCTCTGTACTTGTAAATTTCTTTCAAGTTCACAGGCTGTTGTATTTTGGTGGAAGTTCATTTTGGCAATATTTCCAATAACTGACTGGGTTCAAGAAGAACTTTTTGGCAGGACTCCGATGCTTGTTGTCATCTGTTTACCCCTATGTAATCACTTAAGTTGTTATTAACTGCTGCATGCTAAGCTGCAAGAGTGCACTGAGGACTGAGACATGAGCATTATATTAGTTTTTATCAGATAGTCCTCCAGTGTGTTTATTTTTTGCTTTGATTCTATTGTGCAGTTATTTGTTACCCTGAAATGCTTTATGCTTAACAACAGCTCACCATTTTGACTTATTTTTGAACTCTTGTGATCAGTATGACTAGATTGTGTGAGTTTCCATACTAAAAGAGCTGTAGTGATAAAATAATTGGCATCAGAGACACTGATTTTTGGCATGGTATACTGCAGAAGTTTTTTTTTTTTTTTTTTTTTTTGCATAATTTACCTTTTAATTAAACTGCATTCTCTGTATTGTAACAAAACTAACATTGTTTATATGTCAGAAAATTAGCAAACATGAATAAATGGCGAAAACAATATAATTATAACATATATTTTTATTTTACTTATTTTAGGTCTGTGAAGCCAAACTTGATGCTGGGGATTTATTTTTGTCAGTGGAGTCAAATGGTAAGTTACAATTTGTGCATTTTGTCATACTGGAAACACCACAGATTATATTGTAACTTAATAGCTCTGTAGAACAAATGATATAAAGATTGTAGTGTCAGGGTACTTCTTAAGAAGTAATATGGCACTATTGATGATCACATGCAGGTGGCATAAACTAAATATTCAGACGTGTTACCAACAAATGATTCATTAACAAAAGCAATGGAGCAGACTGTTTAGGTTCTTGTGGTTGTAATAACATCCATAACTGCAAGTTTGTCATTAATTTATTTTCACAGGTCTAGATGATCACATCTGTCTTTGTCATTTAAATGAGGTGGACTTGCAAACTTTGCGCTCTTTTGGGTCAATTGCTGTCCACTACATATACACAGAATGTGCACAGTATTTCAGATCTAAAAAGGGAGTATGTAATGGACTTGCTGGCTTTAATGTAAAAAGCCTGTTGTGTAACTTTAATGAGGCAGTTGGACTAAAACAGTATTGCTCATCAAGGTAAACATCTGAGGAATAAGGAAATTGTTACTTGTCCTTTTACTCAGTGTTCTTTTAATCGCACGTTTACTAAAGTTTTACATCACATAAGTCATTTTCACAATCATTCTACTTTAAAAGATTTCGAGACAGAGCTTATTGTTCTCTGAACTTCCTTGTTTGCTGAACGGCAGGTAAAGTGCATCTTTTTGTTTGTTTGCTTTTGTGTGTTTGTGTTTTCTCTAATGGGCCTCAGATGACCGTTTGCTTAAATTTGGGTCTCAAAGAATCTTTTTTTTATTCTGCCTGTACTCCCCACCCCTCTTCTTCTATTGCTCAGGTTGAAGCAGAATTTGCCCGTCTTACATCTGTTGACCTGAAAGGGTTCCTTTTTGCTGTGCTTGACCATTATGGAGAGGTTCGTGGAGCTGTACAAAATCAAGAGCGGCATAGGAGGGCTAACTAGGCTCATAAGATGCTTCGGTGATGATGTAAGTGTTCAACTGCGAAATCTAATCCTTTGTTTAAGTTTTAGGTTATCCAGTTCAACTGATGAACTCATTGAAAGAAAGCTGATAAATAAAGTCTGTCATCATATTTCACAACTGGACATTTAGTGTGGTACCTTTTACAGAATCTGTGTATATTGGTGGTAGGTTGGATATCATATTCTACTTGAATGTCCTGATAAGCCTGATTCAAAATCTCCAATGATAATCATATATTGATGGAATTATGCATCAAAAAGCTGTGAATTTGGAGCTGTCTACATGCTTCATAAACACTGTTTAAAAAGTGTTTTTGTTTTCTTTTTGACTTCTTTGACCAGAGCCCTACACAAAGGAAGAGGACAGAGGACCTCATTTTCTAAAGGAAGATCCCTCACACACTTTCAAGACTGTGAAGGTTAGCATTGTTTCTTTTAGTAAATTTAATAATGACAGCACCACAGTGGATTTTAAATTAAACATGTGGCATCTATGAAACAATAGATGCCACATGATAACATGTGTACTTTTTCCTCACCAAATGTATTATTACAAGATCTTTGACACTGGATTTGGTCTGGGTTTCAGAGAAACTAACTGGCAAGCTAGCATTGATATTATTAGTGTCTTGTGTTTATTCATGTCTTCACCAGGGTCTTTGACATTTCGCTGCTGTACTGTTCACTTCAGCTTTACGTTTGATTTCTCACATTGTATATTGTAATGGCAGAGATATTAGGATATTTAAGGGGCTGCAGTGGCTGCTACAGCTGTGGGGGGCAATACTTTGGTGAAATGTCCTGGACCCTGGAAAAGAGACTGTGTAGACTGGGTAAGCAATTAAAGGTTACTGGCCGAGAGTCATTGGGCAGCTGGGTAAAGGTGGATGTTGATATTCAGTGCCAATTATGCAACCTGTTCAGCCATGTCTATATGCTCTTTTTTCATGCTGTTAATATAGGGGGGGAAAAATAAACTTTAATCAATAAACTGATTAAAGAAGCATTGTCTATGGAGCCATAATCTGATCCTGTAGTGTAGCTGCAGTTTGCACATTTCATGTATTCTCAGCCAGATTTGGTTTAGAGCACAGCCAATATTTAGCGTAAGTAGATTTAAATTCACACACTGGTGATGGCAAGCTACATTGTAGCCACAGCCGCCCTGGGGCGCACTGACAGAGGCGAGGCTGCCGGACACTGGCACCACCGGGCCCCCTGACCACCACCAGTAGGCAACAGGTGAAGTGTCTTGCCCAAGGACACAACGACTGAAACTGTCGGAGCCGGGGCTCGAACCGGCAACCTTCCAATTATAAGACGAACTGTCAACTCTTGAGTCATGATTCAGTCATCCACCCATGTGTGTGAATGACTGAATGTGTAAAGCGCTTTGGAGTCCTTAGGGGACTAGTAAAGCGCTATACAAATACAGGCCATTTACCATTTAAATTGAAAATTTTGTTTGAATTCTGCAATTGAAGACATGCTCAGTTATTTATGAACATGGTCTTTGTTTAAAGCAAGAAATGGATTTGTAACATGGGGGTGCATATCTCATTCTGAAAAAACTTTAAGTGTTACCCAAAGCCAATCACCATCATCCAAAGCATCAGTATGGCTCTTCTTTGGAAAGACATGAATTCTTAAGCACAAGGGATATTGTGTAATTGTAATTGTGTAATTTTTTTTTTTTTTTTTTGTCTTTGAACCCTTTTATAGCCGACAGGTATTGAAGACACGTTTTCTAAGAGGATGAAAGTTGGCATTGCGATGGTGAAAGAAGAAGACATCATCGATGTGTTGGTTGTCCTTGAGGCGGCAGTAATCCTGTCTAATCTGAGGGATGTCTCAAGTGCCATTTCCATGCTGATGGGCCTTCTTTTTGCCCTCAACATAGACTATCCAAAGGAACTTAAGGACATCTTTGAAGTCATTCAGAACATCCTAATGAACATTGGTGGAAGGCAGTGCATCTCACTAGTGCATGGTCTAAGAAACAGACTCTTGCAGAAAGCCATGCAGAACTGTAATTGTATGCTCACAGCATACAATTGCCTTAGTGTTAAGGACAGTTTTTATTTTACTGTTTGTTTTTTTATTTTTGCAAGTTCTCATTCTCACTTTTGTATGTCACTAAATGACTACACTTTACATTCCAGATTAGACAATTACTCATTTGTTCATGGTTTAAGAAACTTATGTGAACAACAATATAATGGTGGACTTTGCAGATGCTTATCTCATGCAAGTCAGTAGTTTTTCCTTTGTTTTGCAATTGAGCAGACTCAAACTGATGTTTCTGAAATATCCACATTATCAAATGTTTCAGAAGCATGCACTCATTTTCAGAGATATTGGTTCTGTGGAATTTGTTGCAATTGTAAACGAAGACAAATACAAGAGTTTGATGTCTTAGTTGTTATAAACTGATCTTTACTGTCACTTATCAAAGGTTTTGTACTATTTTAATATTTCAAGTTTTATGCTAACAGGTGTGACTGAGCACAATGAAGTTTAAAAATTTTGCAAATGTAAAGAATAACTTTTCTAAAATAGCAAGTGTTCGTTGATACATTACATTAATGCAGACTTTATGTTGTTACTTCACAAGAATCACTACTGCTCCGAGAGTATTGGTCAGAATTTAATCTTCACCCAAACTGGGCTCAAGACCAAGTTCAAATTTATTGTTTCACAGGGAGCAGCCTTTGAGTTTTGATGGATTGTGAGCCTGATGAGCTACGTCACTGATTTTTCTGTTTCTCAGATGACTAAGATGGCACAATAAATGGTGAATGTTGGGTGCTCATGAGTAATTGTCTTGTCATGTTCTTAAAACAAACTTTCTGTATGAAATGATCAGATAGACTTTAATGGAATCTGTGGGTTTTTATTTTTTTTTCTGTAAACAACAGAAAATTAATTTAAAGGAATGTAGATATTTAAACCTGAGATCTAAGATAAACCTAACAGGTAGTTTTGCTGAAATGGATGTTAGAAAGCTAAAGAAACAAAACAAAACTTAAGATGTTTAATACACATTTTTCTTTACATCCAGTCAATCAACTCTGATAATTAAAATGAAACTGATTTACAAGTTCACTCAGCTACCTTAAGGAGCTCAGTTAATTAATAAACTTAAATCAACTTAGCTAACAGGTTATGTTAGTTAAGCTAAAATTTCTAAGTTAAAAGAACTACTAAAGTATTTGAATTAACTAAAAAACCCAAGTCAACTGAACTAGGACAAGAGTTTAAACAATAGATTATTTTAATTTAGCTGAAAGTGTTTTCCCAAGTAAAGATGACAATTAAAGGAGTTGAACTGACTAACAAATCTCAGTCAACTAAACTAAGACGAAAGTTTAGACAACATGTGATTTTTCATTAAGATAACAATTGGTTGTGTTATAAGAACAAACTCTATTTCTTGACTTAACTTAAAATTTTAAGGCAGCCCTGTACCTGATATTTTTAAGTTGAAACAACAAGTTATATTTTACAGTGCAGAGTGAGACCTCTGTCACAGTTCAGAGGATCTACGGCAGCAGAGACCTTCATGGACACTAAAAGTCTCAAACACACAACAACAACATCACACTGACTCCACTCTGACATCACTGATCAATAATCAAAGAACACACAGATCAAACTGATTGATCAGCCATCAGAGGAGTCGGATCAATGGAGCTGCTTCTGTTCCTGATGTCCCCTGTTTGATCCTGGACCTGAACTCTCCCTGCAGAGGAGACACAAGACAGTCAGACACACACACACACACACACACACACACACACACAAAACAAACCTTTGACTTTGAGCAGCACAGTTTTCCCTCTGATCCAGATGTTCTTCCTATAAACCACACATCTGTATTCTCCACTGTCTCTCTCTGTGGGGTGTTTCAGGGTCAGACTGAGGTCTCCAGTTTTCAGCAGGTCTTCATTCATCTTCGTTCGGTCTCTGTAAACCTGGTGCTGTTTGTCAGGCCGGTCAGAGCCGTTCTCATACACGTGAATATATATTAACGGTTGTGGCTCATAACGATACCACTCCACTTTAACATCTTCAGGCAGGTTTTGTGAGGTTTTGAAGGGCAGCTGGACAGACTCCGCCCCCTCCTCCACCTCCACCTGACAGACTGAGAGGACAACAAACACAACATGAGCTGTACAAAGTGTGATTGGTGTTGACAGAGCAGCATCATGTGACTCTTGTTCTGCACTAAATGAAGCGATGGAGTGGCGCCTCCTTCAGGCAGAGAAACAGCTCATGGAGAGAAATAATTATTAGAGCAAAAACAAGAGTGGAGCTGCAAATAAGGCCGAGAGGAACGCTGCAGAAAACTGTTCATGTGTGAATTCATAACTTCATAGATTTATTTGAGCACTAAAATCAGAGCTGCTTCTATTTCTAATATGACAGCTGTACATTAGAGCTGGAACACTTTAAATGTGAGCCATAAAAACATGATACTCTACAAGTGCATTCAGCTCTGACACTGTCACATCATGAAGGAGACGTGGAAATCACTTTGTTACACAAATCAAAGTCAAATCAATTCTATTGATGGAATATTGTGTGATCAATAGACTGATCAGTTTCTAATCTGTCATCTATCAGCTGGAAATCCAGCAGTGTCAAACAGACTTGGCAGCAGATTAGGACCAAACACAAACACATTGAGACTTTTTCTTCATCAGCAGTTGCAGGTAAATTGCAGCAACAATGCGACTCAGACAGTTTCTCTATAACTGCAGGGCTTCCTGCGCTGCTGTTAGTCAGATACGGATCAACAGGTTGTGGATAGAAAGCAGATTCCTTCAGCAGAGGATCCATATCACACTTGAAGCATGTCGTCGGGAAAACAATCAGTGAAAATGGGACACTTTGAGCCAATTTGAGCCTCAAACTCTGAACATAACCTGCTGCAGACCAGCTGATGTGTTCAGTTACCATGGTGAGGAATTTCACAATAAAGGAGGCGTACGCTCTGTCTTTACCCAGCCCGACGCTCTGCGACATTTTATTAATCCAGTTTTGAGATCCCTTCCCAGACGCCTTAATGCCCACTCACACCCTGGGCCATCTGACCTCAGGAAATCACATGATAGGGTGGGGCTAGGTTTCACAATGAGCTCACCCGAAACTCTGGCTGATTAGGACCCACACCCGCTTTCACACCTCGGCTCATGTGATTAGGTAGAGGATCACCAGGGGGTCCTTTGTCCCCCTTTGGGGGGGAAACTCCCACTAGGTTTAAATCTGGGACTCTCCACCACTGATCCTTAGAACTGAAGAAGCTTCTCGGATGAGAGGTGAAACGTCTTCAAGCAACTCAAGAAGTCCAGACGCTTTTCTTTCCATGCTCCTTAGTCTTGCTTTCTGTAGTGATCGTTTCTCTTCTAGTACACACAAAATAGCAGTTGACCTGTCCATGATGTTGCACATGCTAAATATCTGGAAGACCACTCTGTATCACTAAGGCTGCAGTTCCCTTGGTGCCCTACGAAATTTTTCCTGCTTCATTATCCGCCATTTCTGATGGACATAAGATCCAGATATGAATTTGCATAATCGTTCTAGCAAAGAAAATACGTTTCCTGAATCAGGTACACTTTGGACTGTATCTACTATGACAGGGTTTTAGCAGTGTGGTAATCTACTGTGAGTGTAGAAAGCATACTTGGCCACATCCTTTATCCTCGCTTGAACACCACAACGTGGCCCACTCATGACAAATGCTCCATCATACCTTTGACCCACAAGGTTCTGTCTGTAATCCCGCTCATGTTTACCTACACAGTCAATAATCTTTCCTGTCAGCCCAGCAGGATCTACCTTCCTCAAAACCCCAAAAAAGTCTTGTGTGTAGCATTCTAGTAGTATGTAACTATACAAGAATTTTCTGGTTTACTGACATCTTGAGCAGTGTTGGGAAGGTTACTTTTAAAATGTATTCCATTACAGAATACTGAATACATGCCCCAAAATGTATTCTGTAACGTATTCCGTTACGTTACTCAATGAGAGTAACGTATTCTGAATACTTTGGATTACTTAATATATTATCATGCTGTTTACAACTATGTGAATGTACTATTGCTGTGATTTATTACTGATACTGAAGGTCCGCGGCTCCGAACCGTAGTAAAGGGACCTCTGGCTAATACGTCGGGTTCGTGTCGGGCTGGTAGCCGAAAACTAGCTTTACTTTGTTGTCTGGGTCAACTTAGCTTGCGGGAGACAGAGAGAGGCGTTGAAAGGCTGCTCCAACGGAACTTATTTTTTCCGGAGGAAAACACGAACACAGTGTACAGTTGAGTCTTAATAGCTTACTTACAAATGGGCTCGTCAGGCACTCTTCTTGGCTGCAGTGGTTATTATTATATTTACATGCTTCCAGCTCCCGTTTTTGCTCGGTGACAGCTCGGACTTTTCTTTTCTCTCCCTCCCTCGCTCACAGACACATAACGGGTATGGTAGTCCATTCTCCCTGCAGCACGGACTACGCTGCCCATCAGGCTACATTCTTTAGAGCTATGCCTGTAGCATTCTGTCTATTAGCTTAGCACAACAACAACAACAAAAAGGCGCTCTCTCACCCAGGAAACACGCAGAGAGAGAGCGTCACCCTGTAACCATGGCAACCGTAACGCTCCCGCCTGGAACAACAGAACAGCTGTCAAACAAACCCAAACAATCAAAGGAGTTTGCAAAGAAAAGCGTCTGGACTTCTTTAAGTTGCTTGAAGACGTTTCACTTCTCATCCGAGAAGCTTCTTCAGTTCTAGGGTCAAACTTAAAGAAGTCCAGACGCTTTTCTTTGCAAACTCCTTTGACTACGATGACCTGGATGACTGAGAACCTTCACAGACAAACCCAAACAATCCTGACCCGCAACAATATGAAACAGGGAAGTACCGCCGTGTAATCCATTTATTTCAACAAAGTAACTGTATTCTGAATACCACCTTTTTAAACGGTAACTGTAACGGAATACAGTAGGGCTGTTTGATATGACCAAAATCTCATATCTCATATATATAACGATATAAATTACAAAAATGTAACATTTCCTGTAAATTCTGTGAATCTCGGGCAGCTCGACTTGCGTGAAGTGTTTCCAGCTGGGCGTCGCGTACCTGGAGTCGAGTGTTTTAGCTGATGCATGAAACTATACATTTTTAGACGTAAGTTGTAACGGCCGCCGTTTTCTTTGTGAGTATTTATTACACGGCGTGCTGCGGGGAAAAGCCTGTTCTAACGTTTGAGTCTAAGGTTTATTTTTTAGCACCTGACGGCTCTTTTTTGCTTCTCATCCGTTAATACTCTGCATCTTTCACGTGATTCAGTTTATTTTGAAAAGTCTCAACAGGATCTTGAGCTTTATTGTGAAAGGTTTATGTGGAAAATAAACAAGCGAACACGCCGTGGTTTTACCGTCGTTGTTGCTAACGACAACGCATAAAAAACAAGCGCTTGTCCATCCGTAGTGTGGTTTTATTAAATATAAGAGAACGAGAGAACTTAAAGAAATTAATATAGCCGCTACAGTGACCATCAACATGATGAAAAAACATTGCCGTAAACAGTTTATTTTGCGACACCACGAAACAAACGATAGCGTAAAATGAAACGATAGACGTTTTTATATCGTCGTCCGATATATATCGTTTTATCGAACAGCCCTAGAATACAGTTACTCATATTTTGTATTTTAAATATGTAACGGCGGTACATGTATTCCGTTACTCCCCAACACTGATCTTGAGTCTATAATGGCTGAAAACTGCACTCTCTTTGACTTCTTGCATGATCTTCACATCAACCACTTCAGACAAAAATGACAGAAATTTGGTCTGGATGATTTTCCTGGTGTGCAAAATATGTTTGGCTTGTTTAATCACTGGATAATGATTGCCTACCGTGTTCATCTTTTCTTATTCAAGAGTGACGGGAGAAGGGAGCGGGAGACTGACAGACAGTACATCACCACTGGAGTCCGACTTATTGCCAGCTATGCACACCAAGCTCTTATATATAAATATTTATGTAACAGTCAACATCAGAATTCCTGCTATTGTCTTAATGTATGTCTGGTTTTCAACCACCTGTTTCTGGTGATGGCCATCCATTACAGTAATCAGTTTAATTTTTCTTCTCTGCCCATGCAATCATTGCTGTTTAATGACTGAGATTTGGCAAGAGAACAGAACCCACTGTCTTCAAACATTGCTGTCTTCCAATTACGATATCCCACAGCTGAAGTACTTAAACTATTGGGGGCATCAGAAGGGAGAAATTGCATCAAGCAAAACACTAACCAGAGACTGTACTGTAGGAATACTCCAGCCACCCTTCAGAGGAAGCCCATTTCCACTGCTTTTTTTCAAAATCTCATTCTTTCATACACTACCCACAGCTCTTCATATCATAGGTGAGGGTAGGGACATAGATCCACCAGTAAATTGAGAGCTTCACTTTTACACTCAGCTCTCTCTTCACAATGACGGACTGCTACAGCGTCCGCATCACTGCAGCAACAGCACCAATCTGTCTGTCATCTCCCGCTCCCTTCTCCTGTCACTCATGAATAAGATGAAGAGATACTTGTACTTCTCCACTTGGGGCAGGAACTCGTCCCTGAGCTGGACGGGGAACTCATTTTCCAGCTGAGGACCATATCCTCAGATTTGGATGTGGCAATTCTCGTTCCCACTGCTTCACACTTGGCTGTGAACCATTCCATTATGAGTTGGAGGCTGTCACATGAAATATCCCACAGAACAGCATCATCTGCGAAAAGCAGAAATGCGATTCTGAGACCATTCAAGTGAAAGCTGCCACTTGGCTACACATAAAAATTCTGTCCATGAAAATTACGAACAGAATCTGTGAGAAAGGCCAGCCCTGGTAGAGTACATCACCACCGGAGTCCAACTTCTTGCCAGCTATGCGCACCAAGCTCTTGCAATGGTTGAATGGCCCAAAGCAATGGGTCATTCAATCCTTGTAAAAACGTGGTGCTCGCTCGCTACCCTGGATTCACAAAGACATTCACAGTCTGAAAAGACAATGCCGGAGGGCAGAAAGGAGACGGAAGAAGGTGAATCTTCAGCTCCGTCATCAAGAAATGAAAGCATGAACGACTGCTTTCAATGAACATGTGAACGAGGCGAGGGCCGGCTATTTCTCTCCTTTAATTCATTCTAATAAGCACAGCCCAGAGCTCTTTGGAGCTCAGTGGAACGTCTTTCTGAAGGATCAAATGAATGAGAGGAAATCCAAAGCAGCAGCTCCTGATTCTTTTCTTGATGTCCCCGACCCCAGCCACAATATCTGATCTTCTTTTCTGCCAGTCTCTGTGGAGGAGCTTTGAAGGACTGTGGCACAACTGAAACGCTCATCAAGCTGTGTAGATATGATTCCTCCAAAGTTCCTGAGTGAAGGTTGGGATGTCCCTGCCCCTCGGCTGCTTCCAATAATGAACACTTGTCTGTCCTCTGGCTGTATCCCAGAATACTTAAAGACAGCCTGTGTGCAAGCACTCATCAAAGATCCAGCCTCCATCCTTCTGACTACAACAATTACAGAGCCAGCTCAAAGTTTCCTTTTAGAGCAGAACTTTTGGAGAACACTGTCTGTCTGAAGCTTCTTGAAGCGTTACGTCCATGCTAGAACTCCACTTTGACTCTGACTGTGGATCCTGCTGAAGCTTCTCCAAATAGTGGAGAAATGAAGACCTCCACAAGATCAGCAGACCCAGCTCAACAATGTCTGCAGGTGCTAACAGGTCAATCTTTGAGACGCTGAATGTTCCCAGTTTCCTGCTGTGAAACTAGAAGTGATGACTATTATTGTAACAGCACTACAGCTGGAACTGCTGACAGGGCTGGAGATGAACTGGATTCTGATTTCAGTCACAGTTTTGGCTTTCAGTCGTCATCAAAACACTTTGTTTCATTCATGTTGCTCTGAAGCTTTCCTTTCTTCTCATTGACGTGTTATGAACCAATCACAGCCCTTTCCTTTACAGCGCTCTGCTTTCACCCCTCCCTAAAAGCCCAAATTCACACTCAGTTTAGTTCAGCTGGAGCCAAGATGACACAGAGAGCCTTTGGTCCATGAGATCTATCTAGGAGACATCAGTAACATCAGGTTTGTGTAAGCCGTCCTGTAGAACGCTTACATACAGCTGCTTCTGTCTCTGATCTCTGAGTATCTCTCAGCTTCAGCTGGGACTCCACCCAGGTGTTGGTTGGCATTTGACAACATCCAAATGACTGGATCAAAGTGTTTGAATGATCTCAGCAGCTTTAAAACCATTGCTATTTATACATTTACATTGATTTGGACTAAACTAATAAAACTATTGATTTGATCCAAACTTAAATCATGCCAGAGGCTTTTATTTTGAAGTTAGGATCATTTTTAATGGTCTTCTTAGTCTGTTCATTTAAACACACAGTTGCTCCGCCTGATATTTTCTGGCTTTTAGATCAAAACATCAAAGAATTTATTTTATTTTAATGAACTGAAAATAGATTCAAACTAAAAGCTTTTAGAGAATAAACTCCTACATGACCTCTGACCTTTGACCTGTATCTACAGCACTGACCTCTGACTTTCAGCTCCACTTGTTTCTTCAGCAGGATGTTTCCCTCCCTGCTGTAGACGGTGGAGGTATAGGTGTAGTTATCCCAGCCTGTGGGGTATTTCAGGGTCAGACTGAGGTCTCCAGTTTTCAGCAGGTCTTCATTCATCTTTGTTCGATCTCTATAGAACTGGTGCTGTTCTTCAGGCTGGTCAGAGCCGTTCTCATACATGTGGACCTTGTCGTTGTAACTGTCCTTCCACTCCACTTTAACATCTTCAGGCAGGTGAAGTGTGGTGTTGAAGGGCAGCTGGACAGACTCCACCCCTGAATCCACCTCCACCTGGGGGACTGAGAGGACAACAAAGCACAACATGAGCTTGGATGGAGACATTTGTGTTGACTCTAACAGGCTGAATGCTGCTGCTTCACTGGGAGCTCACTGTTAGATAGAAAGTGGTCAGTGTGAAGAGGAGACGCAGCAGAAAGATGAAGACTGACAGGAAGAAAGCAGTGAACAGACTGTTGGAGCTGCTGTTAGTGGGACAGGACTTTATTCAGTCTCTGAGGACCAGATTTGACTTGATGAAGCAGAGAAACACAGTCTGAGTGTTTCTGTCACACTCACTTCATCACACAGCTCAGTTTGACAACATTTGGAAGAATTTGATAGAAGCCTTCCTTTAGTAAAAGCACCAATAAAACACCATGAAAACACCTCACTACACACAAAACTGCAGTACTGGCAAATTGGACATAAAGTATGAAAAGTCAAAGTACTTATTGTGCAGAAAAATGTTCCCATCAGTGTCTATGGATCAATATTACTGCTGCACATGTTTAAGGCTGAGCTCATTTCAAATCCTTTCTATTGTGTTGAATCTGCAGTAATGCATCATATTCTATACAATCATATGTTTGTACACTGTAAAATAGTAGTTCAGTAGACTGAACTAAATTTTTATCAATTTGTTATTAGAACTCGATATAAATAAGTTACCAGCACTTTTTATGCAAAAACGCTGATGAACTCATGTAACGGCGGATATGTAAAGCTATCTCATATACACGTAATATAACGTTTGTGCTTTTAATTTGGTAACTTCCTGTGTGACCGGAAGTGAATGATTTAACGGTAATAAGTTTGATGTACAAAAAGACGGAAGAAAACGGAAAACTAATGCTAACGGAGAAAAGGGAGAGAAGGACACGGTTAAATTGTATAAAAATCAATGGTTCTAGCTACAGTCGACAGAGGAACAAGGTTTGTAATGTACATGATTGAATTTGAGTAATGTGAAACGCATGACATGTATTTTATAGTTTAATAGAAAACGGTTAGACCAGCGTAATGAGCGGTTGAAATGGTGTTACATGAATAACATGGTAATTGTTTTATTTGTTTATTTAGCTCTTACGTTGGTTCGTTGTCTGATACACGGCAAGGAATAATAAAGGTCATTCAACAACCATCAGTTTTGGCCTTCTCAGTTCGACTGGATGCTACAACTCAATTTATTTGAGTTGTCTTAACTTAGAAAAACTGAGTAAGCTGGAAGTTTTGCTTCTCAGTGCGGAAGGATGTAAGATGTGGTTTGAAAATGCCACGTCACTACCGTCCTCCTCCCTCGCGGATCAGTCCACATGTTCATGGTGCATTTTTTATGGAATATGTTGAGCAAACCTGGAGAAGCTTCAGCTCAAGATATTATTATTATTGTCATTGCTGTGGATCTTTACGTGATACACTGACTTAATGAGTAAATGTTTACTCTTATTCAACTGATTTTGTGGCTTCTCTTAGTTTAGCACCAGGTTTTTAATCTTGCTAGCTAGTTAGTGTGAGCCAGTGTGAGCCGGCCTACATGGATAAGGTGAAGATTCTGGCATCGTGGTGCCAGGACAACCAACTCCAGCTGAACGTCTGCAAGATCAAGGAGCTGGTGGTGGACTAAAGAAGGATTCAGCACAGAGACTACAAGCCCATAATCATCAATGGAGCGCCAGTGGAGAGGGTGCGGTGCTTCAAGGATCTCGGTGTCCACATCTCCTCAGACCTGACATGTTCTGGCCAGATATATCCTTCAACGCACATATTAAACTAACGTGTAAGACTGCTTTCTTCCATTTGCGCAACATCTCTAAAATTAGAAATATCCTGTCTCAGAGTGATGCTGAAAAACTAGTTCATGCATTCATTACTTCCAGGCTGGACTACTGTAATTCATTATTATCAGGATGTCCTAAAAACTCGCTGAAAAGTCTTCAGCTGATCCAAAATGCTGCAGCAAGAGTACTGACAGGGACTAGAAAGAGAGAGCATATTTCTCCTGTTTTGGCTTCCCTTCATTGGCTTCCTGTTAAATCCAGAATTGAATTCAAAATCCTGCTCCTCACATACAAGGTCTTAAATAATCAGGCCCCATCTTATCTTAATGACCTTGTAGTACCATATCACCCTATTAGAGCACTTCGCTCTCACACTGCAGGCCTACTTGTTGTTCCCAGAGTATTTAAAAGTAGAATGGGAGGGAGAGCCTTCAGTTTTCAGGCCCCTCTTCTATGGAACCAGACAAACACTATCTGTACTTTCAAGATTAGGCTTAAAACTTTCCTTTTTGCTAAAGCATATAGTTAGGGCTGGACCAGGTGACCCTGAATCCTCCCTTAGTTATGCTTCAATAGACGTAGGCTGCCGGGGATTCCCATGATGCATTGAGTTTTTCCTTTCCAGTCACCTTTCTCACTCACTCTATGTGTTAATAGACCTCTCTGCATCGAATCATATCTGTTATTAATCTCTGTCTCTCTTCCACAGCATGTCTTTATCCTGTTTTCCTTCTTCACCCCAACCGGTCACAGCAGATGGCCCCGCCCCTCCCTGAGCCTGGTTCTGCCGGAGGTTTCTTCCTGTTAAAAGGGAGTTTTTCCTTCCCACTGTCGCCAAAGTGCTTGCTCATAGGGGGTCATATGGTTGTTGGGTTTTTATCTGTATTTATTATTGTACGATCTACTGTACAATATAAAGCGCCTTGAGGCGACTTTTGTTGTGATTTGGCGCTATATAAATAAAATTGAATTGAATTGAATATTCAGGCACGACAGCTGTTTTGTTTTTTTTAAGTAGAACCTTCAACTGCTTAATAGATTTAAAAAAAATGTACTTTGAGCATATTTGTCTTCTCTTTCTTATAAAAAAAATCTTACTGAATCGCCATCATGAGTCTGACCTCTGACCTTTTACCTGTATCTACAGCACTAACCTCTGACAGTGAGCACCACTTGTTTCTTCAGCAGGATGTTTCCCTCCCTGCTGTAGACGGTGCAGGTGTAGTTGGAGTTGTCTTCATCTGTGGGGTATTTCAGGTCAGACTGAGGTCTCCAGGCTGCAGTAAATTTCTCTTCATCTGTGCTTGATCCTTGTATTTATTGTGCTGTCCTTCACATTTATCGGAGCCGTTCTTATACACATGAACCTTCTGGCCATTTCTGTCTTTCCACTCCACTTTTGCATATTTTGGCAAGCAAAGTCTGGTTTTGCATGGCAGCTGAACAAACTCCACCCCTGAATCAACCTCCACTTTGTAAACTGAAAGGACAAAAAAGGAGGAACATTTACTGAAGCTGCTGCAACATTTACTGTCAGCACATGTTTCCATGTCAGCCTGCTGTTTACCACCACAGAAGAAGAACAGCTTGTGCACATGCAGCCTCTGTGTAGATCAATGCAGTGAAGCACACACACTGTTTAGTAAAGTCATGTTGTGGAGCTGTTTCACTGATCAATGACTGAGTCTGAAGGAGGTTTTCTGACTGACAGGAACAAACCTGGAAGTTTCTCTTCAGCTCTCTGTATCAGCTGTTTGTAACTCTCAACTCTTTCAGCTTCTGGAGCAAGTTTGTGTGAGCCACAGTCAAGGATCCACCAGAGGACACCTGCTAACCATCGGCATTATGGGTAGTGTAGTAGGAGACACTCACCTGACATGAAATACTGACGGAAATAAAATAAAAGACCTCCAGAAACTACAAGAAGAACCAGGAGAACCAGGAGAGCTTTGGCCCAGGATGGAAACGGTTCTGTGGAGAAACAAAGAGAAATACATGCCCTTTGACCTTAGTTTACTATGTTATCTGAACTGCATTTATATCCCTGAACTTTGGCCTGTGTCTGCATCACGTACCTTTGACCTTCAGCACTACTTTCTGTCTCAGGATGTCTTTGTCCCTGTAGATGGTGCAGATGTATCCTCCACTGTCTCTCTCTGTGGGGTATTTCAGGGTCAGACTGAGGTCTCCGGTTCTCAGCAAGTCTTCATTCATCTTTGTGCGGCCATAGTAAAGGTCATCCCGGTCTGTAACATTGTCTCTTCTGTTTGAATACACATGGACAACTATCTGCTTCAGGTCAGAGCGAGTCCACTCTACTCTAGTGTCCTTGGGCAGGTCAGCTGTTGTTTTGCAGGGCAGAATGATGGAGTCTGACCCTTCCTCCACCTTCACCTCCACCTGCTGGTCTGAAAGGACAATAAACCACAATATCAGTTATAGAGTTTTCTGTTGGCAAATGATAGTGGGCAGAAAACCCTGCCTACATCTCGTTCAGGGGCACACAGTGAGTACCGGTGCCCACCACTGCCCTACACAGGGCCCAAGGGTAAAAGTTTGCTGGGAGCATCAGTAGTCATGGTCAGTTCACCTAGTATGTTCTTGGCCTCTGGGTCTATCCTGTAACCAGTAATATAATATAATAATTATAAAATAATATTGTTTGATTCTGTTTTTGTGAATAGCAACTACATTGATGTAAATTCCTACAAACAAATTTCATTGTTAATTATGCAATTCTTCACAATTTGCTACTTTGCAACATTACCAACCAGTGAGGTCATGGTTATATTGTCCCCATGGAAACCAGAAATTAGAAATTGAATTTTATTTATAGAGTCCATGTTTACAACAATAATTGCCTCAGGGTGTGTCATATAGTATGGTGAAGACCTTGTGAAACAGAGCCACAGTGAAAAACAATGTTCCTTAGCTGCTCTGAAGTAAAATTTTGGTGGTTCACTGTGAGTTTAAAGTAACCTAGAGGGGCACTTTTGGTGCATTTCTCTCTCACAAATAGGCCTATAGTGTGGAAAAATTAAGCAAACTGCTTTAATACCTCTGAACTGAACTCACGTGTGTGTTTTGTTGCTTATTTGCACATAGTTTTAAAAATAGTTATGAAGTGTTATATTTGTATGTTAATGGTTACTTACCATAAGTATTGTGGAATTAATGTTTACATGAACAGAGAAATATTTGAGTAACTTGAATGTTTAGTTCTCATATTTAATGCACTTGAAACTGAATGTTGTACAACTAAAAAGTAAAACTAGAACTGTTTGATTTGATAAGATTTGAGATATATACGAGGTTGGTGCAATATTTTGATTTTACATTTAAACCTTAAGCAATGCATCTTAAAGCAGACTGACTAGAATGTGAATTTTGTGATGGTTATAGGTCAGGTTTTTTGGACAGGACAGAGAAGGCTGAGCACCAGGACGAGATTCCGGTCGTGATAAATGGTGAGCCAACCACTTTTAGGACAATTCTAGTGATGGGATTTTCAGCTCTTTCGGCTCCAAACCGGCTCTTCAGGTTGTTTTGTTTCTTTAATTAATTTATATTAACAACAATACAAAATTATGCACAAAAGGAATTACTAATGTAAAAAAAGTGGTTTTATTTATATATGTTTACAAATAAATATATATGGTGGCCCCTAGAGGCAAAACACATACAAACTCTAAAACACATATCTAGAGTTAACTGGACTTCAAAACAGAGCTACCTAGATCACTTAAATTACACGATTGAAAGCATATGTGTAATGTTTGTGTATTTATACACAATCACTCATATATGTTCAAATAATTCAAAAAATGTTCATTTACTACCACACACCAAATCCGGTCGTTGGTACTTGCTGGCTTGTGTAGCCACTAGCTAACAAAAGCTCAACACTGCGCCTAGCATCCTGGAGCACTTCTGTTGTGTTTTGTACGTGTTTTGAAGTTGGTACGTGTTTTGGAGTTTGTACGTGCTTCAGGGTTTGTACGTGTTTTGGAGTTTTACGTGTTTTAGAGTCTCTAGGGGCCACTGTAAATATACTTTTATTTATTCACTCCACATAAAATGTAATAAATAAATCGTATAATACAAAAAACAACTATTTACATTTCAACTTTTAACTATTTAAATTTTCAGCTTTTTCCTTTTAAACAGATTTAAAGTGAAACAACACAAAACACTGCAAACCACAACACAATTAAATATTAATTAAAATATGAAAACAAAAAGAAGATGCATATTCTCTGTCATATGGACCTGCATGAATAAACTTTCTGAATCCTTTATCATCTGCAACTGAAAATAGTTGTGGATGATTACTATACCTTTTTAATGTGACGTTGTTGTCCCTGGCTCTCTTTCTCCCTCCCACTCTGTTCCTGTGCTACTGAGTGTAACTACCGCCCCTCTGCTCAGCGCAAAGCACAAGGCTCACATGCGGAGTGACACGGAAAAAAAGTGGGAGAGAGGGTAAGAGAAAGAAAAAAAATAAGGCGCCGGCTCGTGTTGTTCACTTCAAAGATCCGGCTCTAAGAGCCGTTTCGTTCTCGACCGACACTGGGGCGATCGTGGCTCAAGAGTTGGGAGTTCGCCTTGTAATCGGAAGATTGCCGGTTCGAGCCCCGGCTCGGACAGTCTTGGCCGTTGTGTCCTTGGGCATTGCCTACTGGTGGTGGTCAGAGGGCCCGGTGGCGCCAGTGTTCGGCAGCCTCGCCTCTGTCAGTGCGCCCCAGGGTGGCTGTGGCTACAATGTAGCTTGCCATCACCAGTGTGTGAATGGGTGGGTGACTGGATATGTAAAGTGCTTTGGGGTCCTTAGGGACTAGTAAAGCGCTATATAAATACAGGCCATTTACCATTTCACTAGACAATTCACCACGAAGGAGATACACGTGTATAACTCAAAATTCTAAAACGAGTACTTTTATTTTAAGTGTGCACACTATTTATTTTATTTTACACTTTTTCTGGACAATATCTTTTATACCTTGTAGCAATACAAGAGTAGCTACTCAAGTTAACATTGTGTCGGGGTCATTATTGCTGCTCAGTACTTTGGCTCCATTCAAATTTGGTGTCTTCTGATACTGGCCAGGGTCTTATTACAAGCCCAAGTAGTTACTGTACTGTAATTCGCCTTTATACCTTTAAAGTTGGTTAAAAGTGTGTCTAACTTCTAAATTCTGATCTGGTGTAGGATAAAATATTTGAAGTATTCATGTCAGCAGTCAACTGTCGTAGATAATCTCTGATAAACCTTACATTTTAAAAACCTACCCTCATGGTTACTACAGTTACTAGCTACACTCTGATTTGTACATCCCACTGATACATACACATATTCGAGTGGTTCCCAACATGAGCTTCTAATTCACGTTGGGTCTGACTGGATGAAATTTCTTAATAATCAATTTCTGCTTCAGTTTCTAGGATTAAAGCTCAATGTCTGAAAAGGATCTTTGACCTATTCACAAGTGTTTGTTGCTGACCTTTGACCTGTAGTTGTAAGTCTCTCAGTCTCAGTTCATCTCTCCCAGCACTGATTGAGCAGGTATAGTTGCTACTGTCAGTCTTTGTTGGTTTTTTCAGCGTGAGGCTGAAGTCTCCATTGATCAGAGCATCAGGCCTCATCGATGTACGCCCGTTGTATTGCTGGTTTTGTCCTCTGAGATCGTCTCCTCCTTCTCCTCGCACATGGACAGATTTGGGATGAAGATCAAAGCGAGTCCACAGCACTGTGGAGTCCTCTGGTATAAAACCCGAGAACTGACAGGGCAGCAGGACAGACATTTCCCCCTCATTAACCTCCACCACTACAGCCAGGGCATGCTGGGAAACTGGAAGGAGACACCAACAGAAACACAGATTAACAGCTTACTGTGAGTTTGTCCCACTCTGTGGTGAGAGACCTGTAAACAAGGGACGTTACACTCATTTTACACTGCATTTTGTGCACTGTGGGCCACATAAAGCCCACTGTGATCTTAAATAAGTTAGACTGGTGAAAACTCTCCTTCTGCCAGTGTAAAGCGTAACCAAACGTACCCTGGGATATCTTCAGACACTGCAATGAAAAAACTTAAAGGATCAGCATATAGCATCATGTTAATGATAATAATACATCGATCGGGTCAGTTAAGCAGCAGATCAGTTGTTAAGTTTCAGAGTGAGAGTGAACTGCTGTGTTAGAAATTCATGCATTTGTGCATCTTGTAGATGAAACAGATGGTCTCTTCATAAATCTGATATCTCAGGTGAAGTTCAAGGTTTATCCAGAGGAAGCTGCTTATTTTTTTTTTTAAAACTACTGCACCAGAAATCTGTGTGTAAGAAGAATATTATTTACCATCAGAGCCTGATTCATGCCTGTGTTAACAAGTTATTGTTGATGTGCATATTAATATGACTACTACTAATAACAATAATTTTAATTACCTGCCTTGAAGGGTGAGCATATTTATTATAAGGCTCACATTAGAGCCCTATAATAAATATGGATATATAATAATGTTGATCTAACATATCAACATGAATGTAAACTTCAGGGTTCAGCAGATAATATCACATAGTTGGGTTTTGCACCATGTTCTCATGCCTCTGTTTTACAGCTCACTGTCTAGAGATCTGACTGACAGAGCAAGGCTCCTACAGTTTGGGTCCTCTCCCCCTTTCCTGTATAACTTGGCTGGGCGGAGCTCCCCACCTTTGGCATACACACCTGCTGCTAATCACTCACCTGTGGCTCATCATTGTTTCTTGAACGCTTCTAAAGGGAGCAGCTCAGAACATCTCATTGCTGGAATATTGAGTTAACATAGTGTAAATCCCAGCTTTATAGAACTGTGCGATTTGCTTGTATCCTGGTGGTGATTACTCCCTTTTTGTCTGTAGATTCTGGAACCACCCTGTAACCCTGCTTTCTAGTGGAAGACTGAACGTGAGTGTCTGCCTGCGAGAAAAGTGTGTGTGAGTGCCAAGTGTAGTGGAGGACTGAAGCTGTATGTGAGAACGAGAACAGAGTGAGAGGAGTGTGTGAAGTGTAGTACTTGTTTTCCCCCTTGCCAACCTGTGGAACCGTTCCCTGGTTCCTTCACTTTCTACACGCCAACCCACTTTTGTTATCTGTTTGTAAGAGTAGTATGGTCATACAAACCAGGGGCATAATTTCCAGGGGGGTTAGGGGGGTTATGACCAACCCAATAATCAGACCCAACCAATATACCCCCCCCCCATCCCCAAATAAAAATATGAATTATCTTACATAAATAGGCTGTTCATTTTCTTTACTCATTTCAGTTATTACCGTAAAAATAGTTGCATATTTAATCATATGGAAATTTAACCAGATTTAATTATTTATTTAGACAGAGATCTTGATCCCCCCCAATGTTCAGCACAAAGTTACGCCGATGATACAAACCACTAATTTTGTAGTTTAGGACTGTCACAATATCAGATTAAAATGTGTTCAAATTATGATAACCACTAGAATTCACCACCACGTTCTTATCTCGATGTATGTACAGATTTCAGAAACAGAAAGAAAATCGTAGTGAAATTAAATGTTAAAAAGTAAATCACATTTAAATCACAGTGACAGACAGCTCAAACTTTCTTGTGTTTGTACATGAAAGCATGAAAAATCTACTTCACTACAAGTTAACGGAGTCTGATCCACAGTGACGTAAAACGGGCTGATATTTTAAGTTTTACACTTATCTGGTTCTTTGTTTTCAGTCGCGTCTCTTTTGAGTCTCTCGTTTTAACACCACAGTGCAAAAACTCGTTCTTGTTCTCTGCAGTACACATGATTTTCCCCCAAACACACACGCGCACACACACACACATACACTCACTATTACATTCCCTAAATCGCGCCCTCTCCTTGATTGACTGTGATGTCCCCCCCCCCCCCCAAAAAAAAAACCCAACAACAATAACAAAACTTTGGAAGAATCGACAAAAAAATACATGATTCAACCAATAAACAAATAATCCAGTCACAATTTCTCTTACTCAGGTATCCATGAAACGCATTTCTGGCTGTTGTGAACCTTTCCGGTCTGAAATGCGCAGTTTCCAAACTCAAAAACGTTTCCTTATGTTCGGAGTTTCTTACCGAGGAGCAGGAACAGCAGCAACGTCTTCATCATCCTTCAAAGAAGAACAGCCAGCACAGAGTCCTGATCACTCCGCTCATATCCGAATTAATCCACATCTCAACACTCAGCCATTCCTGCCTCACTGCTCACTGGATTTTCTTCCCAATCTCTTATCCAGAAAACCGGTTCAACAGGCTCCGAGTCTCGCAAGTCTTGACTTGACGTTGATAAACCCTCCGAGGCGTGGGTGGAACAAGCAGAGCCTCCATTTGGTTTCAGTTTGGATCATTAAGTTTATCCTTTGATTCACTTAAAGAACTATATTGCTCACTTTTCAAGGTTAAGTTTGAAATAATGTCAAATATTTGAACTCTCTGGATCAATAACACATAACAAAGGTTATCAGAACGCCATCAGCGGCTGAACGATAAAATAAATGCCGCAGGTCTCCAGGTGCAGTTGGGTGTGAGTGAAGTGCTCAGGGACCGTCTACAAAGTGCAATACCACAACGGCAACTTGCTGCTTCCCTTACACAGAGTGGCGTTTCTCCCAGATCACTTTATAAATAAAATCAAACAAATTTTGATTTTTTTTTTAATTAAATAACTTCTTCTTAAGGGGAAAATCTAAAATTGAACTCAACACAATTTGAGGAAGTAATTTACATTTGCTGATAATACAAGTTTATTTTCATCACATAAAAAGGTAAATACTCTCCAGAGTACTGTAGATGAGAGCCTGATGAAGGAGTGTTTAGAAGGACTGAGTGTAACAGCCTTTTGCCTTCAGAGCTGCTTTCAGTTTTCGTGGCACAGGTGATGAAACATCGTTCATAGATTTTGGTAAACACAGAGATGGTTGATTGGAAACATCCCAGTAAGTCGGCACTTCTGAAATAGCAGCCTGGCTTATTTAAACAGCCACACCGACAGTGGCTTAAATCACCTTTCCTCCAATTCTGATGCTCAGTTTGATCTTCAGCAGGCCATCCTGATCATTTCATGTAAAATGTGTTGCTTCCATATGATTGGCATTTGTGTTAGAAAGAAGTTGATCCGGAGGCTGAGTTTACACAACACGAGGTTTAAGAAGCAGAAACGTGTTGTTTTAGTGGGACCTGCAGAGATCCACAGAATTGGAAATGAGCTGAAAACTCTGCATCTGTTTGTCTTTGCAAATAACCAAAAACAACAGTGTCACATAAAGATGTTCTGCTCCAAAACTCTGCTTTTCAAAGGCTTTTTTCCTCACCAGGTCCATTTGAAAAAATGAACTCAACTTAATATTTTCTGCCATCTGTTATATTAATAATAAATCCATACTTCAGGACCTTCACAGTACTCTTTAGAATACTTTTAGAGGTTATTAGAAGGAAGAAGGCTGAAATTACATTTTTATTGTGGACATTATTTGATGTTCGGTCAGTGTTTACAACCTCTGGAGCTTTGGACTGTTCCATTAAATCAGTTTAATTGATTTGTTGGTTAAACTGAGCCTCTCAGGGGCTTCACCCGTCTGAGAACATTTCAGATGTGATTCATGTCACAGTTTCCTTTTATTTCACTTTGAGTTCAGCCTGAAACACTGTCTGATTCCAGTTCAGTGGTTTTCAGCTGAAGTTTGAGGCCATGAAAATAAAAAGAGCCACTTCACCACCGAGCGCTCTCTTCTCTTCTGCTCGTGTGTTTTGTGGATTACACAGCATCACACTTAAACCCTTAATGACCACAGCAAGAATAACTGCTAATCATTTCTGATTATCTAGTGGCAGCATTCCTATTGGTTACAGAGTAATTGTTCATATGACACTCAGTCAGCACGGGCTGATATGATATACTTTAATATTATGTGATAATGTCTTTTGTGTTTTCCTCTCCTGTAATAACATTACTGTGAGAACGCTCCTCTTCCTCAGAGGATCCACCTGTGGTTCCTCTCCTCTCTCCTCCACCTGTTACAGTGAGGGAACGTCCTCCATGATGGAGGAGCTGCTGGAAAGTGCTGAGAGTTTCCTCCAGAGTGAGACCTCTGTCACAGTTCAGAGGATCTACGGCAGCAGAGACCTTCATGGACACTAAAAGTCTCAAACACACAACAACAACATCACACTGACTCCACTCTGACATCACTGATCAATAATCAAAGAACACACAGATCAAACTGATTGATCAGCCATCAGAGGAGTCGGATCAATGGAGCTGCTTCTGTTCCTGATGTCCCCTGTTTGATCCTGGACCTGAACTCTCCCTGCAGAGGAGACACAAGACAGTCAGACACACACACAGAGACACAAACACACACACAGACACACACAAAAGCACAAACCTTTAACTTTGAACTGCACTGTTTTGAATCTTATCCAGATGTTCTTGCTCTGAACTCCACATCTGTATCTCCCACTGTCTCTCTCTGTGGGGTGTTTCAGGGTCAGACTGAGGTCTCCAGTTTTCAGCAGGTCTTCATTCATCTTTGTTCGGTCTCTGTAAACCTGGTGCTGTTCTTCAGGCTGGTCAGAGCCGTTCTCATACTGGTGGACATCTATCACTGGTTCAGGGTCATAGCGTACCCACTCTACTGCAGCATCTTCAGGCAGGTTTTGTGTGGTTTTGAAGGGCAGCTGGACAGACTCCGCCCCCTCCTCCACCTCCACCTGACAGACTGAGAGGACAACAAACACAACATGAGCTGTACAAAGTGTGATTGGTGTTGACAGAGCAGCATCATGTGACTCTTGTTCTGCACTAAATGAAGCGATGGAGTGGCGCCTCCTTCAGGCAGAGAAACAGCTCATGGAGAGAAAGAATTATTAGAGCAAAAACAAGAGTGGAGCTGCATCTGTTCCTGATGTCCCCTGTTTGATCCTGGACCTGAACTCTCCCTGCAGAGGAGACACAAGACAGTGAGACACACAAAACTTGCTTCCTTTCTCAGACATAATCAGTGAAAACTGGTCCAGTGAGGTCCTGCAGGGAGTTTTCAATAACACAGGAGATTTGCTAACTCCAGAGTTCGGGGAAGCCCAGATGACAGTGAGCTGGGTTGAGCCACAGACTGAGGAGCAAAGCACAGAAGCACTATTGACCATCATCCTGCTGGTCTATCACTGGCTGCCAACCTGCACCTTGTACAATATGCACACTTAATCTACTCCATCATTGTGTCATTCTCCTTATTCAACAGTCTTTGGTTATAGTTCATAGTTTAGATATATGATTCATAGAGTTATAATGTCCTTGTGTTTCCCTGGTGAGTATTAATAATGAGGAGATCATTAGATGCAACTTTATTTCTGAAACCAATTTTACAACAAATAAAATGTTCAGTAAGCATTAAAGTTAGATCCTAAAACAGGACACCTACACCACATCACTGTTTGTACACAGACTGTGCGGATGTTTTAATTCTCTTTTATATTTAATTCTTGGTCTCAAACCTTTGAACAGCAGTGAATCTGCAGCTGATACAACCACTCAAACTGTTTGTTGCAGGTTATTTTCACAGTTGTGGTTTAAAATCATTTTGAAGTGTCACATTTTCACTGGTTCTTTTATTTCAAGTGTGTTTTAAGAGCATTACAGATCCTGTGCTGGGGAATACGTTTTATATTTGCACATTCAGCTGTACTTTACTGAAACCACTGAATGAAGCACAAACTGCGTTGCCTTGTCACAGGAATGTGTGTATTAATTTCAGAATTTTGAAAATGTACAATAGTTTTTCTGATGTATTGTAATTTGTTACCAAGTCTCTTTTACACTGATGGAACTGCAGCTACTAGAACACCTGACACACACAATACCTGATCTTGTTTATTGGATTGTGGGACAGTAAACCTTAGAAATAATCAACAACACTGAGAGTGCACTCACTGATAAAATAATTAACTGGAAATAAAATGTTTATTTTACTGCTCTGTGCAACAAATCACAAGTTTAACAGCTTTCTGCAGCATTAGATGGATTTTACTGGTATATTTTTATCTTCCTCATAGATTGTTAATCATCATTTTATCATCATCTGATTGGAGTAGGTGATGCTCATAGGGATCCTTTTCTGTGTAGAAAAGTCACATGGTCCATGAAACATCCACTTTAGATGTAACTAACATCTAAAGTGGATGTTTCATGGATCGGTATGTAACCAGGTTACATACCGACATCAACACCACTTTCAAGTGAACTTACAGGGCAGACCGTGGGATGAATTAGCAAGGTGATAACCAGCATTGTTTATCCATTTATTCCTGTTGCCAATATTAGAGTAAGTGAATCCATATAATGGAACAATAACCTGGATATGCTGATCTTGCTTTGTAGTACAGAAGGATATAATATCAACCAAGTTCCTCTCAGTTAGGATTTATTTATCTCAGCTAAGAGCCGATCTGGAAATACTGAGTATATTTACTGTGGTTATCTATGGTTTAACTGCTGGGCTTCTGCTTCAGGCTCTGTGTGCGCTCACATAAAAAGGTTGTTTCGCATGTCAAGTGACACAATTATCCCTACGTGTCACGGTATTGAACAAGTGACCCAATGGTTTCGTGTGTTTAGTTATAAGTAAGTAAGTAAGTAAAATTTTATTTATATAGCACATTTCTAGATAAAAGATTACAAAGTGCTTCACAAGGTATAGAACAAAAACAGTCCAAAGTTAACAAAATGCAATTCTAAAAAGATGTGTTTTTAGTTGTTTTTTTAAAAGTAATCACAGAGTCTGCAGATCTTAAGTTCTGAGGAAGACAGTTCCACAGTCTGGCGGCCACAGTGGCAAAAGCTCTATCACCCTTGGTTTTCAGCCTTGTATGCTGAATAACAAGTAGGCCCTGATCACAAGATCTCAGGGATCTACTAGGGACAAGGAGCTGTAAAAGTTCAATGATGTACGCCGGTGCTTGTCCTAAGAGCTTTAAATGTCAGAACCAGTATCTTAAAATGGACGATTTCACAAAAGTTGAAAGAGGACCAAGAGCATTCATTATGTTACGTACATGCCTGTCTGGAGCACATACAAGGACTTCAGTCTTTTCATATTCTTTGATTGCTGTAATTCTCGGGTTTTGGTTCTGATTGTGTGATATTTTTAGTCCTTGGATTTTTGTTTCTGTTATTTTGCCTTTCTAGTGTTCCACGTCTTGTCTCGCTTGTCTCCATGTTCCCTCTGTCTTGTTCTCAGTGTCAACTGTGTTACCAACTGTTCCCCATCCTCTCGTTGTCCTGCCTGTGTATTTAGGTCCTGGTTTTCTCTCTGTCAGTTGTCATGGTGCACCCTCATCATACTTAGTAACATTCTGGTTCTCTGTTCCTGGTTTTGTTTTCTAGTTTGTCATATTTCATTTCATGCTCAAGGGTTTTTTTTTTCTCCAGCAATAAAGCTGCTGACCTTATTTAATCCTTCAGTCTCCGAGTCCTGCATTTTGGTCCTACATCCTACCTGCCACAGCACACTTTGACATTACGAGTGCCACCGACTTCAATCAGAGACATCAGACAATGATAAATGATGGTGACTAAAAATTATCTAGTAAACAGAGTAGAAAAAATAAATAGCAGTTTTATTGCTGAGTGCATTCTCAGTGCTGCTGTTTATCTCTAAGATTCAGGTGCACATTAGACATCTGAAAGTTAAAACGTAACACATTTCCACACTAAAGTTTACCATCCATAGCCTAATAAAGGAGATGTGTAAACACCGGCATTATAGGAGGGATCACTGCCCAGCAGGACCAGCTGAGGGTTGTTTGCTCAGCTGAAATGACTACAAAGAGATCTACACCAAATGATGGTGTATGAGAGACCTCAGCACTAAAGCCCCTCCCTCACTACTCAAATACTCACTCATGGACCTCTGCTGTTATTGCTCTGTTCGTGATGTTGGACTCATTTTTCTATGGTTGCATTTCTTTCTTTAATTATTCTGCAGCTGAACTCGTAATAACCATTTAACGGTGCATTAACTTACATATCAGTGCAAAGACACAAACAAACCTTTCACTGTGAGCAGCACTGTTTTCTTCCTCCAGATGTCCCCACTGATGACCACACAGCTGTATTCTCCACTGTCTCCATCTGTGGGGTATTTCAGGGTCAGACTGAGGTCTCCAGCTTTCAGCAGGTCTTCATTCACTCTTGTTCGGTCTCTGTAAACCTGGTGCTGTTTGTCAGGCTGGTCAGATCCACTCTGACTCATGTGAACCATCATGTATTCAGGTTTATATCGTTCCCACTTCACCGTAGCCTTTTCAGGCAGGTCAGATGTGGTTTGGAAGGGCAGCTTTACTGACTCCACGCCCTCCTCCACGCCTACCTGACAGACTGAGGGGACACAAATACAACAAACAGAGCATGACCCCTTGTGACCTTGTGCTGCTGAGTTTTCACAGTTTCACAGTTGTAGAGAAATCTGAAGCATAGACTCAGATCTGAGCAGGCTTCATACTGAAAGTTAAAATGCTAAAATACTGGGAACAACAGTAAGTAACAACTTTATTTTAAAGGAAGTGACCACCAAATGAATCAGGCCTTGGGAGGAGCCTCATCAATTCAATGTGAGAGTTTAAGGTCCAAATAGAATAATGTCATTTTCTCTGAGAACTGCTCACACACATGCACAAATTATTGTCTGTTCAAACGAGCAGTACATTTCCTTTAATACCAACGGTGAGGGTAGGGAGGCAGCTGTGACAGGGGGCTCAAGTCACTTTGCTATTTTATAAATAATAATGATAATAATAAAAAAAAAATCACATTCACTTATACAAGCTATGCTCACACATAGCTTTTCATTTTCAGCATCGGCTTATTTCATTTTGGTTCCACAGTCAGAGACACATTTTTGAAACTTGAGTCTTCTGTTAGCTTTTTATTTCTACTGATCACAACTACTGAGAAAGCAAGATTCAAACCTCGGACCTGTATCTACACCACTGACCTTTGACTTTCAGCTCCACCTGTTTCTTGATCAGGATGTTTCCCTCCCTGCTGTAGACGGTGCAGGTGTAGGTGTTTGTGTCTCTCTCTGTGGGGTATTTCAGGGTCAGACTGAGGTCTCCAGTTTTCAGCAGGTCTTCGTTCATCTTCGTTCGGCCTCTGTAATCCTGTTCCTGTTCTTCAGGCTGGTCAGAGCCGTTCTCATACACGTGGACCTTTCCGTATTTGTCCTTCCATACAACTTTAACATTGTTAGGCAGTTTAACTAACGCTTTGCAGGGTAGCTGGACAGACTCCACCCCTGAATCCACCTCCACCTGGAACACTGATAGGACAACAAAGCACAACACGAATACATTTACAATGTTTTCTTTGAAATATTTCCATTGAAATCCTTTCTGACTAGTTCCATCCTCCTACATCAGCAAATGCACTGACATTTGAAACAGTTCATTCAGCTGTTACTCCTGGAGAAGGAGGAGGCTGCTGGTGAGTGAGACTCTGACATTTGATGATGATGAAGAAAACGCTCTTATTTTTATTTTTTTGGCATTTGACGTATGATCTGAACCTCCTTTTGTGATGATACTCTTCAACAAGAGAAACAGCTCATAGAGGATGGGACTACACTCTACTCTGTAAAGCTATAATATGAACATGACAACAGTCACCTGTTTAAAGTGGTTAGATCTGTTAGATTCTTTGACTTTTAACTGCTCAGATCATTTTAGATAAACGCTGACCTTTGACCTGTATCTACAGCACTGACCTCTGACTTTCAGCTCCACTTTTTTCTTCATCAGGATGTTTCCCTCCCTGCTGTAGACGGTGCAGGTGTAGGTGTTTATATCGCTCTCTTTAGGTTTAGTCAGGGTCAGACTGAGGTCTCCAGTTTTTAGCAGGTTTTTCTTCATCCTTGTTCGTCCTCGGTAAACCTGGAGCTGTTCTTTATTCTGGTCAGAGCCGTTCTCATACACGTGGACCTTCCCATATTTGTCCTTCCACTCCACTTTAGCATCTTTAGGCAGGTGAACTGTGGTTTTGCAGGGCAACTGGACAGACTCCACCCCTGAATCCACCTTCACCTTATAAACTGAAAGAACAACAAAGCACAACATGATGACATCAGCAGCAGCTGTGATGGTCACATGACCTCCCTGTCCCCTCCTTGTCTTCTAGTCTCAGTCAGATTGTGTCTCAGTTTGTTCCTGATGTGTTCCTGACTCGTTCTTTGGTAACTAGTCTGCAGCGTCCTGTAAAGTGCTGCAGACATGTTGGATGAAGAGCAGAAGAACAGACAGACTGAGCCTCCACAGTCGGCCATGTCTCACACACATCAGCACAGAAACCATGAAGATCTCATGTGTCTGCTCTGAACATCTGAAGCTCTCCACCACATGACTGAGCACAACTCAAGGAGGAACATTTACTGAAGCTGCTGCAACATTTACTGTCAGCACATGTTTCCATGTCAGCCTGCTGTTTACCACCACAGAAGAAGAACAGCTTGTACACATGCAGCCTCTGTGTCAGATCAATGCAGTGAAGCACACACACTGTTTAGTAAAGTCATGTTGTGGAGCTGTTTCACTGATCAATGACTGAGTCTGAAGGAGGTTTTCTGACTGACAGGAACAAACCTGGAAGTTTCTCTTCAGCTCTCTGTATCAGCTGTTTGTAACTCTCAACTCTTTCAGCTTCAGGAACATGTTTGTGTGAGCCACAGTCAAGGAGCCACCAGAGGACACCTGCTGACCATCGGCATTATGGGTAGTGTAGTAGGAGACACTCACCTGACATGAAATAGTGACGAAAATGAAATATGAGACCTCCGGAAACAACGAGAACAAGAACCAGGAGAAGCAGGAGAACCAGGAGAGCTTTTGTCCAGGATGCAAATGGTTCTGTGGAGAGACATAAAAATATGACCTCTGACCTGTATCTACAAAGGAAGGGATATGTGGCATCATTATCGGTCTGATCCTGACCTAAATTACTGGATCAGATATCAGGGAGAAATACTGACATCCATCATAAAGCTGTGTTTGCATTTATTTGCATTGCTTTCCACTCTATATATGTTTAGCTTCTACAACGTGTTTTGTTTTAAGTTGTTGAAAACAAATATCATTTTGTGCTGATAGGGTTGCACTTTTTTTCACAACCAAACCAGTTTTGAAAACTGCAAAAAATTGCATTTTAAATTACTTTTTGAATATTACTTTAAATGTGTAGATTTAAAGTTCTGCTAAAAGTTTAAATAAAAGGATCAGTATTGTTCAACAGTGAAATATTTTGCATACACGTATAATAGATTAGTTTTATGTGTTTGTTTGTTAAAACTTGTGCAAAACTGTTTTGCTAATGACAAAAGAGAGTATCGGATTCATATCGGTATCGGCAGATATCCAAATTTCCAATATTGGTATGGGACACAAAAAAGTGGCGCCATCTGTAGTATCTCCATGTCTGACCTTTGACCTGCAGCACTACTTTCTGTCTCAGGATGTCTTTGTCCCTGTAGATGGTGCAGATGTATCCTCCACTGTCTCTCTCTGTGGGGTATTTCAGGGTCAGACTGAGGTCTCCAGTTCTCAGCAGGTCTTTGTTCATCTTTGTGCGACCACAGTAAAGGTCATCCTGGTTCTTAAGGTGGTCGCTTCTGTTTGGATACACATGGACCACTATCAGTTCAGGGTCAGAGTGAGTCCACTCCACTGTGGTGTCCTCAGGCAGGTCAGGTGTTGTTTTGCAGGGCAGGATGACGGACTCTGAGCCTTCCTCCACCTTCACCTCCTCCTGCTGGTCTGCAAATGATAATAAACCACAACCTGAGCTACAGAAGCAGAAATTATAGTCTTTGCACTGATCTAGTTTGGGTATGTATGTTCTATCAGTCGTGATCATATACAACAAGAATACTTTCCAACAAAAAAACTGGAAATAATAACTGGACTCATGTTGGGTTTAATTCTTCCTGTTTCAAAGCAATATTTGCTTATTGCTCTTTATTTTGTCATTGCTGTGAATTAAAAGATTTGCAGTTTTAAAGGTCACAGAGCATCAAATTTAAATAAGATTCATCTCAGGTCACTCTACAATAATACAGAGAAAATATGAACTGGCTCTTTGAGCAAGCACTTGGCGACAGTGGTAAGGAAAAACGTCTTTTTAACCGGAAAAAAAATTCAGAGAGCTGCATCTGTCTGCTGCAACCACCTGTAAAATTTAAATTATGTCTCTTTGCTTTTCTTATGCTTACTGACAAACAAAAATGGCATTTGCTGGGACAAAACATCAGTCACTTTCTATAAAGAGTCTGTCCTGAATGAGGACGACAATATCTGTGCTTATGAAAAGAAGAACAGTTCATGTTTTTGTGAACGTTTGAATCAAATATTTCTGAGGTATTTCCTTTTTGATGAACAAAACCTCAAATAAAACTAAACGTTCTGAACTCAACTCATAAAGGACCAATGTTTAAAACTAAAGTTGTCCTGATAAAGTAAAAAAGTAAAAGTCACAACACTGAACAGATAAAGTATCATAAAAGTCTCTGCCAACTGTCACTGTGCACTGTTGGACTGTGGTTTGTATCAGGACATCTGTACTACTGACCTTTGACCTGCAGCTGTACATCTCCCACTCTCACTTCATTTCTTTCATTGCTGAGTGTGCAGGTGTATTTTCCACTGTCAGTCAGCTGCAGGTTTTTCAGAGTGAGGCTGAAGTCTCCAGTTTCCAGAGCATCAGGCCTCATCGACGTGCGCCAGCTGTAACCCTGGTTTTGTCCTCTGAGATCGTCTCTTTGTTCTTGTCTCACATGGACAGATTTGGGATTGAGATCGTTGCGAGTCCATGTTACTGTGGGGTCCAAAGGTATTAAACCTGAGAACTGACAGGGCAGAAGGACGGAGTCTTCCCCCTCATTCACCTCCACCACCACAGCCAGGGCATGCTGGGAAACTGAGGACACACAAACAGAAAAACAAATGATCTGTGAGCTGTGTGGATTACAGCAAGAAATCACAGTTTAATCTGAACATGTTTAATGTAGATGTATTCTGCTGTTAGTGTAAATGTTATTGTTGCTGTGATTCACTCATGGGAACATTTCTGCTCAGTTTAAAGAGGACGGGAAGCACAAACCTGTACGGTCTCCTCCTGCTGCACTTCAACACATTAAAGAGAGAGAGATGAAGGAAAAGCTGAAGAGAGAGGAAGGTGTACTTACCGTGCAGGAGGATCACAAACACCACAAACATCTTCATGTTCCTGTCAAACTCAGAGACTCTTTAAAAGCCCTTCAGGACATCAGCTCACAGCAGCTCTCACTTTCCTCTGCTGATCATCTACTGACACTCTCACACTGCTCACACTGTCACAGCTCAGAGTTCAGCTTCACACTTTGTTAAAGCACATCTGTGGAATGAAGTCCGGCCGGCCACAGATCACTTCTGAGGAAAGAGGAGGACGTCGGCTTTCCTCCTAGTTTCACGCCCGAGCGCTCCGGTTGGAGGCGGCTGCTGCGGCCTCACCCTGACACGCACAAAGCTCCACCTTCAGTCCTGACACTGAAACATCCACTGTAGCTACAATGATGCAGATGTGACCCTCAGCAGCTGGATTTCCTCTCCATAGATGTGTTTCCATGCAGATCATGGACATAAAGCAGCTCCAGGATGAAGAGTGTGAAAGAACTTCTTCCACTACAGTATTCATTACAGCACTGTGGCACTCCACAAACCCTCACACTGTCTCAATCCCTGTTTCCAGTTTGACTGAGAGAAGGCCTGAAGCTCAGCCAATCACAGGACAGGAAGTGATCAGCTGACACAGTGATTTGAAGCTGTCAGGGTGAGGCTGCTTCATGCAGGTGTGAAACTATGAGGAAGCTGAACGCCTCCTCTTTCCTCAGAAGTGATCTGTGGCAGTCTGCCATCATGTTTGGCAGCACACACTAAATTTGAGCTCACTGTTGGGGTGTAGCTCAGGTGGTGGAGCAGGTCTTCTGCTATTCGGAAGGCTGGTGGTTCACTCGCTGCAGTCTGCATGCCAAATATCCTTGACCAACACACTAACTCCAAGTTGCTTTGTGATGCATCACAGTGTGAATGTTAGAGGGTGTATGAAAAAGTGCTTGGATTGATGAGTGAAGTAGTTTAAAGTGCTTTGAGTATAGAAAAGTCTTATATAAGAACCATTTATGAAAACTAAATGAGAGAAAAACTTTCAATTCATTCAAGGAGAAAACAGAGAGAACTTTCATTTAAAGACACTCAAGAAAAAAACTTGTGTGACAGAAAGAAATTGTCTAAGATGTTTTTTCTCTATTCCAATTTTGCATTCAACGAATTTCTGTCTATGATTAAGAATTTATTATAAAATATTTTCATTTTAAAAATATTGTTTAAGTTTGCAGAAGAATCACTTCATTTCAAAGCTTCACGTATAAATAATAAAACATGTAAAACTTCATAAAATAGTTTTCTGTTTTATTAAAAACATCTTCAGACTGATTCAGAGGCTGAATTGTTTTGTGTTACTTTTTCTTCTGCTTTGCTGGATTTTGACTCCACTGAACTTCTCTCTCAGTACTGATGATGATGATGATGATGATGATGAAGATGACGATGATGATGATGATGATGAAGACGACGACGACGACGACGATGATGATGATGTACTGCCACCTGCTGGCAGGACATGTCACTGATCAGTCTGTTACTCTGTAAAGCTGATCATCTCCTCCCAGGTAGTCATCCAAAGCCAGAGAAAGATGAATGTAAAACCAAACATGTAACCAGTTTATATGAACTGAATTAGACAATTCATTCATTCATAAAACAAATAGCCTGTGTAAATTTAATCACTTACTAGGCAGAAATATCTCTGTAAACACGAACACAAAGACAGGAAGAGGTGAAAGCTGCGACCCTGGTGTGGTCAGAGGCAAGGGCGTCGGTTTGGCATGGACGCAGGGGACACGTCCCCACCAATATCCAGCGATTATTGAATTGTCCCCACCAATAATTTGATCGCTTCTTGTTAAAAAAAAAAAAAAAAAAGACGATAGAAAGAAAGAAAAAAGATCTGTCAGCGTCTCATTCACCCAGCGGTGCAGAAAGAGTTACATTACGTGGGAGCTCTGTTTAGTTTCAGCAGCGGCAAACCTGCGCTGAGAGGAGGACGGCAGCAAAGAGGAAGAATGTGCATATAAGAAAGTATTTTTCAAAGAAACCTGTAAGTCACTTAAAGCTAAGTTCACTCATAAAATGTGTCCGTCATAATAACGTTGCAGGCTATGCTAGGCTTTGGCCCACATCAGTCTAAAATTGTATGTAACCATGAATTACGGCTTTTGGACACTAACTGCACAACAGGCAGCACTATTAGTTCTCCCAGTCTCAGAGCAACATGTCTAATTTTGATTGAAACTGTCAGAAAAAACGGCAGGCTCGAGCAAGCCAGGATATTAGTTTAAAGAGGCTGTTAAAATTATACGTTAAAATGTTGGTGACACAATAATTTCATCCTAATGGCGCTGACATATTCATAGGGTTAATTTTTGAGACAAAATATCATGAGGTAGTCATGACTTTGCAAATATTCCACCTTGTAGTGCAGTTTGCACTGCAATTGTTAGGCTGCTGATGTAAATTGATTGATTAGTGTAGATTTGACAAAGAATCTGAATTGTCTCACTTTTTATATGGCACGAATCAATGTGTTATTTTATCAATATGTCCTAGTGCAGTCAGAGGGGAGGAGCCAGGGCCAAAGGTGAGGCACATCAAGCATAGAATAATAATTTTGTGGTCATCTTAGATGAGTTTTATGGACAAAAACCACCAGTTCATTTAGTGTTCCCTTAGTGCTAATGTGTAAGAGAAGTTGGTGTACTATAATTGAAGTAACCGTGTTAAGATAAGATTACCTTTCGTTTTGTCACAGCAGAAAGGGGACAGTGCAAAGTTATATAGCAAAAATTAGAATACAATAAGAATAATATACTGTACACAACTGTACAGAATAGAATAAAATAGTAGAATAAAATATACATTAGGATAAAAATAGAATACAAATGTTATATACAACTGAGTAAAAATACAAGTTACAACGTCTTATTGTGTGTTTGATCAGCTGCAAAAGTCTTTGTTGTGGAGTCTGACAGCAGTGTGGAGGAAAGACCTGCGAAATCGCTCCATCCCACATTTAAGTCCTTAAAGTTATATTCTTTTATTGTCTTGACTGTATTTGAAGCTATTTTTATTTTTGTATGATACTTGATTTATGTGGAATAAAATCAAAGTAAACTAAAGTCTAAAATACTTAGTCAGTCATTTGTTTAATAGTAATTTAACATTATATAATTCACATATAAAACTATGAATTGTAATTTTAAATGGTTTAATAGCATGTAGAATAGCATATGTAGGTAAGTATATTTCTCCTTTTTTATCAAGAAGCAAAGACGAAAAGGAAAAAAAAAGAAACAGGGCAGGGTTCGGTGGTTGGAACACCCGTCCCCACCAATGCCAAAACCAAATCTACGCCCTTGGTCAGAGGGGTCACGGGTGTTTAAATGTCATCTAAGGAAAGATTTAATATTTCAATAATATAAATTACACAAGTTTGCAAAATACACACAGACAAAAGAGATGGTTTCAATAATATGAATACTTTATCTAAAAGATATGCAGTGCATTAACACAACATACAAACAGACTGCAGCACCATGTTGGCCTCAAATCAGCATTAAATCACAGAAAGTAAAGAGGCTGGATGGAGCAGCAACTCAGCAGGAACACAAAACACTTCAGCTTCACACTCAGAGCTGCACAGTAAAGCAAACACTAAACACAGTGTTAAACAGTCACAGTGAGGCTGCCACCTGAGCTGTGCAGTGTTAGTTTCACCTCTGGCACAACAATCCCTCATTAACTGCAGAGCTGCACTTCCTCCGGCAGCTCGAATCACCACGATGACTCTGAGCAAACGTCCCCGAAACTCAGTTCTGCTTCCTGTGTGATCAGATTCTGTTCAGGATACTTTGAAAGAGGAAACAGTTGTTACTGATGATCTATAAAAAAAACTTCCAGAAATCAGTTAGAAACCAGAGAAGAGGAACGTTCGAGCATCATAATTTTTAATGGGACAGGTAACAAAAATTGAACTCTAAAGTCTGAGTGTGACCATGTTTCAGTCCAATGTGCAGCTCAGAGATAACCAGCATCACTGAGCTCAACGTTAAAGTCATGAACTTATTTATGGCTCTGAGTTCTGAACCACCAGGTTAAACAAAAACATTTGCAGCATTAATCTCGCTCCTATTTACATCAGTGTTGCATTTTACTGGTATATTTATGATCTTCTTTACAGATGTTTGATTATTTTATCATCATTATCATCTGATAACATCTCTGACTGAAGTATGTGGATTTCACAAAGATTTAGAACTGAAAAAAGTAAGAAGATGTGAAGTTTAACAGAGACGGTTGATAACCAACTATGTTTCCTCCAGATGGGTTTACAGGTTTTCTCAAGCCTGCAGAGACAAAGACAGTCTGTCCTGATATGTTCATGTTCTGCAAACACAACATGAGTCTGGTTAAAATGTCTCCAGCTGCACCACAGATGAGTCTGTGCCTGTATCTAACAAACGTGTTTACAGGCTGACTTTAATGTGTTTCTACACATGCTTGTCCTCTGGTCATGTGATCATGTGGTTTGCAGGAACGCTCCTCTTCCTCAGAGGATCCACCTGTGCTTCCTCTCCTCTCTCCTCCACCTGTTACAGTGAGGGAACGTCCTCCATGATGGAGGAGCTGCTGGAAAGTGCTGAGAGTTTCCTCCAGAGTGAGACCTCTGTCACAGTTCAGAGGATCTACGGCAGCAGAGACCTTCATGGACACTAAAAGTCTCAAACACACAACAACAACATCACACTGACTCCACTCTGACATCACTGATCAATAATCAAAGAACACACAGATCAAACTGATTGATCAGCCATCAGAGGAGTCGGATCAATGGAGCTGCTTCTGTTCCTGATGTCCCCTGTTTGATCCTGGACCTGAACTCTCCCTGCAGAGGAGACACAAGACAGTCAGACAGAGACAAAAAATAAACAAAAAACAAACAAATCAACAAACCTTTGATTTTCAGCAGCACAGTTTTGCCTCTGTGGATGTTTCCCTTCCTTCTGACCACACAGCTGTATCCTCCACTGTCTCTCTCTGTGGGGTGTTTCAGGGTCAGACTGAGGTCTCCAGTTTTCAGCAGGTCTTCATTCATCTTCGTTCGGTCTCTGTAAACTTGGCTCTGTTCTTCAGGCTGGTCAGAGCCGTTCCGATATATGTGGACCTTCCTGTAAAACCCATTCTTCCACTCCACCTCAGCATCTTCAGGCAGGTTTTGTGTGGTTTTGAAGGGCAGCTGGACAGACTCCGCCCCCTCCTTCACCTCCACCTGACAGACTGAGAGGACAACAAACACAACATGAGCTCTACAGACAGCAGCAGGTGTCACAGTTGTAGAGAAAGCTAAAGAAAAGAAGCAGATCTGATCAGAAGGTAACAGGACAGAGATCTTTGAGGAGTCATCACTGAGAAGACTTTTGTTGCTTATTTCATTTTTCATAGAACATCACATTAAGATCAAGAAACATTGATTATATTTATTTGTCTTTTGTTTTGAGAAGCAGTCACCGTGTCTCAGTTCTCCTGTTGCATTTTGAATTTGGTCACTTCTTTATAAAAATGTTTTTAAAACTAATCTTGTAATAACATGTGGAGATAAAGTGTGAATTCCCCTCCACATATTTGCACCCGATCCTTACATGTACATGTATTTTGCTGCAGTAACATCTGGCTGTCACAGCTGGACTGGCTCTTTAACTGCTGTGAGAGCTCTACACACAGCTTCATGTTGTCAGCTGTATGGACGGGAATGTCTGATGACCTCTTTGTCTATAACAGAGATGTTACCCACTGTCTGTGATGGACTTCCTTTTGCTTTTATCATGTGTCCTTTAGCTTCTCATCAGTACTGATCACAACTATTTAACTGACAGGAAACAGATAGGAAGACCTTTGACAACATCTGACCTTTGACCTGTATCTACAGCACTGACCTCTAAATTTCAGCTCCACTTGTTTCTTCAGCAGGATGTTTCCCTCCCTGCTGTAGACGGTGCAGGTGTAGGTGTTTGTGTCACAGCCTGTGGGGTGTTTCAGTGTCAGACTGAGGTCTCCAGTTTTCAGCAGGTCTTCATTCATCTTCGTTCGGTCTCTGTAAACCTGGTGCTGTTCTTCAGGCTGGTCAGAGCCGTTCTCATACACGTGGACCTTATCTGTATCACTGTCCATCCACTCCACTTTAGCATCTTCAGGCATATGAAGTGTGGTTTTGCAAAGTAACTGGACAGACTCCACCCCTGATTCCACCTCCACCTGACAGACTGAGTGGACAACAAACACAACATGAGCTGCACAGACAGTAACAGATGACATGAAAGATTTGCAATGAGAGCATGTTTGAGTGGTTCTTGTTTAAAATGTGATGGAGACAGAATTGTCATTTTTCTGTCTCTTTAATTCTGAGCAGATCTGGCTGCTTCTTAAAGAACAGTGTGACTGTCAACTGGTCAGAGTCAAAGCTTTCTTTGAAGGTGAGTCAAGGTGTCCATTGCAGGAAATGTTAAACTTGGTTTCCTTGAACCAAGGAAGGTGGTTCAGGGAAACTAAGAGACACTGGTCCAGGGTGAGGGGCCAGACTAAGAGCAGTTTATAGGATCTGCATATTGATGATAGCAGAAGTCATTAGCAGAAGTCCAGCCATTCACTGAGTTGTCATTATTTGACTGATACTGACAGCCTTCAATTCCCTGGCATGTCACGAACTGGCACAATGTGCTGAGTCCACACTAAAAGTTTACATAAACAAAAAATATATATTCATTAAAGATATCTAGAGGGTCTAGCCTGCGTTTCAGGCAATGGTAACTGGGATAGACTCTTTCATGAGTGTGGGGGCATCATTCTGAGCTGACAACAGGACGGAGGCGAGAGAAGGAGGAAGCAGCTGTTCTGTTCCTATGTGACTGGTGTGGGAACTTTAAACCACAGTTGCGATAACAAAAAATAAAAACTAACCTATAGTGCATGAAATCCAGTGTCGGGTCCTTACCACAGGGGCACTCTGGCAAATCATTAGGTGACCCCAGAGGGCACAGTGGTGCTCTATTAACACTGTGTACAAGCTGAGACGATTCCCACCTGGATAATGGTGGAGTACCCACTGTGGGTCAGGGATGAATTGTATTTGTGGGTTCTGTTCATGAGAGAAATAGGAACAGACTGACTGGTGCCACATCTGGAGTGATGTGGACACTGTATCAGGCAGTTGTGATAAAGAGAGAGCTGAGTGTGAAAGCAAAGCTATTGATTTGGCTGTGATGGTAGCTCCAAAGTCAGGTATTGTGCGTGAGTCCTATTGGGAAGAGCTTGCTTGGGAGTACTTCAGTGTACCCCTGGATGAGGGGCAGGAGAGAAAGGTCACCCCACCCTCCTTCCCTGTCATCAGAGGGTTAGCTAGTTTGTTAACTGTATCTACAGCACTGACCTCTGACTTTCAGCTCCACTTGTTTCTTCAGCAGGATGTTTCCCTCCCTGCTGTAGACGGTGCAGGTGTAGATGCCTCTGTCTTCATCTGTGGGGTGTTTCAGGGTCAGACTGAGGTCTCCAGTTTTCAGCAGGTCTTCATTCATCTTTGTTCGATCTCTGTAAACCTTGTTCTGTTGTTCAGGTTGGTCAGAGCCGTTATGATACACGTGGACTTCATCTTCATCACCATCCATCCACTCCACTTTACAATTTTCAGGCAGATGAGCTGTAGTTTTGCAGGGCAGCTGGACAGACTCCATCCATGATTCGACCTCCACGTGCAGGACTGAGAGAACAACAAACACAGCATGAGCCGAACAGACAGCAGCAGCACTGAGCACATCATCTGTCATCAGATGAAGTGAAATACTTACAGTGAAAACATGTTTGACTGATTCCAGTGGGAGTGAAACAAGTGGGAAAGTTCTAAGCATGTCATGAAATCTCCCACAACCAGGACGATGGAGGGATTCGAGGTCACCTGATCCAGTGTTATCAGTAAGGAAAGTTTTAAGCCTAATCTTGAAAGTAGAGGCTGGTTGTTTCCTATTTTACTTTTAAATACTACTACTACTACTCCCCATCTATGGAGCTGCCATCCTGCTTTTTGGTCATAGAAGTGACTAAAATAATACCTTGTAGATGTTTTGGTTGACGACAGAGGTTGTGAAATGTTACACATGAAGAATGAAGGAAATTTGTGGGGATTTTAATAGTCCTGCCAAGATGGCGCCAGTGTTCACGGCAAGCCGTCTACTCTGCTGTTGTTTGTTGTTTATCGTCCTTCTCTCTATGTGCTGCCCTGATGTCTCCACGTTACTTGCCTACGATCGTCAAACTCTTTTGAATCTCCGGCCTTTGGACTACCAGACACAAGATTTTAAATGGAGATCTGAAAATCCTCCTCCGCTTTCGAAGGACTTTCCTGATTACCTCCGCCACTTACCATCTACCTTCTCTCAAAGGAAACGTTCACGGAGACGGGGTAAACGTGGCGGCATCCATGTTCGTATCAAGGCCTTTTTAAAGTCCTATGTTGCGATAAATGATCGCTATTCTATAAACATCTTGTCATCTATTCCTGCCCTCCGGGACCATGCTAACTTCAGACTATTCTGTCACCGCTGGATTCGCCCCGTTGGACCTTATGGTTACCTGGACCTCCCAGCTGATCTTCCACCCGGTAGGTGCTGGGTGCGGTCCTCCAGAGGAGGTGCGAATCTCGGCAACCTTCGCCTGCTGCGGCGTTCTCCTACCAGTGACAGTGTGACCACTCTCCGTATGGCCTTGCTAAATACAAGGTCACTGGCGAATAAGACTTTTATTTTAAATGATCTTATTCTGTCGTCGGGACTGGATTTCTTATTCCTGACGGAAACTTGGCTTTGCCCCGGCGAACTTTTTCCCTTCTCGGAGCTGCTCCCACCTGACTATGCTTTTATTAGCTCACCCCGGATCACTGGAAGAGGTGGAGGGCTAGCTTCAGTTTTTAAAGACAAACTTCGACATCGGCAGCTGCCACCTGTTCTGTACCCCAGTTTCGAGGTGCAGTTATTGGAAGTGAACTGCGTCCCCTCCATCCTCTGCGCTGTGGTGTATCGCCCCCCGAAACTTATCAATGATTTTCTTCCAGAATTTGCTGATCTACTGGGGAGCCTAGTGCCACGTTATGACCGTATACTAATTGTTGGTGACTTCAACATTCATGTTTGCTGTGAGGACAGTTCGCTAGCCAAGGATTTCCTCGCTCTTATTAGCACCCTCAATTTCACCCAGTGGGTAAGTGAACCAACTCACACTAAAGGTCATATACTTGATTTGGTACTTTCTTATGGTTTGGATATTTGCATCACGGACATAAAGGACTCTGGGATTTCTGATCACTTCCCGGTTTTGTTTAATACTGTAGTGAGCGATGTGGATTTGAACAGTGATGGTCCTGTGCGGCAAACGCGCACGATTAACTCCCAGTCAATCGCCCACTTCATTGATGCTTTCCTTGACTCTCCCCTCTCTGATGCTAACTGTAATGGGGTTTTATCAACGGATGAACTTGCTAACCTCTTTTATACTACATGCGCTGACATTCTTAACTCTGTGGCTCCTCTGAGGATCAAACGTGCCAAACCCTCACAACCCTGGCTAAATGATACTACTCGCGCCCTTAGGCGCGAATGTCGTCGTGCTGAAAGAAAATGGAGGAAAGACAAACTCCACGTCTCTCTGGACATCCTCCATAATTGTTTATCTAAGTATCAAAAGTCCGTTAAAGCTGCCAAATCTGCCTTTTTGTCTAGCATTATTATGACTAATAGCCACAACCCCCGAGCCCTTTTTAATACTTTTAACTGTATACTTTAATCTGTGATAAACCCTTGCACTGTCACTTTTAGGGATGCCTCCCCTGCTCTTTGTGATAAATTCTTAAAGTATTTCTCTGATAAAATCTCAGCTCTAAGGGCTTCTCATCCATCTCATTCATCATCAGTTTTAGACCCAGTCCCAGCCTCTGAATGCTTGACTGTCTTTCAACAGTTTGAGCCAGTGTCTTATTCTGCTTTAAAAGATATAATTGATCATCTCAAAATCTCTGGTTCCCCGCATGATATTCTTCCTTCTCGTTTCTTTAAGGAAGCTTTACATGTTATTGGTCCTTGTATCTTATCTCTGCTGAATGCATCATTGTCATCAGGTTGTGTACCGTCTGTCTTTAAGCATGCTGTTGTGCAACCTATTTTGAAAAAGAAAAATCTTGACCCTAATGGTCTCATTAACTACAGGCCGATCTCCAAACTCCCTTTTATTTCCAAAATATTGGAAAAGGTCGTTCTAAAACAACTTCAGGCATTTTTAGATGCAAATGGTATTAATGAAAAGTTTCAGTCTGGTTTTAAACCTCGCCACAGCACAGAGACAGCCTTACTTAGAGTCTTTAATGATCTTCTCTTAACTGTTGACTCTGACTATTCCGTGGTTTTAGTTTTACTTGACTTGACTGCTGCTTTTGACATGGTTAACCACAACATTCTTCTATCAAGATTGGAACATGTTGTTGGTCTCAAAGGTACGGTTTTATCTTGGTTTAAATCCTACCTCTCAGAGAGGTCGTTCTCTGTTGCTATGGGGCAACACTCCTCGGCTTCTGCCCCTATTTATTGTGGTGTGCCTCAAGGGTCCGTGCTCGGTCCTGCTCTTTTCTCTTTGTACATGTTGCCGTTGGGATTAATTTTTAGAAAATACAACATCTCCTTTCACTGTTATGCCGATGATATCCAGATTTATTCACCTCTGAAATTCGATGTGTCTGCTTCTTTGCAACCTCTGTTCAACTGTTTGCATGAAGTAAAAATTTGGTTATCACATAATTTTCTTACATTAAACGAGAATAAGACCGAAATCATAGTCTTTGGTAGTCACACCCCGCTAGACCAGTTGACTGATGCCCTAGGCCCTCTCGCTAGCCATCTCTCGCCCACTGTAAGAAACCTCGGAGTGTTCCTGGATGGCTCTTTTAAACTTGAGAAACAGGTCTCCACTGTGGTGAAAAACAGCTTTTACCAGTTGCGTCAGATTTCCAAAGCAAAGTTGTTCCTTCCTTTAAAGGAACTTGAAAAGCTTATGCACGCATTTATTACATCCAGATTGGACTACTGTAACTCCCTCTACTCGGGCCTCCAACACTCTTCTCTTTACCGGCTTCAGTTAATTCAAAATGCAGCTGCGCGTCTTTTAACAGGTACAAGAATCCATGAACACATAACTCCAATTTTAGCCAAACTACATTGGCTCCCTGTTAAATATCGCATAGATTTTAAAATTCTTTTGTTCACTTTTCAAATTCTGAATAATTTAGCGCCCACCTATCTCTCTGACCTACTCCACCTATATAATCCCAACAGAGCACTTAGATCATCCAATCACTTGCTCCTTGCACAACCTAGGTCTCGAATGAAGTCGAGAGGAGACCGGGCCTTTGCGATCGTGGCACCTAGACTCTGGAATAACCTCCCTGCTCATATTCGTATGGCTGAGTCTATCCAGTCTTTTAGATCTCGTCTTAAAACTTATCTGTTTACTTTGGCCTTTGATTCTAACTAGTTGGCTGATTTTAGCTTATTGTGTTGTTACCTATTGTTTGTTGTCCTGTTTTATTGTTTGTTTTAATTGTCTCGTGTTTTGACTGACTGTGAAGCACTATGGTCAACACTGTTGTTTTAATATGTGCTATATAAATAAACTTTGATTTGATTTGAATAGTCCTGCATGAAGCGTGTTTTAGTTATTGTGATTAAATTATGATTGATTCTAAATTATTTTTAAAAAAAGTTTCTACTGATACTTTAACTGACATAGCTGCCTCACTGCTAACGAACCCATATCATAATGAGACTGACCTCTGACATGGAGCACCACTTGTTTCCTCATCAGGATGTTTCCCTCCCTGCTGTAGACGGTGCAGGTGTAGGTGTTTGAGTCTTTGTCTGTGGGGTGTTTCAGGGTCAGACTGAGGTCTCCAGGTTTCAGCAGATTTTTCTTCATTTTCGTGCGGTCTCGATAACAACTGTTCTGTTCTTCAGGCCGGTCTGAGCCGTTGTGGTACACGTGGACCTTCCCACTAATATTTGTCCACTCAACTTTGGTGTCTTCAGTCAGGCGAACTGTGGTTTTGCAGGGCAGCAGGACAGACTCCATCCCTGAATCCACCTCCACCTTGTAATCTGAGAGGAAAAGACACAACATGATGACATCATTAGCAGCTGTGATGGTCACATGACCTCCCTGTCCCCTCCTCGTCTTCTAGTCTCAGTCAGATTGTGTCTGAGTTTGTTCCTGATGTGTTCCTGACTCGTTCTTTGGTAACTAGTCTGCAGCGTCCTGTAAAGTGCTGCAGACATGTTGGATGAAGAGCAGAAGAACAGACAGACTGAGCCTCCACAGTCGGCCATGTCTCACACACATCAGCACAGAAACCATGAAGATCTCATGTGTCTGCTCTGAACATCTGAAGCTCACCTGGCATGAAATAGTGCCGGAAATAAAATAAAAGACCTCCAGAAACAACAACAAGAATCAGGAGAAGAAGGAGAACCAGGAGGACCAGAACAGCTGCTGCCCAAGCTGGAAATTGTTCTGTGGAGAAATAAACAAAGGTAAAGAAAAAAAGAAAAGAAAGATATGACTTTTGAATTATAATTTTTACCACTGACCTCTGTTGTTTATCTACAACACTGACCTTTGACCTGCAGCACTACTTTCTGTCTCAGGATGTCTTTGTCCCTGTAGATGGTGCAGATGTATCCTCCACTGTCTCTCTCTGTGGGGTATTTCAGGGTCAGACTGAGGTCTCCAGTTCTCAGCAGGTCTTCGTTCATCTTTGTGCGACCACAGTAAAGGTTGTCCTGGTTCTTAAGGTGGTCACTTCTGTTTGGATACACATGAACCATCATGAGTTCACGGTCAGAGCGAGTCCACTCCACTGCTGCATTCTCAGGCAGGTCAGGTTTTGTTTTGCAGGGCAGGAGAACAGACTCTGACCCTTCCTCCACCTTCACCTCCACCTGCTGGTCTGAAAGGACAGTAGATAACAATATAAACTAGAGAAGCAGCAGCAGTGATACTGTTAGTACTGATAACAGTCATCTGCTCTGGATATCTACAGTAAGTTCCATCATCTATTGGACAAAAATCACATTTTAAATTTTTGTAATAAATATGATGGAGTAATTGGATTCTACAGCCTTTACAGGGATATAACAACATTTACATTAACTGTTTATAAATTAGTCATTTTTATACATACTCAAACATTTTAAGAGGTTTAAAAATAATTAGAAAGAATTACATAACTGTAAAAAGAAGCACAACTGTATGAAAATTATTTTTAACTGTATGAAGTATAAAGCCGTTGGATATCTCCAAACACTGTTTCCCCTCTTCCTGGTTTCTTAGTTTTTTGCATAGTTCTGCTGCTACTTCTCAGTTTCTGAAAAAATAATTCAGCTTTATTATTTAAGATGTTAGACTGGACTGCTGACCTTTGACATGCAGCTGTACGTCGGTCAGTTTTCGTTCATTTCTTCCATTACCGATGGCGCAGGTGTAGTTGCCACTATCAGTCAGTTTTGGTTTCGTCAGAGTGAGGCTGAAGTCTTTCATTTCCAGACCATCAGGCCTCACTGATGTACGTCCACTGTAACGCTGGTTTTGCTCTTCAAGACTTGGACCTTCTTCTTCTTGCACATGGACAAATTTTGGATCAATATCATTGCGAGTCCACATCAACATGGGGTCCTCAGGCATGACACCTGTGTACTGGCAAGGCAGCAAGACAGAAACTGCACCTTCATTCACCTCCACCACCACAGCAAAAACATGCTGGAAAGCTGGAAGGACACACAAAGAGAAAGAAAGTTTGCCCCAGCATGCATAAGCTGGACTCCAACACACAAATGCAGACACCAGAGAGACCAGTTTTACACTCAAATACAACCTAAACATAAAGAAGTGACCATTTATCCATCCAACCATTTTCTGCTGGTTATCTGCAGAAAATGGCAGAGGTCTCAGTTCCTGGTCTGCCTACATTAATCTGTAAACTCAGCAGCATCTTCACTTCATTGCCTTTAAGCTAAACATTAATCTCTTCTTAAAATTATTGACTTACTTTTTACTGAGCAAGCAGTTAATCATACAAACATCAGTTAATGCACAATTGAAACCCAATGCTATTCTCTGACTATGTATGGTAATACCAATTGTGAAGAAGGGCTGATATATAAACTACTGATTTTGAATATTTATCAGACACTAATAGACTTTATTTGAACAAGAAATGAGAATAGGGAGATTTTGGGAATGCTACTATGCAAGTAAAACCAGTGGAAAGGGTTATATGAAAAGGATATAGGACATATGGAACGGCCAACATTTAGACCAACAACGAAGTAACCAGTAGTTCTGCGTTCCAACATCTGGAAGAAGCAACTGCTATCACAGCTACTGGTAAGATAGAGAACAAGGATTGTGGAGAGGGGAAACCTGGATGTCACGTGGCAGTGATCAATTAGATTTTTAGCTATAAGATGAACAGCCAAAAGTAGCAGTACCCTTCATGTAGAAGGAGGCTAGAGACCAAGATCCAGGCAGCAAGGAGGGAAGTTTGCCAACTATCTGAGCGGCAGAAGAGCATGATGAAAAAAGGGATGGCTTAGAAATACAGCAAGCTGCCCATACCTGTGACAAGTAACCATCACTGTGGGAGGCAACCAGGAAAGGCTATCCAACATGAAGAATCGGAGAGCATCAAGCCTTGTCATGATTCATGCAGACTTGCTAAAGAAGCTGCACTCCCTGAGTGGCTGGCTAACTGAAGGCCAGACAGTCCCCAAGGATCACCAGAAGGGACTGGTCCCATCCAACTACAAGCCAATAACCTGCTCAGTACTACATACTACATGGAAGCTCCTGTCAGGCATCATAGTGGCTAAGACGAACAGGCAGATGGCTCAGTACATGAGCGGGCCACAGAAAGGGACTGGCAAGAATACCAGAGGACTGAAACACCAGCAGCTGGTAGATAGAGCAGTCATTCGAGACTGTAACACCAGAATGACAAACCTGTGCAAAACCTGGATTGACTACAAGAAAGCCTATGACTCAGTGCCCCACAGTAGCGGTTTTTGATACGGGCAACACGGGCGGTTGCCCGGGGGCGGCATCGTGGTGGGGGGCGGCATCACGGGCAAAAAAAATAAAATAAAAAATTGCTCATACTCATGCTGCCCCGACATTAGCCAGCGCATATTGGGAATGACATAGGCACCGATTGGTTTTTTATCGCCCATCTGCAGGGAGTAAGGGTGCCCTCCGTTTGCGAGGTGCGCCTGCTGCTTGCGGCACAGGGAGGAGAGGGCGGGGCGGCGGGGGATTCTCTGGCTGGCTGGAGCAGCATCTAATAACCAACTCGCAAAATAAAACAAAAATAAAAACAAAACAACAAAGACGAAAACACCAGACATTATGATACAGACTTATAATTTGCACCGATGTTTTTTCGAAAAGTGAGCGTGAGAGCCCTCGGTGTGTCTGCTCGCTGCTGAAGTCAAAGTAAACTTTATTGTCATCTCCGCTACATACAGTCCAGTATATAGAGAGACGAGACGACGAGGCTCCAGTTACAGCAGTGCAAGTAAACAAACAATATATATAAGAAGAGTAAGAAAATAAATATACACTTTAGGACTTGGGGTAAAGGGATCAATAACAATTAAAAATTTATAATTTACAGTTTGATGATTTAAAGTCTCACACACAACCTGTCGAAAGGGGAGGGGCCGGCTGCTTCCAAATAGAGCACATTTCATTCATAATGTTGTAAATCCAAGCCCATTATGTATTCATGATTTTAATCCTGGGTTGTGTGAAATCCCAGAAATGCACCCTAGACAAAGTGAATATGTGAACTAAGGTGTAGGTCTGTTAGGTTATGTTGTGGTGATCCTCAGGTTGAGGGATGGGTGTTCATACTGCAGTGCAAAATTAAAACCAAGATGGACAAGAAAAGTTCAAAGCCATCAGGTGCTCAGTTTAGAAAAAAGAGAAAAGAAGAGGAGGAGAAACGAGCAAAAGATCCAGGTAAGCAGATGTGTCATTGGATAATGGCAGGTCATCCTGAAACAATCAGAATCAGAATACTTTATTAATCCCTAAGGAAATTATGTGGGTTACAGTTGCTCCAAGAAGAAATGGTAAAAATAGTAACAGTAACAGACTAAACTCCAAACAATACATTATGTTACAGATTTTAATATTAATTAGTGATTTTCAATTGTTGATTTGTCCTGTTTTCATTGTATGACAAATTATGATGGCTGTTTGGTAGCCGTTTGCATACTATGCATACCCTCTCTCTCTGCACGAATCCAGTGATTTGAAAGTTGCTGCTTTGGATTGTTAGTTTGATCTGAATCAGAATCCAGTGTTTGATGGAAATCTCCTCCTGCTGCACTTCAACACATTAAAGAGAGAGAGATGAAAGAAAAGCTGATGATGAGAGCAGAGAGAGGAAGGTGTACTTACCGTGCAGGAGGATCACAAACACCACAAACATCTTCATGTTTGATCACAGATCACAGATCTCACACACAATGATGCAGATGTGACCCTCAGCAGCTGGATTTCCTCTCCATAGATGTGTTTCCATGCAGATCATGGACATAAAGCAGCTCCAGGATGAAGAGTGTGAAAGAACTTCTTCCACTACAGTATTCATTACAGCACTGTGGCACTCCACAAACCCTCACACTGTCTCAATCCCTGTTTCCAGTTTGACTGAGAGAAGGCCTGAAGCTCAGCCAATCACAGGACAGGAAGTGATCAGCTGACACAGCTGCAGGGATTTGAAGATTTACAGAAAGTTGATCAACAGGTGTGAAACTATGAGGAAACTCAACAGTCTCCCCTTTCTTAGGTGTTATCTTTGGCAGTCTGCCATGAGGTTTGGCTGCAGACACTAAATCTGAAATGTAAAAACAAAACAAAACCGAGATTAAAAAAACTGAAGAGTAAAACCTTTCAAACCTGTTCAATATGTGAGACTGAAATACACTGAAAGCTTTTCATTTATGTTTGGTTTAATCAGTGATCGCTACGGGAACTTTAAGAAACCACGCAGTCATATGCAGTAAGTACCTAACTATATTTTGTATGCATGCTGCAAGTAGTAGTACCCTATCATTGCACTCTGTAGGGTCCCAGATTTCTGTTCCAGAGACACCTGGATGAGAATCAAACCCAAGCAGTAGAAACCTTCAGTCCTTACATCAACTCAGGTGTTTTTGTGCGACACAGAAAATATGAACAGATGGTTTCTACATGCATGGTTCCCACCATGAAGCATAGAGGAGGAGGAGGTAAAAAGCCTAGAAAAACATTAAATGAGAAGGTGTGTCCCAACATTTTACTGCTAGTGTATCTCAGTGCTTTGCAATTGGCATAATTTGTGAAACTTTAAATCTCTTCTCTATTGAAGAGCAGAAATTAGGCTTTGTTGTCGGAGGTCATTTTTGGGGGCGATAAAAACAGCAGCGTGTCTGTGTACGTGCAGGTGGACGATCCGCGCTGTGTGTTTACGTCTATGTGCAGAATCCTGCTCTCATTTGCTGTTTTACCTGTTTGGTGGTATTTGAAATTGTTTTGTGAGCTTTAACCTGAGATTTTGGCGTTTCTGACAAAATGCATTTATATTTAAAAATGGATTCAGGATTGAATGAATCGTTATCACTTTATTCAAATTATAATCAGTTTGAATCCGGTAATCAATTTTTACCAGTACCTACTCTTTGACTCCCACCACCCTCTGACACACAAACTTTAAGTGCAGCGAGGAGTGTTCAGTATGGAGCAATAACAAAAATGACTTTTAATCACTGCATTAATTTAAGCCGGTGTCTTAAATAACAGAAGGTGTGTGAACAAAGACGCTTTCTTCTGTTTCCTCCACATTCCTACACTGTTGCAGGATGCACTAAATGACTCATCAGTTTCAGTGTGGATCCTGAGCCAACATTATTATGATTGTGCAGGAACAGCACCAACATGGCACAGGTGCCACCAAGTCGGGCTGGGGGGGAACTGGCCGCCCCACAAATTTTGCTTGCTACTCTGTGCCACCCCAATATTTTTCGTCCTCCCCATATTGCCCAAAAAATTCTGAATGTGCCTCTGCAAGGGGAATCAGCTACACTGAGAGAAGGTCTGGGGCTCAGCCAATCACAGAAGAGCACCAGGACACCCTGTAATCAGCTGTCAATGACTTGAAGGTTCACATTTCTAGGTTTCCCACCTGTTGATGAACTTTGGCCGACACAAAGTTCATCAACAGGTGTGAAACTACGAGGAAGCTCAACGACCTCCTCTTTCCTCAGAGCTGATCTGTGGCAGTCTGCCATGTTCAGCTGCACAGACTCAGTGTGAGCTCTCTGAAGGCTGACTGGGACCTTTTTAATGTGTTATTCATAATTTAAAACATGACAAATATATTCAAATGTCTGATAAAATAGGTATGATCTGATTTTAAACTGCAGCTATATTTCTTAATTTTTAAGAGCCAGTAAATGGTTATTGTGAAATGATAATATACAAAAATTAGAAATAAACTCTGAACAATCAAATTATTTTGATATAAGTGTTTTGTGGTGAATACAGCAGACAGTAACCCTTCTGTGTGCAGCGGTGCTCTGCTGTCCTGAGCAGACAGTAAACGCAGCATGCAGAGTCCTGTTTGTCCTCAGGGTGTCAGCACAGCTTCACTTCACTGGACACTTTCATTTAGTCATCCATTTATTTCTCTGTTACATTCAATTCAACGTTTAAAATCATTAAAAATGATTCTTGTTGTTCAACTAAATGAAAAGAGATGAAAATAAGAATTTCCAGGTTGGCCTCAGTTTCATCCTGATACTGACATCAGCTAAATTCTATTTGTAGTTTCTACTCTGTGGATTTGAGGAGGAAACTGATATGTACCTGTGATTTGTCATTGCTTAGTGTGTTTATCTCTAAAGCTCATCAGATCCTGAGAGCAATCCAAGACATTTATTTAACCCTTGGAGGTGAAGGTTGTTACCATGGGAACCATAGATCTTAAATCTTAATGTTTAGAAAACAGATTTTTATTTTATCTCTGGGGAAATAAATGTTTCTCTGTTTAAAGCTGTAAATCTACTGCTGAGGAGAGTCCAGAGACATTTCCACAGATGTGTACAAATGTAATAATTAAAGAAGAATTGTATTATTTAACCATAATAATAAAAAACATTTTCTAATGAAACCAGACAAAAATGAAACACCAGGTGATGATTTCAATATAAGAATGAATAACTACCTGCTGCTGGTTTCGGGTGCACTGTGCAAAGCTCTTTGGAGCTGGAGGATAAAGAAACAGCATTTGCACATGTGAGCAGCATTATGGGCGAGTGTGGTCATGACGCCTGGCATGTGGGTGTCTGCAGAGACCATCTTACTCACTCTGTTAATGGAGCCTATGTCACCTGGAGCCCAGCAGACTGGGAACTATAATCAGGTCTTTATCTGTCTGGAGGCGTGAAGCAAGGACAAAAACATGAACACATATCTCCCTTATTGTGACCGCTTGGATACACAGTCAAGGACACTTCTGCAAGAATAATCAGCATAAAATAGTTTCCCTGTCGTGTCCTGTCACAAAGTTTCTAAATATTTCACACTAATTCTTAAGTTTAATGTATATTTATTGTCATCAGATTTTGAGATTTGTCAGGTTCGATGATGTCACACGACAGAGAAGAAACCTGAAGCTGATTGGATCATAAATGACAGACAATTTTGTGCAAATGAGATTTTCAAGATTTTAGCAGCAGGTCAGCTACTAGAAGAAGGCTGGTGGTTTTATCCCTGGATAATAACCCGGGATAAGATTATAACCCCCAGCTGTTTTCTGAGCATCCACTGGAGCGTAACTGTTGGATATTTCCACAGCTAACCCATCATGAGAGAAAGTTGGAGATCCCCCCGTTTCTTTTTTATTTCTTTCATCCTTCCTTAAAGAGATAAAACAAACAGTTCAGCACATATAATATAGTACGCCAAACAAGCAAGAGGAGAGTTGGCTGAAGGACAGGAAGACAGATGTCTGCATTCTGTTTTCTGATGGGCATGGAGGAGGTGCAGGAGGAGGCGCAGGAGAGACGCATAGCTGCTCTGACTCAACTGATGCTTGAGGTTAAAGTTACCACACTTCCAGCTCACGTGATCTCTCACACCCTGTACACACACTTGTGAAATAAACCATTTCACATCTTTTTACATGTTACCCAATAACTTTCAGCCTGTGAAGACTTTGAAGTGGTTAAAAGTGAAGGGAGTGATCCTGACACTCACATGTGTGGCTCCAATCAGCCACACATGTATGTCTGCCCTGATACCTGATACGGCTGATTAGAGCAGTTACGTTGTGTGTGTTTCCAGCTAGAAAAACACACACACACACACTCTACCTCACATATCTACAGGAGGAGATGATGCCTTTGACAAACAGGCATGAATGTTTGTTGTAAACACATCAACGCTCAAAAACTGTCACATGTTCTGAATTTGATTAAAGGCCTCAGGAGCAGCAATACTCACTGATTCTGAAGCCAGAGCTGGTGTTATTACCATGCTCTAAAAAAGTTACATTCAAAATAAAAAACAATGTGAAGTGACACTGAGGGAAGCTGAAGGGAAGCCAGCAGGTCACATTTAGGTCATGTGATCACAGCTCAGGGCTGAAGAACATAGCAGCACCTGTAACAAAGGAGCTAGTGTTGTGTGTGTTGTGTTCGAGCCTCTGCAGCAGGACGGGCCTGCTGTGTAGGAGCTGATGGATGCACCACAGTCCTGCCAAAGAACACTGTTAAATGTTACTATGTTTGGAATCCTGCCACACTGCTGCCTGCTGCTGGAGACGGGGAGCAGCAGACGCCTTTGCTGCCACGCTGCCTTCTGATTACTCAACACAAGCTGCTGAGCTGGATGCTCTCAACAGAAACAATCTGCACCACCTCCAGGTAGACTTTAGGTGTTGTGCTTCTGCTGCATTATGGAAACCTGATGGTGACGCTGTATGGGCAGAAATCTGTGCCATCAGAAACTGAATTTGAATAAGTTAAATTTGAATTTGAATTGTAACTTGAATAAAAGCTTTTGAAAACTGAATTTGAATTAGTCTAATTTGAAATTGAATTTATGGTTTGAAAATGATCATCACTAAATTGAAATTGAATTTTATATTTTGAAAATGAATTGATTTGCTTTGAAACTGCCTCTTAAGCCCCACGCCCCCGGTACCGGGGGCAAAAGGGAGGAGATCACGTTTAATCGGTTATAACGCCGGTTGAGAAATATAACTCCAGACATGTGTGGTATCCACAGAAACCTCAGAATCTCAGCTACAATGTCATATAAACCATTTCTACAACCACCAAACACACCGCAAACAAGCCGCGATTAAACGAGCAGTTACGTAATGCGCAGAAGTCCGCTAAACACGCAAACGACAACCAGACAGTCTTCAGACTTCATGTAACTGGTTATAAATAGGCTGGCTAGCTTCCAGGGCTATCACTGCGTAAACACACGAAGTTTGACCACGATCGGACCAAAATTCACTGAATTAGCCGCAAAAGAAGAAAAAAATTAGGCGAGAATAAAATCTACTTCCTTTTTCTGTGTTCCAGTCTCAGTAACTTTGACACAGTAATATCCGCTTTAATATTTACACCTCTGATTAAATGTCCCAAGTGTTGGCTTCATTTTGATACAAAGATTGTAAGGACGGAGTTTGTAATTGCAGAGAAATAATCAATTTAATTGAGGCATTGCATTTTCGAGCAGGAAGCTCAGAAAACCCCTTGGGGCTCAAGAGGTTAAAAATTCAGCTCTCGAATAATTTCAGTTTTACTCTCACCATTCAGTTTCAGTTGTACAATTCAGTTTTTTGGGACTTACATCCGGTTCCAGTTCAAGCGCAGATTAATAGAACTAGGTTTTGCTAGCAGACTGATAAGTGTTATTGACGGGACTCTACAGCGTCTTGAGCTGAATTAAGACTTCAGAAGTCATTCGTCATGTCGAATGACCAGCGGATAAACTCTCAGGTTGGTAATAAATGTATTACATGTATAAGAACAAGCGTCATGTTAACAAATGATAGCCGTACAGTAACTTTTATGCTTATTGTAGCTGTTAGCTAAAAACGCTAATTTAGCCTAGTTTGCCCTGAATTCAGCTTTGACAAACAAATATGATCGACTGTTTCTAGTAGAATTCCAAAGTTGTCATCTTGTACCCTCTCAGAGCCCTGTATGCTTGCAGAGACCCCTACAGTAAGGAAACATGCAAAACAGTTTCCAAACCTTTGTATTTGAGCTTTATTTATGTCTTACACAGCATCCCAACTCTTTAGCGAACTTAATAACTTTAGCTAAAGTGAATAGTTAGTCTAATTCATTAGTGCAGCATTACTGGATCACCTCTGTTTTAAGTGATATGATATGTGACTATCACTGTGTTTAACTATCATAATAATTCTTAGGGTACTGAGTGCATGCTTAATTAGTTGGGTTTTTTTTAAAAATACTGCTCCATTGCTATGTTTGACAGGCTGAAGTTGTCGGGTCACCTCCTAAATCGACCATCTTTTACAGGTGTTTTGTGCCAGAAATGGAGTGTCCACTGAAGACTGAAGATACTGAATCTCTATGCCGTGCCATTGATCCCTCCTGTGCCTTCATCTAGACAAGAGACATCAACTTAACCACTCTCACATGCTCTGTACCTACATCACCTTCCCTGACAGTCGTAGCTTGGCTCATCTGAGGGTGAAATTATAAGAATGTGTTATTTTGCAGAGTGCTCTCGGGTTCCTAAATAAAATATGGCATTTAGGTCATTTCTTTTGAATTAATCCCTTCTTCTGAAATATAAGAACCTCTCCTGGTTTTATTGGCACTTTCTGTTCCACTCCCAACCTCAAATAGATGCTGACAAGCTGACACAGTAACATGGAAGAGGGAAAGAAGTTGGAAAGGACTACTACAAATAAACCCAATGCTTAACAATGAAAAATGTAAAATAAGAACAATAATAATAATAAAGATAAAAGATGAAGTAACAAGTTTTTAGTTTTTAGTTTATTCCAAATGATCATCCAGATGTCTGTGACATGTGATGACAAACACCATAATGGAAGGCCTTTGTCATCACATGCTTAAACTCATCATATATTTTTGCATATGCTGAACAGGCAGTCAGACATGCTGTAACTGTGGGGTAGAAAACTGCATGAACACCATACGGCAGGGGTCTCAAACTCCAGCCCACTGGAGTTTGAGACCCCTGTCATATTCCATATGACAGGTGTGGTTGAACTGCATGAAGACTGAAGTTTCTCTTCTCTTCTGGCAGGACAGGAATGTGGCCTTGTCCTGTGAGCCACCATAAGGATGTACTTAGAGTAGAACTGGACTGTCACCGGCCTCAGGCTCTTCACCTTTTCAAAGACAAAGCAGTCATTTAGATCAAATATTAGATATTGTTTACCTGTAAATGCACAAAGAGAATTTAGAAATGTAATTATTGTCAAGAGTGAACAAGCACTACAGCTGTGGCCAAAAGTTGAGAGAACGAGAAGTGTTGTTTGTTTATTTACAAAGTTTGCTTGTTTCAGTGATAGTTGTATATCATATTATATCACTTTAAACAGGTGACTGCAGGAGCAAATAATTATAACAAAAACAGCATTACAGGAAAAGGTGCAGAAGTAGCATTACATGAGAGAGTGCAAAAGTGGAACACTAACAGCCATCTAACACATCTTGATAAGTATAGATCAAAAAGCAGAACTAGGAAGAGAGCTTGATGCGCTTAGAGACCCCACAAACTCACGCTCATAGAAAATGAGGCTATGTGCAGAGAAAGGGAGACAGAGTGGATGTGCAGAACCATAAAAGGCGAGATGAATTGATGTGTAAGACAATAAAAGGAAAAGATAAGAATTTCAAAGGACGAGGGAGATGTTTTGTTTGAAACTGATTTGGTGCATGAACGCAGAGTACTGAATGAGGAACCACAAAGAAGTATCAATGTAACAAACTGAGGGAGCGCCCCTCGGATCAGCAGGAGGCTTTTGCACTGTGCACATCCCCCGTGTACATGGAAGAATAAAGAAGCTGCTGAACTGAAAAGTCTGTCTTGAGTCTTGTGTTTTTTTGTTTTTTGTTTTTTGTTTTTACCAGGTCAGAATCCAAGTATCGGGGTGACAGCTGGTCGCCAACAGGTCCCCAAGTCGTTTGGTACCGAGCTGCGAGAGTTGAGGCTCGGGTGTGGAATTTATGGTTTTCAGGGTTTTTATCGTTAACTCAGTTTCCCTGGGTCTTTTCCCATGTTGTAGTTGTGTCTTATTTTGAAAGAAATATTTAAGCATTACCATAGCGACCGGAGAGCATTGAGGGGCAGAGAGGAGGATGGTACTCTCAATGCTGTTTGCACATTTTCAGGAGGACACTGCTAATAAAGTTATACAATTGTTATACAATATAATAATAAATGTGAATTCACGTTTTGTAAAATGGCCTGCATTTGTATAGCACTTTACTTAGTCCCTAAGGACCCGAAAGCGCTTTACACTACATTCAGTCATTCACACACTGGTGATGGCAAGCTACATTGTAGCCACAGCCACCCTGGGGCGCACTGACGGAGGCGAGGCTGCTGGACACTGGCGCCACCGGGCCCTCTGACCACCACCAGTAGGCAAACATGGGGTTAGGATCTTGCCCAAGGATATTTGGCATGCAGCCTGGAGCAGCCTGGGATCGAACCCCCGACCTTCTGATTAGTGGCTGACCTGCTCTGCCACCTGAGCTACAGCCACCCCCGATATTTCATTATATTTACAAAATGCCACCGTTTTTGTCTTGGTCGTATCATTTTATTTTGTTGTATTTTTCTGTGACACCTTAAAGGCCGCTCCATATCTGACATTAAACTGATCTGTGGCGCAAACAAGGTTGGGGACCGCTGCCATACAGCATGAGAGTTAATAAAATTGTACTCATTTAAATATGATGTGTAAATTGATTTATTCTTGTATCTCCACGCCACAGTGACCCAATTGTTCACCCCAGTGAAGAGGTGATCGTTTTCTCCTCGTTTTAATAAATTTGATCGTCTGATAATCAAAAAATCAAAATTATCAGAGAAAAATTCTCCTGTATGGGCTGCAATGAATCCTGGGATATGGTAGGACATGAAGGATACACCAGACCCATCCTTCAAATTGGGGGAAATGGACGCATTTGTTGCCACATTTGGAGGACTCTTTGAATTTGGACAGCCTACGTCACGTCACTGTGATGTCATTGCCTCCAAATACGGCATGTGAAGCATCCTTCCCCTGAATTTGGACACAGCCACTGTGAGAGGAGACAGAGGGGAAGAGTCATCAACACAAGAGGTCAAAGGTCAGTCAGTACAGCTAGAAGAAGAAAAATCTGTTAAATTAGATTTAAACAAATTTTTGAAACAGTTTTATAGTTACAGAGGTTTTCTTATTCTCTAGAGGGAAAAACAAGATTTGTTTCATGTGAATGTTCAGAAAATAATCAAGGAAAATATCATCAAATTAAGGCAGCACGATTTTCAATACAGTTTCAAAGATAAAAGAGACGTTATGAAAATTTGACCTTGAAGAAGAGGTCAGGGGTCCAAAGTAATATGATATTTACATATTATACATACACAGCAATACATATTTGCTGTCTATACAAACAATGGAAGTAAGAAACAGTTGTACACACACACACAAAGTTTGAGACCGGCTGTAACGACCTGAAAGCGGTTGAGTGACGTCACTCTTTGAACTCCCCCCTGAATCCTGCCCTATGATAATATTTTAATTCAAAAAGAAAAAAAAGTTCTGATTGAAAAAGTCAGATTTTTCCCCACTTGAACTTTTCAGATGAAGGAATTTTCTCAGATTTTCATAATTAGACACAGAGACACTGACACAAAGTTTCTCCTGACAGTAAAACTCAAACTTTTCTTCTTTTTGAACTCAGTCTGAGTAAATGTGCCAGAGACAGTTTGAGTTTGCTTACAAACACAGAGCATCAGGAAGGACACAAACAGAGATAAAGATGAAATACTTACTGTTGTTGGTTCATTCTCTTTAGGATGATGTTTGGTTTCCTCATAGTGTGGACACAAACTTCAGATACGATGCAGACCTGTCAGTGAGTTTAACTCAGTGTGCTGCATCACTGACGTTTCATGCTTTTCTTCCTCTTTTAAAGACGTGTTTAACAGCTGAGCTGTTATGTAATCTCACAACTGTACAGTTAATAGTGTAAATGTGGAGTTCACAGTCGGGCTGATGCAGAGACCATTTAACCCAAACTTCTCCAGAAGACTTTCACAGTTCAATAATATCCTGTTACAGTCTCTAACACAGAAACACTCCCATTACAGAGACGTTTACAGCCAGAACAACATGGCAGAAGCTGTTTCAGTGCAAACCACAGAACAAAAACAGTCATGGCATGTTTTACACCTCTGCAACACTTTGCATTTCACTTTGTGATGACTTTGACAAAGTTATGACTTGTTCCTTTAAAATGATTTACAGATTAAACTTTACTGACTTTTAATGTTTTCATTCTTTAACAAAAACTGTTATTAAAACAAATGCAAAATCTACTGTGATGCAACCGGACTGAAGAAATAATCATCCTTCCCTCTTTGTATAAGCAGCTTTGAACTGTTTTTGTCTGCTGAGCTGATCGTGAATGATCGACTCTTCCAAACTATTTTATTATTAAAACAAAACAAAACTGCTATGTCAGCTCCAAGGGGAGAGAGAGACCTGATGAAACAGCTGGCTGAAGAAAACAAACCACCAACTAAAGAAGAGGAGACAACAGCAGCATGTATGTGCTCTGTCTTATATTTGACTCTGTTTCTACTTCCTGCTGCTTTATTTATGTCTTCTTTATTTTTATGTCACGTTTGTTAAAAACATCTTTGATAAAAGCAGGTCCATCCATATTACTGCTGTTTTTAAAATCACAATACTTTATTAATGCCTGAAGAATTTTATTACAGTTTTGACCTGTTTGTCTCCTGATGTCTCTTTTGTTTTATCTAGCCTCAGGTTTTCTCTTCTCGTTGCCCGTCCTCTGGTGTCTAGTTATCTGTGGTAGGATCTGTCTTTGACCTCAGTCTTGTCTCCGTGTTAATTAGTCCGTATCCTCGGTCATGTTGTTTTTTCGCCTGTTCCCCTTTCAGGTCTGTGTTTCTCGCATTCCCTCTGTTCTCTGTATTTAGTCCATCTGCGTCTCTGTGTGCGTTTTGTGTACTTCCTGTTTTACTTTGAGAGTCACTTGTCTTGTGTGCAGCATGTTGTGTTTTGTTTGCTTGTCTCATTAGTTAGATCATGTTCTGCTGTGTTCCCACCTGAGGTCTGTTCCCTCGTTTGCTCTTGTGTGTATTTAATGTCTGCATCTCCCCCAGTTCTGTGTGTTCTTCCAGTCTGTTTAGTTTCTGGTGTCTCCCAGTTTTACTTTGTAATCTCAAATTCCAGCAATAAAACTACATGCGGAGTTTAGTTTTAGTCTCTTTGAATTCTGCATTTTGGGTCCATTCGTGCCTGCCTCACACAGCTGTTATGACATACGAACAGTAACAGACTGAACTAAATTAAATAACACAATATGTTACAAAGTTTACAAAATATAAGAAATAGCTCAGTTTAAAAACCCAGAAGATGAAATATTTATGACTGACATTTTACTCTAAACTTTAAAACAAAGTTTTAAAGTTTTTTTTTTTAATTATGGGCAATATAAAGTTTTTACTGATTTACACATTTGAGGTGACCTTGACCTGATTTTCACCAAAATTAAATCATCTGAGCTGTTCTTGGTTTCTGCCCTCACACAACATTCAAAAATGATACCAGTGGACACTAGACTACGAACAAACAGACAGGGAGACAAATGTACATTGTACAATATAAAAATTCAGACTTTTTGATAAATAATGTAAAAATTGTGTTACATCTTCAGCATGTAGGTGAGGTATGAGGTCACCTTTGTGGTAAGGACAGTACCTTTTCAGTCTGTTCATTCTGTTTTACTGTCAGTGATCTGTCAGAGATGCTGTTTCATTTGAAATGTTGCTTCTTCTGAAGATTTACATTTACTCAAAAGTATTTAGTTTCTCAGCTGCAGAGACGTGAAAATTGAAATTTAAAAAAAGAACCAAAATACAGACTTCACTTTTCACTGGACTAATGCTCTTTACATGAACATTAACACATGTTCCTTTTTGTTGGAGAAGTTCAGTAAAAAATGTTTAAGTATTTATAATTTCCTTATCATTTGACACATGGCGCCACGTTGTGTCAAATTAAAAACATTTCAATTTGTCTGAAAATTTGCTCTTCTCTTACTAACTGTCTCTGAGTGGCTCTGCTGTCTGTGCTTACGGCTCTACATCCTGGGGTTTGCTTTGCTGATTTATTATGTGTTGTCTTGCTGTTATGTGTATCTACTTTCTTGTTTTTCATATGATTCAGTGCATTACACTCAGTTCCAAGAATCCTAGTCTGTTCCTGAGGATCTTTTTGAGGATCTTTTCCACTAACAGAAGTCAAAAAGTTGTGGTTTTTCAGTCCTGTTTGATCAGGCCTGCTCCTCGACTGGTTCCCCACATGGATTTGCGCCTTGACACTTCTTATTTATCCAGGACACAAATATGTGTGAGAGTAGGTGTGAAAACAAGAGCGTTGTAAAGTTTGCTGATGACTGTTACTGTTAGTCAGCTCCAGGATAATAACAGCAGCCACGTCCCAGTCAAAATCAGCTGCAACCCTGTGTGGTTGTTATAGTAAACACAGCAGGCTTTTCTTTTTCTTTTTTATTTTATAAAGTGATTTATTGTGAGCAACACAAATGTGAACAGAGGGAAAATTTTGTTTTGGCACACTGATCATTACAGTCACAGCTTGTTGTCTTTAACAGTCTCAGTGTTTTTCTTTTCATGTTTGTGTGAGAATTTCCCCAAATCATGCGATGATCATGATTACTGACAGTCTGGTATGAAAAGTTGTTTTGTTTGGAGTTGTGCAGGACTTGTCTTTGTCATTGTATCACAGAAAAGTGTCATCAAGATGTAGTCATAGCCGGATTGGCCAGCAGGTGTCCCTGTGGAGATGGTCTCAGATTGTTTTGACACTTCAGTATAATTCCTGCACAAATGCTTCAGTGTTTCACGAAGCCTCGCTTTGCCCATCACTAGTAAGCAGGCACCAAGTGCTGTTACTGCTGCACACACGATCTTTTCTCAGATCGACCAAACTGTCCGACCTGTAGATGTACATGGTTCATTCCCATGTGTCAGTTTAAAGATATCTGACTGATTGTCAGAAAGACAAGTTTGCTTCTCTTCTCTACTGCAAGTGAAAAACAAACTGCAGGATGTCTTCAGTGTCATCAGTTCAGCTATATTAAATCAATCATTTTGCTGTAAGAAGCAGTCGGAAATGTTTTCATGTAATTCGAAAGCTTCGGATGTGTTATCAAATTTCAGAATTGCTGAATATAATTTCATTTTCATTTTTATTTACAATTTATTTTAAGCTTATAATCATTTGTATTTTACTCTAAAATTGAAAACTTGATTTTATTCATTTTAAATGATGTCAAGGTCTGGGCTATGTAACCCACTGTTTATGGTTTAGCACTGATTGTTTTTGGTTTAAGGAATATTCTGTGTTGTTGTTGTTGTTTTGTGGCCCTGCCAAGAGGGGATACTCTTTTGAAATGAAGACAAACACAGCAGTTGGAAATCTCCAGTTCATGCGATGTGTATGATGAAAATTATGGTGATGAATAGGGATGGGTACCGGTATCCGGTGCCATCATGGCACCGGTTCTGACATAAACGGTAGTAACCAGACCGAAAAGCAGCGCACATTTCGGTGCTTTATTTCGGTGCTTTTTTTTCCTGAGATGTCTTACATTTTGAATTCTAGCCAATCATTTTACGTTTCCGAGGATAGTAGGCGGGCCCAGGTACGTACGTTCTTTTAGAGCAGAGCTACAGATTAAAAAGGCCCAAGGCGAAGCGGTCAATAGTCTGGCTGTACTTCACAGCAAAAGATGCAAACTCAGCAGCCTGCAACAAGTGCTTTAAGGTGATACTGTGCAGAGGAGGTAACACCTCGAATCTGACGAAACACCTGGTGATGCATAGCGTTTTTTTAAAAGCCGAGAAATGCGCATTATTTGATAGCTTGCTGTGAGACCTCACACCGAGCACATCTACTGCGGGTGTGGTGCCTGTTATCGGACCTGGAGTTAGCAACATCCCCCAAAAACCCGAAGAGGAGAGTCCTGGCCCCTAGCCCTGTCAGCGTAGCAGAAATGATGACGGATGATGATGGCAGCAGCAGCCGTTCTTCTTTGGGCGAGTAGCTTAATGTTGTTCGTCTGTTATTTACGTTGAGTAGGCTAACCACATTATTAAATTAATGTACGTAAGGTGAACTAGCAAACACCTTCGTAGTTACATGCGGCTGTCTTCTTGTTTGATGGCAGATACTCCCTTCACCCTGGCCAAAAAGGCTAAAATGACCAAAGAAAAAGTGGGAAACAGCTAAACATGAGAGGTTTTTGGACAAAGTTGGTGTTTTTTTTCCCCATTGTTTAAGCACTGCTTCCAGCCAAGAGTGATACCATAAATCCCCTATAGCTGCAGAAAAGGCTAACATTGTTATCTTTTTATAAAAAAAACAGCTGAACATGAGAGGTTTTTGGACAAAGTTTGTGTTCTTCATTCTTTAAGCACCGGTTCGAGCACCGTTTAAGTACCGGCACCATTTAAGTACCGGCACCGTTTAAGTACCGGTTTGGTACTGGTATTGGATAAACCTAAACGATACCCATCCCTAGTGATGAAGAAGATGATGATGATGATGGTGGTGGTGGTGGTGGTGGTGGTGGCGATGATACAACAACATAACTAATAATAATAATTAAAAGCACCTTTCAAGACACCTAAAGACACTAGTCTGGTCTATCTGGTCACTAAAATAGAATAAAATGCATAATAGAACAATGACAAAATGAAGAACAATAAAAAACAAAAAGCACAACATAAAATAAACAAACAGTGGGTTTACAGTGAATATGCAGATATGAACAGGTGGGTTTTGAGTTGGGACTTAAACTGTGAGAGAGAAGCAATGTTTCTTATATCTGGGGGTAGAGAGTTCCACAGCCTAGGAGCAGAGCAACTGAAAGCTCTGCTTCCCATTGTGGTGAGGCGGAAAGAAGGCAATGCAAGCTGGATAGAAGAAGAAGATCAAAGTGAGCAGGCAGAAGAGATAGTGCTTAACAGGTCAGAGAGGTAAGGAGGGACTCTTTGATATGAAAACTCCTTTGATTTATAGAAATGATTGGAACAATGATTGGCAGGGGCGGGTCTAACAAAGTTTTGCCAGGGGGCCGGGTAGGGCAATAACATGGAAAGGGGGGCACAAAGAAATACTTTTCTTTCTTATTCTCATTTAAAATGTCTAGCTTTGAATAAATATTTATCTGAATCTTGCAACCAAAGTTTTCATCTGATGTAAAATGTATAGAAATCTATTATTGTATTCAGTAAATATTAAGTCTACTATATACCCTAGTAAGTTATAGTATTCTTTCCTTTGGGAAGGTACCATCTGTGCAGTCTGCAATTCTGTTGAAGAAAGATGTTGAATCTATTTGATTACAGAAGAAAAATAATAGATTTCTGTGTATTTGTTTAATACGTGCATTAAATTAAAATCGGTTTTGTCAATTAAGCATCTTAAAGCAGAGGGTGGGGGAGTGGTTCCCTATTTTTATTTCTTTTCTTTTTTTGCTGGGATTTGGCAACCCTATTAGTTAGGGATATGTAATTATAAATTAGGTTGTTTTATATTTTTGCTAAGTACTGTTTAGAATACCAGAATAGGGAGGGTGGTGTAGGTTTAAGTTTATTATAAAGGCTTTATGGCTTTTCCTATAATACCATGGTGGGCCGGTCAGTAATCAAAATGCCCGGGCTGATTTTTTGTCCCAGTCCAGCCCTGAGTACTGCAAATTTAACCACCAAAGCCGTACAGAGTGCGGCCCTGCCTCTTCAGAGCGTATCCATGGCGGTTACGGTCTTTCTCTTGGCGTGCTCAGTGTAGGTGCCGGCGTCACGGATGACGTTCTCCAGAAACACCTTCAACACACCGCGAGTCTCCTCGTAGATCAGACCAGAAATACGCTTGACGCCACCGTGGCGAGCCAGATGGCGAATAGCTGGCTTAGTGATGCCCTGACGCTTTGCGCCTCCTCACCCCCCTTTCTTTTTTTCCCCCTTAAAATACTTTATTTAAATATCAAATTCACAAATACAAATACACATCATATAAACACCATGCACAAAGTATTCACATTATATTGTTTTACATTTTACAATGATAAAAACTCCCACAGCAAGTCATTACATAGTTTCATATCTCTAGTTCTCCTCCTCCTCAGGTCCGCTACAATATTTTTACATACTACGGAACTACTTATCATTTTTTGTTCTATAACCCCTTTAGTCCTTGTTTTCCATATGTGTACATTTATAATGCACATCACCAACCAAAACAATCTTCTTTTATTTTCACTTATCTTTTCTTTAAACAAACCATATCTTACTGCTTTATATTATTTTTAATTTCAAAACCGAGTTTATCCATCTTCTGTCTTATTTCAACCGTCCTGTAACATGATATCAACAGATGATCAAGAATTTCGTCTCATCACAATTCTCCATAGTGCATTTCTTTGTAGTAACGAAACAACTCCACTGAACCACAGCTCTTACTGGGAGACGTCCGACAGAGATAAGCCACACTGTATCTCGAATGTTCTCGGAAATTACTTTGTCATATATGTTTTTAACTATTTTCTGATTTTCTTCTCTTTCAGCAAACTTATATTGTATCATTCCTTCATTTTTTTTCCAGATTGATTTTATTATACATTTGTTTTGAATTTAATTGTAAGAGATTTAAACCACACAAGTTCCACTGATCTACCAAATCCCCAAACACAAGTTTAAAGTATGGCACTCCCGTTCGGCTCTCCCTTTCATGTTTTCCCACAAGGATTTCTCCCCTTGGATCCAGTGGGTGCTTCGCTCTAATGCGCTATATACATTTTTCAAAAAACGGAATCATCAAAATGACACCAAGATCTGGCGCTCCTAAATCTCCATTTTCTTTTCCTTTGTACATTAATTTCCTCTGTGTTACTTCGCGGTGTATCCTCTAAATCAATTTAGTACACAATTTACTTAAATTAATAAAAGTTTTCTAAGGACGTGGGGAAGACAGTTGCTAAAGTCTTAGAAGGGATGTTTTAAAATTGACACATCATGTCTTAAAGTTTAACACATGTGCTGCATCAGCTCAGGGACAAATCATGATGTGTCAGTTTTAACACAATTAATGTGTCTGCTCCTTTAACACATTTTCTGTGTTAAAAAAAGTCAACACATGGATGTGTTAGTTTCACACAAAGATGTGTTAAAATGTGTACATTTCATTTTTTCAAAAAGGAGAAAAAAAGATGCATTTATTGAATTAAATTTTTTACTTAACTTTTTACATAAGTTATCCCGCATCAAGCTACCTCTTATTGCACATGTTTGCTCTTTTTCTATAATTTTCTTTAATACCTCTTCTCAGTAGCGGTTGCCCGGCGCGGCATCGTGGTGCCGGCATCGGCAGAAAACCAAAACACGAAAACACCAGACATCATGATACAGACTTATAATTTGCACCGATGTTTTTTCGAAATTTTATACGTGAAAAGTGAGCGCGAGAGCCCTCGGTGCGCCTGCTCGCTGCTGAAGTCAAAGTAAACTTTATTGTCACCTCCGCTACATACAGTCCAGTATATAGAGAGACGAGACGGCGAGGCTCCAGTTACAGCAGTGCAAGTAAACAAACAATAAATATAAGAAGAGTATGAAAATAAATACACTTTAGGACCAGGGTTAAAGGGATCCTTAATCCTTAATATGTTTTAGGTGTGTGTGTGTGTGTGTCTCGTCATTTAGGCAGCTCGTATTTAATTTCCAATAAGTGGAAGGGGGGGTCAGTGCCACCCAAAATCGTTGCTCTGAGTACCTTATGATCAGGGAGCTTACGAAATCATTATATCTTAAAGCTGAAATCTCAGAAGATATATAAATTCTATCTATTCTAGTTTTAGAGGCTGAGTCAAACCTTGTGTAATGTGTTGTCTGAACGTTTAAGATAATATATAAATCCCTAAGAGATGCGTCTTTAAATATTTGTGTCAGTAGCTTGCCTTCCCTGGACTCCTTGAATGTCATTCTAGCAATCCTGTCATTCTCTTCCGTAAGTATATTAAAATCCCCACATGAAACAGTATTAAACCCGCATTCCAACAACTGTCTCATTTTCTTTAGCAGTTCTTTTTTCTTTCGGGTGCGGTATATAAATTAATTAACCAGAACTTTTGACCACCATAATAACAATCCACAAGTAAAAGCCGCCCAGGTGTTATATCTCTTTACTTTATGATATTCACATGAGTGTTTTTAAAGAAAAAGCCCACCCTGTCTGCACTGTCCTATTGAGACTACTGACTGGCTTGGACCCAGTCAGTAGTCTCAGAAAGTAGTAGTAGTCGCAGAAAAAGCACTTTCTTCCTTCTTAGTCTTTCTGATTTTTAACCCTCTAACATTCCATGTTATTATTTTAAGAGTACTCATATTTATGTAGTAGGAGGTTGCTCAGTAGAGAGGGGGGAAATTGTAGATTCAACATTACCTTGTGGAGGGCTGGAGCTATCGTCTTTTCTCTTGTCTCTGCCATAACATGTCATCGAGATACTTCTTTTCCTACCGCCTTCTGTTGTTTCATTGACCAATCCATTGCGGGATGATGTTTGTTTAGAAAAATCCCTGTTTGTGGATCTGCTTCATCTCGTCTTGCTGGGCCATCTGTAGGAGAAATCTCCACTGGAGTAAAAATAGGTGATTCTTCACTACCACTTGCGCTTATGTAGCTTTCCGATAAAACTATTTCCTCGTCTTCACTCTCACATTCCACCTCAGAGGTTTCTGAGAAGAATTGATCCTCTGGCTCTTCTCTAATTCGTGCTGTTATCTCTTTAAGTTGTGTTGGGGGCGTCAATTCCTCCTCTATGTTGTTATTGTCTGTCTGCGGCCCTGTTACACCAGGAAGATTTGTTTGAGGTACGATTGTTAGGTTCTTGTCCTGAAATAGCTTCAGAGACCACAAGTGGATTTGTTAAGGATTAATTTCCAAATGTGAGCATTTTTTGTAGCGAGGTTGAATTTAAGGCAGGCGTGTCCAAAGTCCGGCCCGCGGGCCAATTGCGGCCCGCGGTCTAGTTTTAATTGGCCCGCAAGTAATTTTATAAATTGAATAGAAAATGGCCCGCACTTCAACTTTTGCTTGAGTGTATTGCACTTCTTAGTTTTAACACCAGGGGGAGCTGCTGTTGATCAAGGCAGTTGCTCCACCAAAAAGGACAATCACAGAAGAAATTTACCCCCAAGTTTTGATTTGCACTGAAACTGTGGCAGTTATGAAAGAGTATAATGTACGACGTCATTATGAAACCAAACATCAGGCCTATGCATCCTACACTGGTGCTGAGCGAGAGCAGAAATTAAAGCAAATGCTAGCTCTCCTGCAGGGTCAGCAACAGTATTTTTTTCGTGCTCAAATTGTCCAGGAAAAGGCTCCAATAGCAGCTATGAGGTCGGGATGGAGACCTCATAAAACACGGCCTCGTTAAAGTCACCGAAATAATGTGCCCGGAAAAAGTGCAGGACTTCAACAACGTCAGCATGTCCAGAAATACAGTTGTGCGACGCATTGAAGACTCGTCAGCCAATATTAAACTACAACTGTTTGATAAAGCTGTGCTCTTGATTTTTACTCCATCGCATGCGATGAGATCACCGATGCCACAGACGCCGCACAGCTGCTAATTTTTTGCGGGGAGTTGACGAGAGCACGAGCACTTTAGGTGAGTAAAAATATATTCCACAGTACCCGTGTGTTAATGTGCAGGTACACATGCTTCAAATATCAATAATGCGCATACATTCTGTCACTACCCTGCTTTTGCGCACCACTTTCTTATATGCGTTTTTCTTGTTAACACACAGAGTACACACCGCTGTGCACAGCGCACGCACACGCAAAGTCAGCTGATCTCATCTGATGCAGAGCTGCTCCTTGGTCAAGTGACATTTGTCCGGATTTTTTGGCACGAGTGGCGTCGGATCAGCACCGCAGCTGGATGGCCCGATTTACATACCCAGCGCAGCTGATACTCACCAGAATAATTTACTAAAATTATATGCACTCCTGTTATTAAGTCCAGTTCAGTCTGTTAATGTTGATAATCGTTTCAAACAAACGTTAATAGATGTTTTGCTAAGCCTAAGAACTTAAATAACAAGCTTGAAAGTTACCCGTCCCATTTTCCCCTTTATTGTTTTTTCTCTGTGCTGTAAATCTTCTGTCCAAGAAGAAATCTGCTGCTGTTCTGAGAATGAGCTACCAAAGCTTTTTCTGAATAAATCAATAAAGATCCATTTATGGAAAGCTGTGATGAAGGCAGTTTTGTCTTTAATTATATTCAACAATATAACACATTTGACCACTTTTAAGTGATTTTTAAAACAGCAAAGGTTATATACCTAATTTCTAGTAAGTGGCCCAGCCCCTCCTATATTTTTATGTATGTGGCCCTCAGCGAAAAAAGTTTGGACACCCCTGATTTAAGGCTTCTGGCAGCGCTGAGGTGGATGGAAAAATTGTGTAAACAGCACTCGTGGAGGGCTGCTGGGGGGCTTTAGTTATATTTGCAAAGGATTTGGGACATTTAAAGAAGGTGTGTCCCTTCGGTCCACACATGGAACACTCGCTGTCATTTTGGCATTCTTTAGCTTTATGACCCAACTCCCCGCACTTGCAGCACTTAAAGGTAAGGCAGTCTCTTGCTTGATGGTCTAGTGCTTGGCAGACGAAACATCTGTTTGCTTGTCCAGGATATATGATACGTCCATTAAAAGGGCCCAGAGAGAAGGAGTTAGGGATGGAAACAATATGACCTGCTTCATCTCTCCGCATTGGTACCTTGAATTTTCTCACTCCATACCATAAGCCGAATTTATCAACCGGCTTAACAGGAGGTTGTAAGACAGTACCTTTGTAGGTAGAGTTCAATATCCTGGTCTGGAACTCTTCCTGTCCAAATTTTCACCACAATTGTTGTGACTTCTAGCTGGACTGGAGATTCTACAGACTATTCCTTCCACTTAGGATGATTTAAGTTGGCATGATGAATTTCCAAAAACCATCGCAAGGGGCGTCTTGGAGAAAGTACAACTCAAACTCTCTTCTATTGGTTAAGGAAATGAAAGAATAGATGTCCTGCGGATTTACGCAAGAAGATTGGCAAATAAGTTCCTCCGCCACATAATCACGAGAAGGTGGGTCATTACTTCCACCGTTTTCAAAATTCATGGCAATTCATAACAAAACAACACACACAAAAAAGAAAACTTTGCATCAAAATACATAGCAATACACACAATAATTTACAACAAATACATAGAAATACATACTCAAACATTTTAACATTAATCATATCTTTAAAAAGATCCCAAGGTAAAGGACTATTATTTTTCTGTTCTAGAGTTTTCCTCCTCCTCAAGTCTGCAAAAATATTCTTACAAACAGCCACACTATCTATCATCTTTTGTTCAATGACCACCTCGGCTCTTGTTTTCCAAATGTGGGTATTGATAATGCACATGATCAGCCAAAAAAAGGTGTCTTTTATTGTCATACATTTTTTCTTTAAACAGACCATACTTTATAGCTTTTATGTTATTATCAATATCAAACCCCACTTTAGCCATTTGCTGTCTGATCTCTACCGTTCTGTAGCAGGATAACAGCAAATGTTCCAAGGTTTCATCCTCAGAGCATTGTGACATTGGGCATTCTTTAGTAGTGACTTAGCAGCTCCATTTTACTACTGCTCTAACCGGAGACGTCCGACAGAGATCAACCAAACCGTGTGTCTCATGTTTTCAGAAATTATTTTATCATAGACATTTTTAACTATTATCCGGTATTCTTCTACACCCGCGTCCTTATATTTTATCTGTCCTTCATTATTTTTATTATTAATTATATTATATACTTGTTTAGTGCATGCTTGTGTCCAATTAATGTTAAGGCAACATCCCTTACTTTTTTTTTAAGCCTTTATTTTCACAATTCATGGCAAATTCACAAGCAAACAACACATAAAAACTTTGCATCAAAATATATGGCAATACACATAATAGTTTACAATAGATACATAAATATCACTTTTGCTGTTAAGAAATGAATCTGAAGGGTTGCTTGATGGACTCATAAATTTACATCTCGTGTAAAAGAAGACATAAAAGAAAACAGGATCGGCTGAAACTACCGCCATCTACTGGCCTTTGGCGGAAATGAGGAACAGCATGACTGTGACTGCGGGTGGAGTAGCACTGGTTGTCTCCATCGCCGTTTACTGTACACTGAATAAATACACTGGTAGATTTCCTAGAAATAACACTGACATGACATTGTGGGTGCGATTTGGTGTGAGCCTCCCTTCGGTTAGACTTATTTTGTCATTACCAAAAGACAATGGTTCCACATAAAGAATAGAAGAGTGGGCGGAGCCACTGAGCTTCGAGTCGTCCAGCGAACCTCGCACCGTCTGTTTTCTTTTACGTCCGCCGAGCACACATAATAACACGGCTCCGTGGGCTTGAACTTCATTCGAGTTTGCTCGTTCAAAGAAGAAACTGTAACCATGAGTGGAAGAGGCAAAGGTGGCAAAGGACTCGGTAAAGGAGGCGCCAAGCGTCACCGTAAAGTTCTCCGTGATAACATCCAGGGCATCACCAAACCCGCTATCCGCCGTCTGGCTCGCCGTGGCGGAGTCAAGCGTATCTCCGGTCTGATCTACGAGGAAACCCGCGGTGTGCTGAAGGTGTTCCTGGAGAACGTCATCCGTGATGCCGTCACCTACACTGAGCACGCCAAGAGGAAGACTGTGACCGCCATGGATGTGGTTTATGCTCTGAAGAGGCAGGGCCGCACTCTGTACGGCTTCGGCGGTTAAATTTAATCGCCCTAATCCATCAAACGGCTCTTTTAAGAGCCACACACCTCACTTTAAGAGCTTTGTTCTGGGATGATGTTATTTTTTTTTTAAGTCTTGGACGAAGTCCTGCAAATATTATCTGCCAGTATTTCCCCACCAACTTCGGAAGTAGTGTTATATCTTCACAAACAATTACCGACTGACATTCCCACATTGTATTGACTCTTCTTTTTGCTATAGGCTGTCAGATTCAGGTATTTGTAATGTGTGCTTTTCTTCACAACATCACCACAAACTGAACTATAGAAAACTCAACTTCAGAGGTTACAGACTTATTCAATATCACTCTTTATTAATACTCACTGAACAGTCATACACCAAACAAAAGAAAAACGATCGATTTCACTCATTCATCAGTTTATTTGTAAATGTCTTCCTGACACAAATCCGCTTGAAGCACAAGTGCTTACTTAGTAGTTTCTTTTTACATAACCAACCCACCTTTGATCTAGCAAAAGGTGGACATGAGTGGATGAAGCCCTACGAAGCTTTTGAAACCTCTTCCTGATGTGTGCCTGAAATATCATTTTCACCAATCATATCAATGTAACAATTTTGATGTGTGATCTTCCTTTCTGACAGGCTTACTCAGTCTCACAATCCTGACATAACCTTCATACAAGGAAAATTATCTAAGAAATGTTTTAGTACCCAGATTATAAGCACTTGAAATGCAACATGTCTGTTTAAACTGCAAACAAAGTATCAAAGGCAACTGTAAATGCTCTGTGATGAAACGACCCACATCGCAAACAAGAGGTTTTGCCAGGTTATCTATGTTTAGTTGATGTGCTTCCAGGTAAAAAATAAAATAAAATGTAAATAAGCTCCATTGAAGGAGTGGATCAGAATTACAGAAAATACACCACACACAAAGTGTGTTTGCATGTAGCACACAGCTGTGGCTCGCTGTCGGTCTAAATGAATCTCAGACCTAAATGAGAGTTTGTACAGATTTATAATTATAAGTCTGAACCTCTTTAATCTACTCAGCGGTCTTGTTTTTTAGGTTTTAGTTCAAGTACTTTAAGGAAAAAACAATGAGACAATGTTTATGTTCTTACTACACAGATTTCTGTTTTTACAGGAAGTTTATAAAAAGAAAAGTCTGGGTAATAACTTTACAATTCAAGTCAGTCAGATTTTTATTCATGTAGTAAAGCAGGTAAATGTGTTGCACACACTGATAGACTAACAGGGCTGGCCCACTTCAGTTCTAGTGTGAACATGAGTTTGACACCTATGGATTAAAGATTTAGTTTCATTACTTTAATCAAGTGTACTCTCAGAGGTTGTGAGTGGCTCTTACAAAAAGCCGTTAGTTGGTTGAGGACAGTCGCAGGATTTTATTTAGCTTTCTCAGTCTTCTTGGCCTGGATGTTGTGCAGAACACCACATTTAAAATTACAATCCATAGTTTTATATGTGAATTATATAATGTCAGTCAGTCATTTGTTTAACCTTTAGTTTACTTCAGCCATATTCCATACAAATCAGGTATCATACAAGAATAAAAAAAGCTTCAAATACAGTCATGACAATAAAAGAATATGACTTTCAGGACTTAACAACATTAGTTCAGTTATAGTACACCAACATCTCTGATACATTAGCACTAAGGGAACACTGAATGACCTGGTGGGTTTTGTCCATAAAACTACTCATCTAAGATGACCACAAAGTAAAAGATCTCTCAGCAAAATTATGCAACATTTTAGGCACTATTGCCCCGATCAAATCAGTGAGCTGGGACTTTTTATTGTAAACATGAACTACTGTTACAGCAACAGACATGGACTACTGGTGCCCCACACAACAACTCAGTGTCCACTATGTGAAGCAGCCAAACACATGCCTTCTCCTCTCATTAACTGAGATAAACTGCTGGCATGTTTGTTTTACATCTATACTGTCCAGTGTCTCCTGGTGGAAATGGCACACAGCAGCATAGTTTAATCTCATTTGAGTCTTTGTTGACTTTAGCCATGTTTTTAGTCTTGTGAGAGCACTGAAGCTTCTTTGAACCTCAGCCGAGGATACTGGGATGACTAAAAGCAGCCTGACAATTGTCATCATAATAAATACTAGTTAATCTAAATCATCAGTCAGTCACCTGTGACCTTGCCCCTTCACCTCTGTCCGAGCTACAACATGGCAGAGCTGCCTCTGTCACCTGATAAATAACAGTGAGACATTCCAAATACATGCAGTCACACATGCTTCAAAAACTGTCAGGTTTCCCCAACATTATAAACAGCACATAGCTGTTTATAAGATCGGGGAAACCTGCAGTCAGCTGAGACTGAAGAAGTCACCTGGATGAGTGACGAAACGTTTCTCCCACAAAACGCTATGTCCAGATGAACAGAATCAACTTTTTAGAGATTTACTTTCCTGGATGATTGAGAATGCATCAAGACGTAAACAGAGCTCCCTGAAAGGCACAGCCAATCACATTGGCCATATTTGTCACATGAGGTTCTTAGTGTTAGAGGTGAGAAGGTCAAGCCAACTCTTGACAGTATTCACACAGGAGCACTGTTATATGTACTGGATCATTAGCAGCAGAACAGGACTGATACTGTGTATCCATTCTCAAAGTTACTTCAAAGAACTGTGTAAAAATGTTACATAATATATTTTTGGGAAAAACAAACAAAGAAACAAACAAAAAAAAAATCAGATTCATGTTAGGCTTACTGTCACATTTAAGCAATAGTGTACACCAGGTACTTGAGAGCACGGGGTCTATCATGTAGCTTATCACAAAGCACTGCAACGTGAGCTTTGGAAAACAACAAGTGAATAAGGAGGGAGACATTTAAGGACACAACAAGTCATGCTATAACTGAATAAAGCATTGTTGTAACTGAATTGAGTAAATTCCACGTTGAACCCAAGTGTAGTTTGTGGTATAGAAACAGCATGAAGATTGTGTGTGAGCATAAGATTTCTATTATAAAAACAACACTAATAATAACAATAAAGGAGCGAGCTCTTGGTGTGAGTGAGTTGGCTCTGAAAAGAGCCGTTGTTAGTAGGAGAGCGTGTAGCTTAAGCTCTCTCTCCGCGGATGCGGCGAGCCAGCTGGATGTCTTTGGGCATGATAGTGACCCTCTTGGCGTGGATGGCGCACAGGTTGGTGTCCTCGAAGAGTCCGACCAGGTAAGCCTCGCTGGCCTCCTGCAGAGCCATGACAGCAGAGCTCTGGAAGCGCAGGTCGGTCTTGAAGTCCTGGGCGATCTCGCGGACCAGGCGCTGGAAGGGCAGCTTGCGGATCAGCAGCTCGGTGGATTTCTGGTAACGGCGGATCTCGCGCAGAGCCACGGTACCGGGCCTATAACGGTGAGGCTTCTTGACGCCTCCGGTGGCCGGGGCGCTCTTACGAGCGGCCTTGGTGGCAAGCTGCTTCCTGGGGGCTTTGCCGCCAGTAGACTTGCGAGCGGTCTGCTTGGTTCTTGCCATTCTTTCTCACTTTTCTTTCCCTGTAATAAGAGCAGAAAATGTAGCAAACAGACGAGACTCGCTGCTCTTAAAGTGTGTGACTGGCTGTGACGCGGTGCCGCTCCGGCTCGTGATTGGTGACGGGCTCCACGTGGTGCTCAGCACCGTTCAGAGGAGCACCGCCCCGCCTCGGTGTGTGCTGCTCATTGGAGAAAAGTGCATTGAATTTGCCCGCTGCCGATAGCCTCACTGTGATTGGTGCGTGACGAAGCTGCGCGCGCTCTGCGGAAATATAACCGAGGCTTTGAGCCGGTCAGGCCACATTTTCTCTTAGTCTCGATACTACGAAGAAAAGAACCTGTCAAAATGAGTGGGCGCGGAAAGACCGGAGGTCAGATGTTTGCTGTAAACAAACATCTGTTTGTTTACAGCAGCTCAGCACAGAAACACAGGTGTCGTTTCTGACCTGTGATTGGATGAACAGTCTTCAGCTCACATCTGAAGTCTTGCACTGTCCGCCCTCATAATGACATCACCGAGTAACGTAGAAGCAGAGTGTGTTTTGGAGCTGCAGGTACGTTTCTGTTTGCTTCCACTTTAACTAATTTCACACATTGAATGTGATGATGAATCATAACTGATGTGTTTTGGTCAATAAAAATTTTCACACCCATCTGAGTTTTTCCTCGAGATCAGAAGCTCCCACTGTGAGCGAGAATGAACTTTTTAATCAGTTGGATTTCACTTTGGCCTTAAAGGCACATTCTGGTATTTAACTGTTTATAAGCTGTCCTCTTTCATGGAAGGAACAAATTTGGCGAGCAACCCAGTGAGCATCTACTTTTTCCTCTGAAGAAATGAAGACATCTTATTTTTATGCAACTGGAAGCATTCATTATAACAGTAATGAGCAGTGCTGGGACTCTTTCCCTCTAAGCTTTGTCCCACCCAGTTTTTCCAGTATTTGTTTTCCTACACAAACAGCATCATGGTTTGAGATTTACTGCCAGATAAGAGCAGATCTTTCTGGTCTGTCTGTGCGACGTGTCGAGGCAAAGTTTAGAGCTGCAGTTCACCTGAGTTATGTGTTATGTGAGTCCACATACTAACCATCAAACCAACCATCAAACTGAAAGGAGAAACAAACAAACAAAAACCAATGTACATATTTTTTTAAATACAAAACAGAGCCTCTGATCTTTTTTGATCATGTTTTAATGCTGAGGATTAAGATGGATAAAAAAAAATCCATTTTAAGAGTTGGTTTGTTTTTATACATGTTGGAATGACACACATCATAGAAAACAAGCTATAGAAACAGAAAAAATTGTACAAATAAAAGTAAAAATATTTTAAAATGTTTTCTTACTGCCCAATGCCCAATTCAAAACAACATGTGGCGCCACCTTGTGACAGAAAATAAAATCGGCAGCTTTGAAGACTATAAAAATATTTTCAGAGTAAATGAAAGTGCAGGTTTTTCTTCTGGTTTTACTTCATGTAGTTTTGGTCAGTCAGTGTAATAATCAGGATCACGAACAGGATTACATCCATCAGACTGTAGATTTTCCTTCTTCTAGCTGTACTGACTGACCTTTGACCTCATGTGTTGATGACTCTTCACCTCTGTCTCCTCTCACAGGGAGAAGATGATCTGCAGGATCCTGCTGCTCATCATCCTCACCTCATGTGTCTCTGGTTAGTTTACAGCTTCACTTTATGAACTCCAATTAAAGCTCAACAACAGATTTGTTCCAGTTCTCAGTGTGCCTGCTCCTCTCTTTCCCTCTCTGTCTCCTCAACAGGATCATTTGTAGTCAATGTGACACAGACCTCCTATCAGGCAGAGGAGAACCACAACATCACACTGGAGTGGACGTTCACCACCAAACCTGACAGATCCTGGATCTACATTTTCATCATCTGTTACCTGATAAATGCTGATAAAGATTTAGTCCTGTATCATGTTCATGAAGGTGTTGAGGTGTCAGAGTCTCAGGATGAAAAGTTTTCAGGACGAGTCCAGAGTGACAAAGACGCCCTCAGAGAAGGACGAATCAGACTTCAACTGTCCAGACTCAGGACTGATGACTCGGGTCTGTACAGATGTGAAGTGAAGACAAATCATGGCAGCAGCTTTCAAGATTGTAAACTCAGCGTCACTGGTAAGTTGATGTCATGAAATTTTAAAAGTGAGTCTCATATTTTAGTTAAACTTTAGGATAATAAACTTTGCTGAATAGGTTTTATGAACTTTCGGGATAAAAGAATATTTTCTGTCCTTTCCTGCAGCTGCTGATGAGCCCAAACATCAAACTCCAACAATGAACCCACAGACAGAGAGTCGAGGAAGGATCGGCCTCTATGCTGCACTCACACTGACAGCAGCTGCTGCAGCTCTGCTCATCACACTGAGTTTAAAAAGCAAAGTCCTGAGGCTTTAACTGTGGATGCTGATAGTTACAATGTGCAGTTTTCTACTTTTCCTAATGTTACTGTTTATAAAGTGAACATATTGTAAATAAATCTTTATTTATATGATAGAAGTTTTGACTCTTCTGTGTGTGTATCGGTTATGTTTTAACCTGTCTTAATATATAGCACTTTGGTGTACCTTTGGTTTTAAATGTGCTATATAAATAAAGCTGTATTGTATTGTATGAGTGTTTTTATCACAGAGCCAGAAAATCTATGAGAGTAACACAAAGTATAATCTAATAAATAATATTGATACTGTGACTCCACAAGGCTCATCAAAGGCAGCACGAGAGTTTAACCATCATTTAAAATGAATCAAACACTTCAATCTAAAAACTCAGAACAAACTGAAGTGAAAATTAAAATGATCTTATGTTCCTCAAAACCAAATGAAGAATTTTTCTGATAAAACATTCAAAGCTGTAACATAACATTAAAACATTTCCAGCTGGTTTTTATGTTATGTGGTGGATTTTTGTGTGACATGTATACCTATGTAACTATATATCTGCACTGAACATATATATTTTAACTTTCACGTGGTTTATTAAGGTGAGGTGTTAAGGTATTAAGATTTAATAATTAGGATTAATGTGTGACCTTTGACCGTGTCATGACCTATTGTAAAAAGTCAAAGGCCAGTCAGAGTTCTGACTGGCCTTTGGCCAAGACCTTGGCCGCTACCTGACCCCTGCAGCTGTGTTTGGACGGGTGGGAAAGTTACCCAGCAGCAGGGGGCGGGGATACTGGTCCCTATATATTAGGGGACCAGAGGACACCCCAGCACTTTTTCCCCCTCTGCTGTTCCTCTCTGTCCGTCTATGTGTTGCTCTGCTGTCTGTGCTTTAGGCTGTATATGGAAAGTAACTATTGCGTTACTTTAAAAAATGTTTAAATATGTAAAACAACTTGGATCCAGTCTTAATCAAAGTTACTAAAATAATAAAAAGTAAATAACTAAACATACTTGAACGTACTAAAACATATATGCAACTCTCTGTTATAAAACTAAATATATAATTGAAGTAAATAGGCACTTAACAGAAGGAACTAACAGTAAACATTAATATATATGTATACAAACTATTCAAACGTTACTGTGATAATATGACAACACCAATCAAGTAATATTTTATAATTGTAGAGATAATTATTTTTTAAATTTGTAATAAATAATACAATAAAACACAACAGATGTGTCAGAACCTTTGATATTTATTGCACATAAACAGGCTTTAACTGGCTAACAAATAAGTATTAAATTAAATTATGCTTTTTAAGCAATGTAGTGCAAATTAAATGAGCCAAACTGTAACAGCTTTAGAGAACTCTGGCTAAACAAGTATTTTCCTCCATGCAAAAGTAAATAGTTGAGGTGATTTCCATTTAATACTGAAAAAGTACACTGTATAATAAAACTAAAACATTTTTATAAGGTGTAAAAATTTAAACAGGTAATACAAAGTGTCAACTCCATGGCCAATTACAATCTATTTGAAGTCAAACGTGCTGTTCTTGCAGTATAGGTATATTAGAGCGTCCTGTTTTAATGTCCTCTGCTTTTTTAAAACATGAATAATTCTTATTTGCCACATCCACAAACCCCTTACATCCATTCTTCCTAGCCATTAAACCAGTGGTTGTATCTCAAAACAAGTAGCTTCTCAAATTTCTCATCAGAAATTCTGTCCCTCGTTGGAGAGAAGACGAGCTTTCCCAGGCTAAACAGTCTTTCTACTGGGGCACTGGATGGCGTGGCTGCATTGTATCTGAGTGAAATATTCTTTATCAGTGCATATCTATTCAGAGAGTCCATTCCATGTGATCCTGATTTGAAATAATCTATGACTTGACTTTCTGCAGTAGCAGAGGTGTCATCCTCATCTTCAAAGGAAAAAAAAAGCCATCCTCTGTGGCTGAGTCTGTGCTAAGTTGGCATGTAGGTGTGCTGGTACCTGCTTGCTGGTCTTCGTCAAGGACAATTTTCCGGCACTCTGCCAGCAGACTTGCCTTGGCCTTGTCCTTCCTTTCCCGTGTCCACAGCCAGCATAGTTTGAACTTGGGCAGAGTCACAGCAGCCAAGAAAGCATCTTCACTTATTTTTTTTTAAACATCAATGTCTCCAGTGTGTGTAGGAGTATCCCATAAAAAGTGTTGTCTTCTCCCTGAAGAATGTCCAGGGCCACTGTAAGTGGCCTCATGACAGTGCAGTACTCCCTGATGAACTGATGTTCCCGCTCTGTCATGGCTGTCAACCCAAAGTTGGAGAAGATGGTGTTCAGCTCAAGCAGAGAAACCTCACAGATTCGAGCCAAGGAATCATAAAACAAATTCCATCTTGTAGTGCAAGGAAGTAGCAGTTTCTGTCCAATAATGCCATCCACTCTCTCTGCAGCCACTGTTGAATGACTGGCCTTGTTCCACAACCCTGTGCACTTTGTGGCAGCGCTTCTATATAATGCCTTTGTTTCTGTTTGTGAAAGATAAGATAAGATAAGATAAGATAAGAACAACTTTATTTATCCCAAGGGAAATTCTTTTGTCATGTACATGCTCAAAGCAGCAGGAGAGACCGAGGAACAGATGAAATAGATATAAAATATAAGATATACAATATATACAATAAGAATAGTGTACAGTAATATACAGTAGTAGGTTAGTGCAAGACAAAGAAAGTAGCCACTTGTCAACATTATTACAAGAAACAAGACTTAATGTGTGTGATGCACATCTCTGGTGTGGCGGCAGAGTGATCAACACACCTACATTATCATCGTTGTCATTATCATCACCAACACTGTTTTTTAAGGCATCGTTCATATTTGTAAAAGTTACCTCGTCCTCATCATTCTCAGAGTCTTCCTCCTCAACTGGCTGGTACTTTTTGAAGGCCTTGGCAAAATTAGAGCCATTGTCCGTCACAGTTGATGTTATTTTGTGGGATATGTTGTCCAACTAAACAGCAATATTATCATGCGTATGGTGACCCTTGAATCTTCTGTATGCCAGTGCTGCTTTCTCTCTCTGCATGCTGTGTGGATTTATCCAATGTACTGTTACACCAAGACAGCTTTTATTATATGCAGTCCAGATGTCTGCTGTAGTAGAGACGTATTCTAACTCATTAAATGTCTTTTTGAGCTCGACATTCATTTTAGCATACTCGGTGTCTATGTATTTGGAAGAAGTCTTTCTGCATGGCTGGCTGACCCCCTCCTCTTGCTGGTACTTTGGCAAAAAGAGACTTGAAGGAATCTGACTCGACTGTTGGTAAGGCATGTTCTCAACGACATACCTGGGTATCAATTTGTGTAATTCAGTCTGTGTCACAGTCACAAATGTTTGTGGAGAAGAGAAATCAAGCTTAGACTGGTTGGATTGCGTCGCTACATCTCCATCGCTCGCTGAGCTCATGTGAGCCTCACCTGGGTTTGAGCTGCTCCTGCTACACGTCAATCTGGCGACTAGTTTTGTTGAAGCATGTGACGTTGAGAGGTGCTTCGTAAGATTTGAATTGCTTGTAACTGATGTGGAAAGGCACTTAGGTTACATTTCATATACAGATTCTTGCCTTTTATCTCTTTGAGTGGAAAATAATGTCTGTGATCCAGGTTAATGACATAATTAGGAACAGGCTTACTGGTTTGCTGACAGTTGCCATGAGCAGTTACTGATGTTTCAGTGTAGGACAACCTGAATTTAAATAACCGGTTTTCAACAAGTAGTGACTGAGTTAAATGAAGCAATCAAAACAAGCCGGGAAGCATCTGATTGTAGACATTTTCACACAGTTTCAGTTTTCTCTCCATTGTTTATTCAGGGCTCAAGAGTTTTCAGTTCATCTTGTAATCCGAAGGTTGCCGGTTCGAGCCCTGGCTCAGACAGTCTTGGTCGTTGTGTCCTTGGGCAAGACACTTCACCCATTGCCTACTGGTGGAGGTCAGAGGGCCTGGTGGCGCCAGTCTCTGGCAGCCTCGCCTCTGTCAGCACACCCCAGGGCAGCTGTGGCTACAATGTAGCTTGCCATCACCAGTGTGTGAATGTGTGGATGACTGAATGTAGTGTAAAGCGCTTTGGGGTCCTTAGGGACTAAATAAAGCGCTATAAAAATACAGGTTATTTACTATTATCATTTATTCACTGAGCAGCTTTCAGATGTGGTGGAATAGAGACTCCCATCATGGATGTGCACCTGACAAATATGCAGAAATGTGTGACACTGTCATGTCAATATGGATCAAAATCTCTGAGGAATGTTAATACAGAAACTTGGAACTCTGAGCCATAATAAAATGGCCAGTGAGTGTGAAATGTAAAAACATTTAAAAAAGATAAAATAAATGGAGGTGACTGCACTCACCTGGGTGCATGGGGTTAATTTGCATAGCAGAGCTCTTCAAAAACTTGAATATCATCACAGGTGTAGATGCAGGAAATAATGACGTAAACAAAAACAATTGGCTGCACAGCATGGGGCTGGAGGAGACGCACCAGTTACATCAGGAAGGAGGTGAAAAAGCATGTGATAATGGATAATGCTCTTTTGTTGTTCTTGTATAGTTTGGAGCTCTGAGCTGTTTATTATATAGACTGATGGCAAAGTCTGCATAAAAACAGAATAAGAAAATTAATTTAATTTAAGCAACTACTGAATGATGGCTGTGAACTTGAAGTGAACTCATTTCTAATATTGCTTTTTGTATATTATAATAACCTGCTGACTTATGATGTTTAAAACTTACACTGTGATATACACAACATGTTTATGGTATTAACATTGTCAGCTCTTACTCCAAGTTGGGTTTTTTTGTTCACTGACTGACAGTCAGTGGAAGAGTTTGACAGTTAATAACATGGACAGAATAATGAGCTATAATCATAAACTCAATGGAGGAAACTGTTCTTCAAGTTTACATTATTTTGAAGGGAAACTTTACCAACCTGTCCCTGATAACATGATGAAATAATCACTATGATTATGGAAATGAAACAAGATTAGGTCATCAACCTCACAGAGAACGCGAAGCTGATCTGAGATGTTTAGTTTTATTTCATATTCTGTTCTTGATTCAGTTTGCTTTTGAAAGACAGTTTGTAATGAAGTATTCATGCTGATTTGATGATGATGATGATGATGATGATGATGTATGGATTATAGATGGATTAAAATGCTGCACATCATTTATGTAACTGAATCATTAATATTTTGGAGTTCAAACATTTCACTTGATAAGAAATTCAGTAGCCAGCGGCAGAAAATTCTGTTATAACAACAGCAGTGAGACTATGAATTTGTTTAACCAGTCGGACAGCGTAGGCATGTCAGTGCAAGTAAAATCACAGTACAGTAAGTGCCTTTAAGATAACATAACCTTTATTAGTCCCGCAGGTGGGAAATTGTTGTTGTTGTTTTTGCCTGTCCCGTTTGGTTCTTTTGCCATCAGAATTATTGTCTAAAGGCAAAGAAAGATACCCAACCGATTTACTTTACCAAATGGACCATCCTAGCCTTGCTTATTGGATTCACCTTTTATTGTTTATTTCATTTTATTTTCACTTGCTAAATTCGGGACAGACTTGACTGGGGGAAAGAAAGAGGGAAAGAAAAACAGCGAGGAAGAGGAATGGTGATAAAGGGCAATAAACAAAAACCAACAAAACAAACAGACAAAAAATACATATATCAATCACATGGATCACCTGTTGAGAAAGAAAAAAGAGAAAACAAGCAAAAAAAAGACAGCAATATAGCAAAACATCATTGCGATGATCTATGTGAATATAACAGTAAATACTAAATGTTAAACATTATTGTGCAGCACGTAAGATCGACAGCGCACAGTGTGCTTCGAGGTAGGAGCCAAAAAGGGTGTAGTTTGTGTGTGTGAGCACCTGTGTGTACACCTGTGAGCATGAACGCGCTTGTATTTAACAGGTTCCTTCATGTAATGATCTGCTAGAGGGTGTGGGGGGCCACTGCCCCGTCCTCCAGGGCATGAAGCAGGTATGGAGGAGATCCAGGCTCCAGACATCCAGAGGCCCCCAGAACACAAGAGACCAAGGACGACAGTGAGTTGTTGTGGCAACACCACTAACCTTGTCGTAGAATATGATGAGCTTATGTTGAGGCGAACTGAAGAGGAGGAGAGGGACAGGTGCTGCTAGGGCGAGACAGATGTCTCTCGCGGAGTCGCTTGAGGTTTTTTTTATTTCTATATGATAATTCTGCATTATTAAGCAATAAGAACAAGTAGTCTGATGTCTTGTAATCATTATGAAGCTATATTATTATATCATTATTACAATTACATAATACAATTATATATTGGATTTTGAAATACAATGAAACAGTATCAGTTATGGATCAGTATCGTTGATACCACCCTGAATTTTACTTGGCATCGTATCGGAAAGGAAATCAGTGGTATAAAACAAATATAGTATATTAGTATAAGTATAAACCAAACATTAACATTTCAAAGTTATCAAATAGACTTATATATCATGTTTAACTTGAGTAATGAAAGACTGCGAGGGGTTAAAAATGATGTGCAGGAGTCCGCTCTTCTCGCCGGGCTCTAGTGATCCTTGACCTCTTGGTCTGCTATCAAGCTGGTGGGTAACAGACGTCTTCGAAAACATCAGAGCACTTTTGGAAATATGGAAATATCTTGATAAATTGAGCAGATATTTAAAGTTTACAGAGATACATTCTTGCCCGAAAATAAAGTTCATTTTGTGACCCAGAAAAGGTAATATTATATTTTTACAAGTTTTTAGCCGTGCTCCTCCGCCATTGCCGCATTTGAGTTTTGGACGAAATGTATTCTGGGATATTTAGCTGTACCATGTCCACACAAATCACCACCAATGCATGCTCGATAAAACAGGCGGAGCGAGAACGCATTCGGGACTTTTTCGCGTTCTCGGCTTGATGCGTGCTTTGAATTGGAACAGTACTACTCTTCGATTGATGACGTATTACGAGTACACGAGAACACAAGTACGCATTTTGAGACAGGGCCAATATTTCCAGGCTTTTCACTCACTTGATGTATCAGGATTACTCCACCTTCAAAATGGCTGACAAGTTAATATCACATAATAAGCAGTCGCATGTCTACAAAACCTCAACAGAGACAGTTTCAGAATTAAATCAATCCTGCTGTGAAAGCACATTTCACTGCACCTTCACTCCTCCCAGTCCACTTGTGACAACCTGATTGCTCTTCACCGAATATGGTACAAACACAAAACTCATCGTCACCCCCCCAAGTCCTCTGACACTGGAGCGGCCAAACACACTATTTCTGGTTTCCACTTTCAAGCAAAAATATCTTGTGTTAAGGAAGCAGATCTCAGGAATCTAATGTTAATATTCCTCTACATGCAGTGTTGATCAAAAGAACCAATAATCAGTTTTCTCACTTTACAGGATTCTCTTTGTTCTCATTATGATGGTCAGGAGGTCCTAACAGGGTAACCCTTGTGTTGTCCTCGGGCCAAAAATGGTCTCTAGGTGAATGTTAAACAAGTATATGGGAATCCTGAGGACAACACATGATGGACAAAATAACGAGACATGATCCAAGAAATCATGAACTTCATGCAAGTCTGTTCATTCATGAGCTATAATCATAAACTCGATGAAGGAAACGGTTTTTCAAGTTTACATTATTTTGAAGGTAAACAGACTGTCACTGATAATGAAACTAAATGAAATCATCGACCTCAGAGCAACGTGAAGCTGATTTAAGATGTTTAGCTTTATTTCATTTCCTGTGATTCAGTTTTTTACTGAATGGCAGTTTGTAATGAAGTATTCACCTTGATTTTATAATGATGATTATGTATGATAAGCTCTGATTAAGCTATAGCGTAGAACAGGAGGTGATGCTTTTCTTTTCTTACAGAATCAGTGGTGTTTGTGTTCTTCGATCCACAGTGATCTGCTGCTTTATTGTCTGATCTCATACAAACTCTCAGAGTGTAGCTGTGAGTTCAGACCCTCAGGATTCATTTAGAGACTTAAACTTTGTACTTGATGCTTTAATGTTTTTATTGATAAGCTGAAATTGTGTTATGAACAAGTGTTATTTTTCTATTTATCTATTTAAAAAAATAATTAATAATAGTACATGTAAACATATTTTATAAATGTACATTTTAAAAGCAAAACACAGCAGTGTTTGAGTCTTAAGAAGTGAAACACAACACTGACTCACACACTTGTAATCATAACTCTTATCAACATGTCATAAATTTTTCCTGTGTGCTGCACTTTCTTCTGTTTCATAGTTTCTACATTATTGCTGCTCCAGCTCAGCACACACCTCTGAATGACAGGAGGCAACATGACGTTTAGATGATACTGGTGACTTATGAAAGTAGACTGGTAATAATCATTTTCTGATATTTAATACTGACTCTGCTGACTGTTGGTCTGTGTAGATCAGCAGAAATGTTTCATATAAATGTGAATTTTCAGAGTAAAACAGACCAAAGAAAACAGTCTGACACTTTCTGTTTGAAAGTTTATTAGGACATTTTTAGTTTGATGTTTGAATTCAAATGCTCAGGTTTTGTTCTAAAACTCAGAGACTCAGAGAAAATGTGAATTTGAAAGTAAAACTCTGAACATAACCCGCTCCTAACAGTTTTTTTCTCTTATTCTGATGTGTTGTTAGTGTAATTGATTTTAATGAATGTGAGAAACCCAGATGTGTTTCTGTCTCTGCAGTAGAGAGACGAGGAAGGATCGGCCTCTACTGTGGACTGACAGCAGCTCTGCTTGTAAAATTGTTTGCTGCAAACAGGAAAATCAAATCAAATAATAATAAAAATATTATTACACATATATTATGAATATTAATTATTAATACACTGTGATATTTTATATTTATTGTTATCTCAGACCTTGAAAGTTACAGGTGTTTTAGGCTGAGCCCGTGGAGCAGGATTAGAGCTCTCGCTGGTTTTGGGTTAGTGACAGTTCAACAGGAGCCTGTGAAGTTGCTAAAATTAGATCTACTTTAATAATCTGCTTAAATTGGAACCCAAAGTGGGAACTCTTCCTGGGTTTAATGTTAAAATTAAATGTTTTCACTCAAAACCACAAAAACTAAAAAACTGTGCTTAAAACTGTGCTTTTCCGAGATCATTTGGAGAAATAAAAAAAAAAAGCCAAAAAACAAAAACGAATATTTTCTGTGTTCTGTCTCATTCCCCACGACCAGGCCATATATATAAAATAAGAAGAAGCTGAGGTGTAAACAGGAACCAAAGAAGTTTGTGCTAAGTTCAAGCATTTTAGCCAGTTTAACTATGGCAGGTGGCACTCTGTTACCATTTACGTTTACCAGCTGAGGCGCAGAAAAGATCACAGAGGGGAAACTGTCGGACCAACACAGGAAGTCTCAGATGCAGAAGTTTTACTGTGTCCAGGGCTGGCTGGGCAACACCAGAAATGTGAAAAGACAAAACAGGTTGGAACACAAACCAGTCACTAGAAGGAGCATCGGCTACAGAACACACAGTCTTAGACTGTTTGTGCTCCTCAGCACGCACTGTTTTATTTACAACTGTTGATGGTGTGTGGCTGGGCTCAGGCTGGGAAACCTCAGAATTAAGAGGCTGAGGAGTAAAACAGTCCAGCGGGGATACAATGCCAGTAATAGCGTGTAGGTGAGTCTGGGGTGGAATAACAGTCCTTTGTTCAGCTCAACAGCTGGAAAATCCATATTGGCTAACTCAGAGAAAACACTGCGAGCATTACCAGAGTCTGACGGCTCAGGAACACAAAGATCACTAGCGAGGACAACCGGTGAATAACTTGACACCGAGGTGTCACTCTGAATAATGTCTTTAGAGTTCAAACACACAGTAACAGAGTTATCTGATTTAGGACATACAGAGTCCACGGAAGACGAAACAGTGTTACTCACAGTGGTAGATCTGTCACGAAGTCCAGGATCAGAAAGCTAGAGCTGAGTGTGTGAAACACAGTCACTCTCTCCCACGGTTGCAGTCTGCTCAGCTGTACTGGAGCGACGGCGGCGTGAACGCCGTTTTCAGCCAATCTGACAATGTTTGATGTTTTGACAAACATCGGTTCAGGAAGCGCTCCTCTCCTGTTCAGGTGGAGTAGTTTAGTGGACCGGGTTTGTATAATCTGCATTTTCCGGTTCTTTGAAATTAAATTGGTGTTCTGCTAAATGCAGTTTGTCACTCTGAAGATATTGTAGCTGCTGCTGAGGGATACCCTGCCCCAGCCAACATTTATATGTGGGGCCCATATGGTTTGGAAATGGGCTGAAAAATGGGCCCCATATAGGATTCTCCGCAGGTTCCATAATGGCCCCATGTTAAATGCCCATATAGGTGTTATGTTAGGAAAATTTGGGAACTAAATGGGCCCCAGCTGGGCAAAGTACACAGAAACCCACCTGGGCCCCATCTTTCAAGTCTTTTGTGGGTACCATGTGGGCACCACAAAGGCTAAAAAGTGGGTTTTAAGTGGGATTGTCCGCGGGTTCCATAATGGCCCCATTTTATAAGCCCATCTCGATGTTATGTTGGTAAAATCTGGGAACTAAATGGGCCCCAACTGGGCAAAGTACACAGAAACCCACCCGGGCCCCATCTTTCAAGTTTTTTGTGGGTACCATGTGAGCACCACAAAGGCTAAAAAGTGGGTTTTAAGTGGGATTGTCCGCGGGTTCCATAATGGCCCCATTTTATAAGCCCATCTCGGTATTATATTGGTAAAATCTGGGAACTAAATGGGCCCCAACTAGGCAAAGTACACAGAAACCCACCCGGGCCCCACCTTTTAAGTTTTTTGTGGGTACAACATGAGGAAAACATGAGCTAAAAAGTTGGAATGGCATTATCAGTGGGTTCTGTAGTTGCATCTTACTTCTAGTTTGAATTGGCTAATTTCTGGCACTGGGTGGGCCCCATGTAGCAAAACAGTCACAAAATCAATTTATCAGACGGCTAATACGGGTTCTGTGACAGAAAGACACCAAATATATTAAACAAACAAAAACTAGTTTGTAAATAAAACCATTTCAAAAATCACGAGGGTACACAAAACAACATTTTTCACATTTATTTTGTCCAACAACTGTGATTTTACGTAACTGTATACCAAAGTGCGTAAACTTTAAAAAAACTAGAAATGTCAAACTACAGCAAAATTCCTTAGATTTATGGAACTGTAGCAACATGGGGAAAAAGTCAGATGGAAAACTCAAAAGTTTATCTTGAATCAGCAGGGTTTCTTTTTTTGTTTTTTTACAGAGCCGTAAGTCTATTTTGTACCCTTGCAGTCCTCAGTCCTCCTCTGTCTTTAGCTCCAGTGAACCACTTGGAGAGAGCCTTATCTGCTTCTTGCAAGTTGACTTTTGATGTTAAATAATTCTTCTTCAGTGCCTCTGCAAATGAAGAAGAAAAATGGGCAAGCCAAAGTAAAGTTAATCTTAGCTTACTTCATTTGGTGATGATTTGCAAAGAACAATGTTTATTTCACTTTATTGCCTCAAAAAATGTATACAAATTGTATGATAACCAATCTCAGTTACACTTTCAAACACTTTATTAAAAAAGTTTAGTTTTCTAAAGTTCAAATGTCTCAAGTGAAACTAACTTACCATACACAACATTAAAAAGATGAAAATCTCTGAACTTTTTTTTCCCATGTCAGCCAAGCATGTTGTACTCCGCAGCCAGCTCAGGTGATATGAGGAATTTCATCATCCTTCTTGTGGCATCGTCTACACTTGTTCTCCCCGTATCTGCTACCATGGCAACCTGAGGGGAACATACAAAAAGGACAGATTAGATACCGGCCTCTGGTTAGGATGCCTCCCTGGTGAGGTGTTTTGGGCATGTCCCACCAGAAAGAGACCCAGAACACCCAGGACATGCTAGAGGGACTATGTTTTTCAGGTGGCCTGGGAATGCCTTGGGATTCCCCCGGAGGAGCTGGGCCAAGTGCCTGGAGAGAGCGAACTCTGGGCATCTCTACTTAGTACCGGATTGGGTCGCGAGGGGCAGCAGCCTAAGCTTAAGATAATGGACCAGGCATGGAGGATAAATGGACACTTTACATATTACTTAATGTTTACTGTGTGGTGATAAAAAAAAAAAATTGGTAGTAAACACAAGCTAAACTAAAAAAATTAATTGCGGTTCCTTAACCCTTTATCCCCAATAATGTTATGCAGGATAACCGGAATTATATATTGTTTTAGCTGTAAAAGTGTCATAAAATCAGCTGTGAGTGTGTGTGCTTTTGTCCCTTTTTTCAGTATTACTACTACTTTACACATCTGGTAGGTTTTTTCCTCTACCGTATACTATATGAGTGTAATCAAGGATTAATGACAGAAAAAAAAAAGAAATTGAAATTTTGCCGTTTTTACTGAAAAAGGCAATCAAAATGTACATGAATAAAATATTTAAATTAGTTAATTCGAATTGATAACTCTAAAACACTGAACAAAATCAAGTATTTGACCCTGTGGTTTATTTTCGGACATCTCTTTTCTTCTAAAAGTCCAGGCGTGTTGAGCCCCTGGTAGAGCTCAGGTTTGACGAAACAGGTTTGGAAAAACCTGTCGCTGGCGACTTTTTGGGGGCTAAAGCCTATTAAAATAAATAGGAATTGGCCAAAATTTGTATAAACTATCATAGCGGAACAAAAGTAAAAAAAATCTTTATCTGTTATCAGAATCAAATATTTGATTAGAATAAAACATTTTACTTTCAGGAAGATTTCTCGTTACATCTGTCATAAAAGTAACAACATCTCAGAAAAGAAACATGATAGTAACAGAAAAATATGATAGCAGTGTGATGTGATGGTCCATGGCCAGATTTTTACACATATTATAAGCCCTGTGACACAAAAACCACTTAACTTGGACACGCACAGACTGTTTTCCTTCGTGGTAATGAAGGAAAATGCTGGTCTGGTATGTAAAAGGGAATTTATTCTTCCAATTCAATTCAATTCAATTCAATTTTATTTATATAGTGCCAAATCACAACAAAAGTCGCCTCAAGGCGCTTCAGGACCTGAAGCTCCGTAATGCAGCCCTCCAACAGCGAAACCTATCTGTTGTCTGATTGTCTTGATGCATGCTCAATCATCCAGGTAAGTAAATCTGCAAAAGTTGATTCTGTTCATCTGGACGTAGCGTTTTCAGCATTTTCTCCCACTGAAAACGCTACGTCCAGATGAACAGAATCAACTTTTGGAGATGTTCTCTGATTGCATTGTTTAATTGGTGATTGACATGAAATTGACCAATCAGCTGAGAGGAAGAAAAATAGGGTCAAAATTTGTAAGTATAAATCCACACACAGCCAGGAAAGCCGAGCGCAGAGTTGTTTGTAGCACCAATTCAGCAAGAGTGGAGCCAGATGGATTTTCCATCCATCCACACTGTAAAGTCTATAGACCAGCAAGCGATAAATTAACAGTGTTGTTGGTATTTTCTAAAACAGTTGTATGCAATTGGAATTGCTGTTTATAGTCCTCCTGTATATCTGCATGTTGCCTCCCAATTAAAACCTGTGATAATGGAGATTCAAATTCATGTCATACCTATACCAACAGTTATCAAGTATCCAGATCGACCTTTACTGATGTGCTTAAAGGAAAATTGTTATTCCCATGTATTTTCCTGTTCTGCCTTCAATTTTGAGGAGTTCCCCCCACATTTCTAGTTGTGACAGTGCACCTACAACAACAAAAATCTGCTGTGATTTACATTTGTTGAATGAGCAATTTTGTAAAATAGTCTATTTTTGTATGCACAGTTTACAAATCTGTCCTGTACAGCATGGACTGATTGTATGCTAAAAAGTTGTTGCTTAAAAATAAAACAATAATTTTTAATTAATAACATCAGCAGAAAGCCTTGTTATTAATTAGATGTACAATTTCTATAGAATAGGAAACAACTCAGTTCATTTTTGATCATATCAATACCAGCATATTACACAACTAGTGATGGGATTTCCGGCTCTTTTTAGAGAACTGGCTCTTTCGGCTCGGCTCACCAAAAAGACCCGGCTCTTTCGGAGAAACTCCAAAGCATATACAAACTCCAAAACCCATTTCTAGCGTTAACTGAACTTCCAAAACAGAGCTACCTAGATCACTTAAATTACACAATTGAAAGCATATGTGTATTGCTTGTGTATTCACACACAAGCACTCATATATATTCAAATAATTCCAAAGAAATGTTCATTTACCTGTTACTACCACACGCCAAATCCGGTCGTTGGTACTTCCTGGCTTGTGTAGCCACTAGGTAACAAAAGCTCAACACTGCGCCTAGTAGTGATGGGATTTCCGGCTCTTTTTAGTGAGTCGAGCCGAAAGAGCCGGCTCTTTCGGCTCGACTCACAAAAAAGAGCTGGCTCTTTCAGCTCCGAACCGGCTCTTCAGGTTGTTTTGTTGCTTTAATTAATTTATTATTAACAATAATATAAAATTATGCACAAAAGGAATTACTAATGTAAAAACAAAAAACAAACGAGGTTTTATTTATATATATTTATATATAAATATATGTGGTGGCCCCTAGAGACAAAACACATACAAACTCCAAAGCACATGTCTAGCATTAACTGAATTTCCAAAACAGAGCTACCTAGATCACTTAAATTACACAATTGAAAGCATATGTGTATTGCTTGTGTATTTATACACAGGCACTCACATATATTCAAATAATTTTTAAAAAAATGTTCATTTACCTGTTACTACCACACACCAAATCCGGTCGTTGGTACTTGCTGGCTTGTGTAGCCTCTAGGTAACAAAAGCTCAACACTGCGCCTAGCATTCTGGAGCACTTCTGTTGTGTTTTGTATGTGTTTTGGAGTTTTTACGTGTTTTGGAGTTTTTGCGTTTTTGGGAGTTTGTACGTGCTTCAGGGTTTGTACGTGTTTTGGAGTTTGTACGTGCTTTGTCTCTAGGGGCCACCGTAAATATACTTTTATTTTTTCACTCCATATAAAATGTAATAAATAAATCATATAATACAGAAACCAACTAGTTACAGTTCAACTTTTAACTATTTAAATTTTCAGCTTTTTCCTTTAAAACAAATTTAAAGTGAAACAACACAAAACACTGCAAACCACAGCACAATTAAATATAAATTAAAATATGAAAACAAAAAGAAGATGCATATTCTCTGTCATATGGGCCTGCATGAATAAACTTTCTGAATCCTTTATCATCTGCAACTGAAAATAGTTGTGGATGATTACTATACCTTTCTAATGTGACGTTGTTGTCCCTGGCTCTCTTTCTCTGTCTCTCCCTCCCGCTCTGTTCCTCTGCTACTGCAACTGTAACTACAGCCCCTCCCCCCTCTGCCCAGCGCAAAGCACAAGGCTCGCGTGCGGAGTGAAGCGGAAAAAAAGTGCGAGAGAGAGGGTGAGAGAAAGAGAAAAAACACGGCTCCCGTCGTTCACGTCAAAGATCCGGCTCTAAGAGCCATTTTGTTCGCGACGACACATCACTATTCTGAAGCAGTGTGTTGATCTTTTTGACACACGCACCGGAGCGTCAGCTTCAAGCGGACCATCACTACCTCTCACGTCTAAAGGTAAGTGCCAAGGTAACTTTGAACTGAGTTCAGTCAATCTTGAGTTTTTCGAAGTTTTCTGAGTGAGGTTTTCTGTTGCTCTCTGTGAGAGAAGACCGTTAAAGGCGAGGCTCTCCAGAGTGTAGCAAAACAGGAAACCACAGCCGGGTGTATGTAAGTGTGCAAACGAATAGATTAGAAGTGCAAGTGAGCCACGAGTATAGAAAGGTCAAGTTTCGTGAGTTGTTTTTCTCACCACTGATCACGCGCTCAACACTCTACACATACTTGCATCACACGCGCGCTCTCAAGCATCAGTATTGTACAATTCTGGGCGTCACGTGAGGTGCAGATGTTACCATATAACGGAAATCTCCATTGTTCTGTAGCAGTGGTTCTTAAACGTTTCACAATGAGTTTCACCCTTACAAGCGACATCAAAGCACAGTAGTAAAGGCAGTAGCGCTTTTTGATACGGGAACACGGGCGGTTGCCCGGAGCGGCATCGTGGTGGGGGGGGGGGGGCGGCATCACGGGCATCGGCGAAAAAAAATAAAATAAAAATTGCTCGTATTCATGCTGCCCCGACATCATGCCAGCGCATATTGGGAATGTTGTAGGCACCGATCGGTTTTCCATCGTCCATTTGCTGGGAGTAAGGGCGCCCGCGTTTGCCCTCGGTGCGCCTGCTTGCTGCTGAAGTCAAAGTAAACTTTATTGTCATCTCTGCTACATACAGCGGAGTATATAGAGAGACAAGACGACAAGGCTCCAGTTACAGCAGTGCAAGTAAACAAACAATAAATATAAGAAGAGTAAGAAAATAAAAATACACTTTAGGACTCGGGGTAAAGGGATCAATAACAATTTAAAATTTACAGTTTGATGATCTAAAGTCTCACACACAACCCCTGGAAAGGGGAGGGGGGCCGGCTGCTTCGGCCAAGGTAATGCCATCCAGAGTAAGAATCTGCTTAGATACCATATTTCTAAGATTTTCAGGGTTGAGTACAATAACCTCAGTTTAGGAAGCAGAAAGTTAGCGGCCATCCAGGTCTTTATGTCTTTAAGACATTCCTGCAGTTTAACTAATTGGTGTGTGTTACCTGGCTTCATGGATAGATAGAGCTGCGTGTCATCTGCATAGCAGTGAAAATTTATGCTATGTCTTCTAATGATGCTGCCTAAGGGAAGCATGTATAATGTAAACAGAATTGGTCCTAGCACTGAACCCTGTGGAACACCATAATTGACCTCAGTGTGTGAAGAAGCTTCTCCATTTACTTGAACAAATTGGAGTCTATTAGATAGATATGATACAAACCACTGCAGTGCAGTACCTTTAATACCTACAGCATGTTCTAATCGCTCTAATAGGATATTATGGTCAACAGTATTGAACGCTGCACTGAGGTCTAGCAGGACAAGCACAGAGATGAGTCCACTGTCAGAGGCCATAAGAAGATCATTTGTAACCTTCACTAAAGCTGTTTCTGTGCTGTGATGAGCTCTGAAACCTGACTGAAACTCTTCAAATAAGCCATTCCTCTGCAGATGATCTGTTAGCTGTTTGACAACTACTCTTTCAAGGATTTTTGATATGAAAGGAAGGTTGGAGATTGGCCTATAATTAGCTAAGACTGCTGGGTCTAGAGATGGCTTTTTAAGTAAAGGTTTAACTACAGCCAGCTTGAAGGCCTGTGGTACATAGCCGATTATTAGAGATAGGTTGATCATATTTAAGATCGAAGAATTAATTAATGGCAGGACTTCTTTGAGCAGTTTTGTAGGAATGGGGTCTAAAAGCCACGTTGATGGTTTGGAGGAATTAATTATTGAAGTTAACTCAGAAAGATCAATTGGAGAAAAAGAGTCTAACTTAACATCGATGGTACTAAAAGTAGCTGTAGATAATATTACATCTGTGGGATGATTATTGGTAATTTTTTCTCTAATGATAGAAATCTTATTTGTGAAGAAGTTCATGAAGTCATTACTAGTTAATGTTAAAGGGATGGTTGGCTCAACAGTGCTCTGACTTTTTGTCAGCCTGGCTACAGTGCTGAAGAGAAACCTGGGGTTGTTCTTACTTTCTTCAATCAGTGACGAATAGTAAGATGTTCTGGCTTTGCGGAGGGCTTTCTTATAAAGCAGCAAACTATTTCTCCAGGCTAAATGATGATCCTCTAAATTTGAGACACGCCATTTCCTCTCCAGCTTACGAGTTATCTGCTTTAGGCTACGTGTTTGAGAATTATACCACGGAGTCAGGTACTTCGGATTTGAGGCCTTAGTTTTCACTGGAGCTACAGTATCCAGAGTCGTACGTAGTGAGGAGGTAAAATTATTAACAAGATAATCGACCTCTGTTGAAGTAGCGTTCAGATAGCTGCTCTGCTCTATGTTGGTGCAGGGCATTGAAGATGATAACAGTGGGTGGATTATATTCTTAAACTTAGTTACAGCACTTTCAGAAAGACATCTACTTTGATAAAGTCTACTTTCCACTGCTGTGTAATCAATTATTGTAAATGTAAATGTTATCAGGAAATGATCAGACAGCAGAGGGTTTTCAGGAAACACTGTTAAATGTTCAGTTTCTATGCCATATGTTAACACAAGATCTAGAGTGTGATTAAAGTGGTGGGTGGGTTCTTTTACATTTTGAGAGAAACCAATTGAGTCTAATAACAGATTAAATGCCATGTTGAGGCTGTCATTTTTAGCATCTACATGGATGTTAAAATCACCCACAATAATTATTTTATCTGAGCTGAGCACTAAATCAGATAAAAAGTCTGAGAAATCAGAGAGAAACTCTGTGTAAGGGCCAGGTGGACGATAGATGATAACAAGTAAGACTGGTTTCTGAGTTTTACAGCTGGGGTGGACGAGGCTAAGCATCAGGCTTTCAAATGAATTAAAAGTCTGTCTTGGTCTTTCGTTAATTAATAGGCTGGTGTGAAAAATTGCTGCCACACCGCCCCCTCGGCCTGTGCTTCGAGATTTCTGGTAGTTAGAATGACTCGGGGGTGTTGATTCATTTAAACTAACATAATCATCCTGCTGCAACCAGGTTTCTGTAAGGCAGAGTAAATCGATTTGTTGATCAATTATTAAGTCATGTACTAACAGAGACTTGGAGGAGAGAGACCTAATATTTAATAATCCACATTTCACTGTTTTACTCTTTGGTTCAGATGTGGATACTGATTTTTTCTTTCTTGGTGATTTTTTATGTTTAAGTTGTTTATTGCTGGTTTTTGGTTTGTTTTTTGTCTTTTTGGGAGCTGACACAGTCTCAATGGAGATGGATTTTTGGGGGGGTAGCAGGAGGAGAGAAGCTGCAGAGAGGCGTGTAAGACTGCAACTCTGCTTCCTGGTCCCAACTCTGGATAGTCATATTTTGGGGGGTTTAATAAATTGGTCCATATTTCTAGAAATGAGAGCTGCTCCATCCAAAGTGGGATGGATGCCGTCTCTCCTAACAAGACCAGGTTTCCTCCAGAAGGTTTGCCAATTATCTATGAAGCCCACATCGTTTCTGGGACACCACTCAGACAGCCAGCAATTTAAGTAGAACATGCGGCTAAACATGTCACTCCTGGTCTGATTGGGGAGGGGACCAGAGAAAACTACAGAGTCCGACATTGTTTTGGCAAAGTTACACACCGATTCAATATTGATTTTAGTGACCTCCGATTGGCGTAACCGGGTGTCATTACTGCCGACGTGAATTATGATCTTACTGTATTTACGTTTACCCTTAGCCAGCAGTTTTAAATTTCCTTCAATGTCGCCTGCTCTGGCCCCTGGAAGGCAATTGACTATGGTTGCCGGTGTCTCTAGCTTCACATGTCTGAGAACAGAATCACCAATTACCAGAGTTTGACCCCCGGCGGGTGTGTCGGCGAGTGGGGAAAAACGGTTAGACACATGAACAGGTTGGTGATGTACCTGGGGCTTCTGTTTAAGACTATGGTTCCTCCTCACCGTCACCCAGCCGCCCTCTTTCCCCAGCTGCTTGGGGTCTGCCGGGGAACAGCTAGCGGGGCCTACGCTATCTTTGGCTGCACCAGCTACAGGGGCCTGGCTAGCTACGGGTGAATGAGGGGTGCGAAGCCGAGTCTCCAATTCAGTAATCCTGGCCTCCAGAGCTGCAAATATGCTACATTTGTTACAGGTATCATTACTGCTAAAGGAGGCCGAGGAGTAACTAAACATCTGACACAATGAGCAGGAAAGTGCAGGAGGGACAGGTGAAGTAGCCATGGTGCTAACGAGTCGCCTACGAGCTAAGCTAAGCTAGCGAAACAGTAAAGAGACAGTGAGTGAATACTTTGGCTATAAATTAGGTAGTGAGTACACAGAAAGGGTGATTCAGATGAAGCACGTTAAGATTATACTATGAAAAAGGGATGTATCAAAAGATTTAAATTAAATTGCTAAGCAGAAAAGCTACTCAGAAACACCACTGTGTTTGAGCAGGAACAGGAAGTGATACTCTACCACAAAGCGAGCGAACACCAAGTGACAGCCCGAACACCCAGTAACACTGTGAGGAACCTTGGAGTCATTTTTGACCAGGACATGTCCTTCAGCGCACATATTAAACAAATATGTAAGACTGCTTTCTTCCATTTGCGCAACATCTCTAAAATTAGAAATATCCTGTCTCAGAGTGATGCTGAAAAACTAGTTCATGCATTCATTACTTCCAGGCTGGACTACTGTAATTCATTATTATCAGGATGTCCTAAAAACTCGCTGAAAAGCCTTCAGCTGATCCAAAATGCTGCAGCAAGAGTACTGACAGGGACTAGAAAGAGAGAGCATATTTCTC